>NW_011494897.1:949906-986865 GCF_000754665.1 Bison bison bison
GTGTCCGATTCTTTGCGACCCCATGAATCACACCATGCCAGGCCTCCCTGTCCATCACCAACTCCCGGAGTTTACCCAAACTCATGTTCATCGAGTCGGTGATGCCATCCAGCCATCTCATCCTCTGTCGTCCCCTTCTCCTCCTGCCCCCAATCCCTCCCAGCATCAGGGTCTTTTCCAATGAGTCAACTCTTCACATGAGGTGGCCAAAGTATTGGAGTTTCAGCCTCAGTGTCAGTCCTTCCAGTGACCACCCAGGACTGGTCTCCTTTAGGATGGACTGGTTGGATCTCCTTGCAGTCCAAGGGACTTGCAAGAGTCTTCTCCAGCACCATAGTTCAAAAACATCAATTCTTTGGTGCTCAGCTTTCTTCACAGTCCAACTCTCACATTCATACATGACCACTGGAAAAACCATAGCCTTGACAAGATGGACCTTTGTTGACAAAGTAATATCTCTGCTTTTGAATATGCTATCTAGGTTGGTCATAACTTTCCTTCCAAGGAGTAAGCATCTTTTAATTTCCTGGCTGCAATCACCATCTGCAGTGATTTTGGAGCCCAAAAATATAAAGTCTGACACTGTTAGGAACTGACAATTAAGCTAGACAAACACTGCTAGAAGGGGCAGCTGTGTGAGTTTCCTGGGAGAGTATCTGAAGCCACAGGAAGGACTACACAAAGTCCAGAAGGAAAGGAGATTTGACCAAAAGAAAGTTGATGAGAAAGGGAACTCAGAGAAGGTACAAGTCTTATAGGGTGTGGTGATCCAGGGAAGGAAGTCTGTTGTTTGTTCTGAAAGCAGTGGAGAACCCTCAGAAGTTTTGAATCAGAGGAGTGTCACACCTCTATTTCTTTTTTTAAAGACTTCTCTCTGCCATACCAGACCTCACTGGTGACTCAATGGTAAAGAACTGACCTGCAAATGCAGGAGATATGTATTCAATCCCTGAGTCGGGAGAATCCCCTGGAGAAGGAAATAACTACCCACTCCAGTATTCTTGCCTGGAGAATTCCATGGATAGAGCAGCCTGGTGGGCTACAGTTCATGAGGTTCTCATGAGCATAGGTCTTGAAGCCAGACTACTGACTCTGAAATCTTACCCAGACATCAACTGTATAACTTGGACAAGTAATTTTGTTGTTGCTGTTCAGTCGCTCAGTTGTGTCCAGCTCTTTGTGACCCCGTTGACTACAGCATACCAGGCTTCCCTGTCCTTCACCATCTCCTGAAGCCTGCTTAAACTCATCTCAACTGAGTCTGTGATACCATCCAACCATCTCATCATCTGTTGTCCCCTTCTCCTCCTTCCTTCAATCTTTCCCAGAATCATGATCTTTTCTAATGAGTCAGCTCTTTGCATTAGGTGGCCAAAGTATTGGAGCTTCAGCTTCAGCATCAGTCCTTCCAATGAATATTCAGAATTGATTTCCTTTAAGATTGACTGGTTTGATCTCCTTGCAGTCCACGGGATTCTCAAGAGTCTTCTCCAACACCACAATTCAAAAGCATCGATTTTTCAGTGCTCAGCCTTTTTTATGTTCCAGGTCTGACATCCATACATGACTATTTGGAAAACAATAGCTTTGACTAGATGAACCTTTGTTGGCAAATAATAATTTATCAGCTGTAATTTCTTCTCCATGAAAATAGGAACACACTACTTCAAGCTTAATTAGCAATGGAATGACGACCACAGTGTATTTTTAATATTACAAGCCTGTTGGTAGACGCTGAGTAGATGGTGTTGGAGGTTGTAGTGATGGCAGTAATTATTGTCGCTGTCATGACAGCTGCTGCCTTCGTTGTCATAGATTTTGGGTGAGCAAGTTATAAATGAGTCTCTATTTTCTCCTTTGAAAATTAAGGGAGTCAGACTAGATAATTTCTAAGACAGTCTCTAAAATGACTCAAGATCCACTGAAATAAGAAAAGTCTTAAACCCAAAGGATAGAGTTACAGGACATTAGAAAGCATGCCCTGAAAATAGAGGGCAGAGAATTTTTCTGGGTATTCCTTTAAGTGCTTCCTCTGCCCCAAAGGCCAACTGTTCCTTCAGATGAAGTTTCTATACCCACAACAGTCCACTGAGCATGGCCTGTCAAGACACAATTACCCTCCATGTCTCCCTGCTTCAGAGTTTTAATAAGTCTCCCAAGTTAAGTTTGCTAAAGCTGTTTACTTCATGTAAGTTTATCTCTGTGATTTCTTTCCCCACTGGCCTCTCAAACTTTCACCAATCAGCTATTGTTCAGAGCAAGATAAATTTCCCTTTTCTCCCAGAAGTAAAAGGGAGAATCTGGTGCCTGAGTTCTCTATTTGACCCATAGTCAGATTTGTAATTTCTGAGGCCGTTTCCCAGCACTCGGTCCCGCACACCCTTGAAAGTAAAGATCAGAAGACAGAGGTAGAGAACTTTCTCTGGCCCAGTCTCAAGCAGTGACTCACAACTCAACCATCTCCCTAGGGATTTCATTTCTTCATCAACAGAGTCCTTTGACGCTATCGCAACCACCTCGTTCCAGAGACTGCTCATAGCGACCCAAGTACTCAACTAAAAGGTGCCTTGAGGCAGTACCTCCCAACCAGTCCCAAAGGAATTAATTTTAATATCATATGCAGATTTATTACTGCAAGAAATGAGCACTTCCTGCTTCAAAAGGAAGCAGGAGCATGCCTGGGAGACTCGTCTACAGAATACTGAGAACCAAATACAGAGAAAGTCATCAGGCAAGATCCTCCAGGGAAACTCCCTTATTCTCAGGAAAGCATGTGTAGTACTCAAGGAAATGAAAAGTCTGTAAGAACATTCTTGGGAATTTCATCACGGGGAAGTTTGCTAATGACTTCAAGAAACACTCTCCATTAAAAATGAATGGAGCCATGGCCATTTCCCATTGAATGTCGGACCATCCAGGCCAACCCTTAATGAGGTTCTGGGTCTCAAAACCTGTCACCAAAGCAAAAGCTTCCAAGGGCACAAATTACAGTATTTTCAGACATTCATAAGGACATGAGAGGGCACGTATGTTTATTTCATATAAAGGTCATCCACAGGCTACCTGTCAACAAGTTGGGGGAGATTTGTTTTTAACAATCCAGTTCCACATACCAATACATCAGCTATCTATTGGCTGCTTGATCTTTGATAACTGTTTAGCCTCTCAGTAAATAATAATGATAATATAATACTACACTCACAATAATGTTGTGAGAATTAAAGAGGATAATATGTGACTACACTTTGTAAGATATTAGGCTAATGTGTTCATTTGTGTTCATTCAAATAAAAATTTATTAAGATACACAGCACCTAGCTGAGATATGTTAGTATCTTATCTTAACCTGTTGAGATATGTTAGCATCTTATCTTAACCTGGTGGCTAAGACAGCAAAGAGTCTGCCTGAAATGCAAGAGACCTGGGTTCGATCCCTGGGTCAGGAAGATCCCGTGGAGAAGGAAATGGCAACCCACTCCAACATTCTTGCCTGGAAAATCCAATGGATGGAGCAGCCTGGCAGGCTACACCCCATGGGGTTGCAAAGAGTAGTACACTACTGAGCAACTAACACACACACAGCACCTAACTGAGATAACATAAGTGCTTGGAACTTAACAGTGAATAAAATATTTCTTTTAAAACTGTCCTTATAGAGCTTGTATTCTTGAGAAAGGTTGGTGGTAGACATAAATTATAATAAATACAATATGTAAGTAAATTACCGATTATAAGAAGAGAAGTACTTTAGGAAAAATCACAGTGCACTGAGAGGAAATGGGAGTACCCATGAGGTGGGTAAGGCTCAGTGATAAAGAACCTGCTTGCCAATGCAGAGATACAGGTTTGATCCCTGGATCAGAAAGATCCCCTGAAGAAGGAAATAGCAACCCACTCCAGTACTCTTGCCTGGGAAATCCCATGAGCAGGCTACAGTCCATGGGGTCACAAAAGAGTTAGACATGCTTAGCAACTAAACAGCAAATGAAGCAAAGTGACAATAGGAAATAGAATGGTCAAGGCAGGCTTCATTAAAAAGGCGACATCTGAGCAAAGACCTGAGAAAACCAAGGAAGTCAGTCGGGTAGAAAACTCAAGAGGAGGTTCCAGACATATAGATCCAAAAAAGGAAGCACTTAGGACATTGAGAACCAGCAAGGGGGCCAATGAGGTTGGAGGAGAGTGAGATTTGGGGGAAAGGAGTTCAGTAGGTGAGGAAACTATGGAAATCAAAGTAGAAAGAGCACAAACCATGAGGACCCCTTACTACTGTTAGGATTTTGGTTGCATTCTAAGTAAGATGGGGAACTTTGCACAGAATATCGACATGAGCTAACTATGTATTTTATAAAGATAACTGTGGCTTCTCTGTTTATAAAAGACTGGAAGGGAGGAAGCAAAGAGACAAGTTAGGAATCTATTGAATATAGATAAGAGATGTCAGTGCTTGGACCAAAAGGAAAAAAAAAAAAAATAACAGCTAAGGAGATGGTGAAAAGTGCTTGGACCCTGAGTATTATTTTGCAAATAGAGCCTTCAAAATTTCTTAATGGTTTTTTGGATATGGGTTGTGAGAAAAAGAGGAGTAGATTCGATGTCAATGTTTTTTGGCCTGAGATGGGGAAAGCTGCATGAGGATTTGAAGGGAATCCATTGATAAAGACTGAGAATTGGAGGGTAAAATTATGAGTTCAACCTTGGACATGTAGGTTTAAAATACACGACTGACTTCCAAGTAGAGACTCTAGTAGGCAGTTTGGGTATAGGCACCTGAAGATTCAGGAAAGAGGACTGAAGTGGACATTAAAAAACTGGTATTTTTAAGCCTGTTTTGTATTTAAAACCACAGAATCATAAGAGCTTCCAAGCACTGGTTGTATGTAGAGATGAAAAAGGATCCAAGAACTGAGTCCAATGTTTAGAAGCCAAAGAGAAGAGGGCAAACGTTCAAAGGAGACTAAGTAGGAGTAGCCAGTGAAATTTGGCTAAAACCAAGTGAGGAAGTGGTATCCAGAGATAAGGAAGTATTTCCAGTGTTAAATAGTACTGATAGGTCATTGGATTTAACAAAATAAAAGTCACTAGTGACCTTGACAAAAGCAGTGAAGGAGGAAAGGTCTGATTGGAATGGAGAGAAAAGAATTGGAAGCAGCAAGGAGAGAAAGAGTTTGTAGGAGATTTTCTGCTAAGGAGAGCAACGATTTGGGATGCTAGTTGGAGGAGGGGCTGGAGGAGGGGGTCAAGAGTAGGAATTTCTTTTTTTACCGATATTTTTTTAATGTGGCCCATTTTTAAAGTCTTTATTGAATGTGTTACAATATTGCTTCTGTTGTATTTAAAGCCACAGAATTGTATGAGCTCCCAAGTTTTTTTGACTGCAAGTCATGTGGGCTCTTCCCTCCCCAACCAGAGATCGAACCCACCTCCTGCACTGGAAGTTTTAACCATTGCATCACCGGGAAAGTCCTCAAAGTAGGATTTTGAATAAGTGTTAATAAACTGGTGAAAATAATCTGGAAAAGAGAACAAATGGTGATACAGTAGAGAGAACTATGGAAGCAACACCTTGATTTCACATGAGGTGACCGTGCAGAAGTGGACACACTGATTTCAGGGAAGAGCAGAGAGAGCTCATTTGTGGTGAGAGGCACGAAGGTAGAGAAGGTGGGAGCAGATGGACACTCTATGGTGGGAATCTATGAACACTGCCCTCTAATTACTGCTCCTACTCAGTTGCCACGGCCCCTGGTGATTCCCTGTTAATATGGACTTGTTTGAATTGTAACCTTAAAGCTATATTTTGATAGCAAACTCTTTCTAGGGTATCTTTCCACCACAGGCCTGTTTTGCTAGGGAAGGAAGGAGAAAATTTAGGATAAGTACAAAGACTATGAAGAACTCTGGAAAGCCATCCCATAACACAACCATCCTGGATATCTAGAGTCTGGACTTCCAAGGGAGAGGAGGTTGGAGAGAAACTGTTTCAATCTGTACACTGTTCTGTCAGGATCACACTGCAGACAAGAGATTCCTGAATATCTATAAGAAATACTGTTCCTACCATCACCCGGTTCCCCAAGTGACATGTGGTTTCTTCTGTCAGTTTTTCCTAATTGCAAATACCAGCTAGAAGTGTTAAACTAGGTCATTAGTTGTCTTAGGAAACCCCTAAATGCATATTTAAATACATACATAAGATACATAAAAAAGACACGATATTCCTTCTGAGAAACCTACTTCCTAGGGTGAAATGGGAACAAGATTATTTCTCACTTTTTTTGTGGAATATAAAACTGTCGCTGAGACTGGCCAAAAAAAAACAGCACCACAAAGGTCTGAATCCTCAGGGCATGTGAGCGGAGAAGGGCAGAGGCAGTACACACAGCCAGACGGCGATCTCTGGGTGGTGGTAAAGTATGTGTTACATCCTAGGAATGGTGTGTGGGGAGCTGGCCGAGAGATTTATACCTGCCCTAGTGCCAAATGTCCGACTAGCAGGTCTGCACTGTAATATTATGAACCAATCTAATTAAGGAAGAATGCCCTGCACTTGGGGAAAGACCACCATCCATAATTCATCAGCTCTAAGAACTGGAAGTAACACGGCAGCAGCTCGGAAAAAGGAGGAAAAGGTAGGAAAAGAGGGCACAGAGGGCGCTGCAAAGTCTACAATTGCCCAGAACTTGTTCAGCCTCCACCTCTCTTTGCCTAGTCTATGTGCTATCCACACATTGGTGCCCCTAAGGTTGCTGTGGCATAGAATGCCAACCCCTTTCCTGCACAGCCTCTTTCCAAACCCTTAGGAAGCCTCCACAACCATCAGAACCTTGATGAAATATTATTATTTGACTCTATCATGGTAGTAAAAAATAAACATACATTACATTGACTATCTTCACCCATTTTAAGTGTACAGTTCAACTGTTAATTAACTTGACATTGTTTAATATCTAGAACTTTTTCATCTTGCAAAATAGAAACCCTCTCTCCATTGCACACTAATTTCCTCCCCCTCCTGCCCCAGGCCTTGGCAATCACTTTCTACTTTCAGTTTCTGTGATATTTCATGAGTGGAATCATACAGTACAGTCATTTTGTGAATTGCTTATTGCACTTAGCAAAATGTTCTCGAGGTTTATCAATGTTGCAGCATGTGACAGAATTTCCTTTTTTTTAAGGCTACGTAATATTTCATTGTATGTATGTGCCACATTTTCTATAACCATTCATCCATCAGTAAGCATTTGGTTTGCCTCCACCTTTTGGCTATTGTGTATAATGCTGCAATGAACATGGGTGTGCAAATATCCCTTCAAGATGCAGCTTGGATTCTTTTGGGTATGTACCTGGAAGTGAGAATCCTGGAACACACAGCAGCAGGTTCTATTTTTAATTTCTTGAGAAGCCCCATGCCATTTTTCATAGTGGCTGTTCAAATTTACATTTACCAAGAGTACACAAGGGTTCCAATTTCTCTGATTTGTGGATTCAATTTGCATTTCTCTTATGATTAGTTATCCTGAGCATCTTTTCTTATGTTTTTTGGTCTTTTACATATCTTCTTTGGAGAATTATCTTTTCAAGTCCTTTGCCCATATTTTTAAAAATTTTATTGGAGTACAGTTGATTTACAATAATGAGTTAGTTTCAGGTGTACAGCAAAGTGATTCAGTTTTATACATATATGCATGCACGCTAAGTCACTTCAGTTGTGTCCAACTTTCTGTGACCCTGTGGGCTGTAGCCCATCAGGCTCCTCTGTCTATAGGATTCTCCAGGCAAGAATACTAGAGTAGGTTGCCGTGCCCTCCTCCAGGGGATCTACCTGACCCAGGGATTGAATCCACATCTCTCATGTCTCCTGCATTGGCAGGTGGATTCTTTACCACTGCTGCCACCTCAGAAGCCTATATATATATATATAACTGAATATGTATATATATAACTGAGTATGTATATATATCGGAGAAGACAATGGCACCCCACTCCAGTCCTCTTGCCTGGAAAATCCCACGGATGGAGGAGCCTGGTGGGCTGCAGTCCATGGGGTCACTAAGAGTCGGACACGACTGAGCGACTTCACTTTCACTTTTCACTTTCATGCATTGGAGAAGGAAATGGCAACCCACTCCAGTGTTCTTGCCTGGAGAATCCCAGGGGCGGGGGAGCCTATTGGGCTGCCGTCTATGGGGTCGCACAGAGTCGGACACGACTGAAGCGACTTAGCAGCAGCATGTATGTATATATGTATGTATACACACATTTTTTAACATTATAATAATTACTACAATTTTATATATTATATATATATTCTTTTTTAACGTTCTCTTTCATTGTAGGTTATTTCAAGGTTTTGAGTAGAGTTCCCTGTGCTCTACAGTAGGTCCTTGTTGGTTATCTACTTTGTATATAGTAGTGTGTATGATCTAATCTGAAACTTTTGATTTATCCCTCTCCCCTTCCCCTTTGGTAACCATAAGTTTTTTTTTCTATGTCTGTGAGTCAATTTCTGTTTTAGAAATAAGTTCATTTGTATCATTTTCTTAGATTCCACTTTTAAGTGATATATGATATTGGTCTCTGGCTTACTTCACTTAGTATGATAATCTCTGGGTCCATCCATGTTGCTGTTATTTCACTGTTCTATTGCGTAATACTCCATTGTATATATGTGCTACATCTTCTTTATCCTTGTAGATGGATATTTAGGTTACTTCCACCTCCTGGCCATTGTAAATAGTGTTGCAATGAACATTGGGATGCACGTATCTTTTTTATTATAACTTTGCCCACATTTCAGTTGAGTTAGTTGGGTTTGTTGTTGTTGTTGTAGGAGTTTCTTACAAATATCCTGTATGTAGATCCCTTATGTATGATTTGCAAATATTTTCTCCCATTTCATATGCTGCCTTTCACTCTGCTGATTGTCTTCGTTGATGTGTGAAAGTTTTTAAGTTTAATGTAGTTCTATTTGTCTATTTTTGCTTTTGGCTCAAAGAGATCTTTTATAAGTGAAAAACTGGTATGTTAGAAGCTATGTCTCTAAGACTTTCTCTTCTTCTTTGGAAAAGGATTAGGGGCAGTTGTTCAGTTGTTGCTAGAAGTTGATTCTACAAGTGTGATCTTTAGACTGTTTCTTCCCATACGTATTCCATATTTTTTATCCTTCTTAGTGTTTACAACAGAGCAGTGCCTAATCTTTTGCTTCTGACATGAATAACAGATCTTTAATCAAACCAGATGAGCTCTTGGTAGTAGCTCATGAACAGATGTTCCCACCATGCTTTTTGCAACGGAGCAAGTTTTTCGTTTATGAGCCACAGGGGTAGATGATCCAGATGATCAGACCAACTTGTCCTTCATAGCTGGCACCTGGCCCCTCACTTCCATCCCCACTGGTCCTCTTTCTCCCAAGCTGATATTCTATAATGCTGCCTTTGCCTATGTGACTCCATCTGTCTGGAACATTCCTTTGCCACCTTCCTTCCACCATCTTTTTTGCCTCCATTCACCTGGTAATGCCTAGATATCACTCAAGACTCACCTCAGAGCTATCTCCTCCCTCGTTCATGCAAACCCACTCTCACCCTGACCCTCTGTGTGAGCTGCTTTTTTTTCCTGTACCCATAGCATCCTGTGCTTTCTCCTAATTAAGCATTTGTCACATAGTCTACATTATCCCTATCCACTTATTTCCCATTCTCTCCCACCATATGTGGACCATGATGAAGGCACAAACCATCTTCATGGACTTTGCATCCTCAACACTCAGGTCGGTTCTTCATACAGAGTAGATCCCCATTCATCGTAGAATGAATAGAATGACAAAGACTAAGGCTTCCAGCTCACTTAAAAAAAATTTTTTTTAATATTGTTTAACTGGCATAATGCCAAAAATCTATGCGTTTTTTCCCTATACATTTAAGAAACGAATAAGTTAGCATGAAGAAGAAAGATGATACTCCTACCATGTGTCTAAATTGGTGTGGACAGTTTATGCACAGAGAACATTTCGTTCTCTCTTCTTGACCAGTGAGGGACAGCTTTTTATTCTCACTTAAAATCCAAAATCCTCACGTGCAATTTCAAAATACAAAACCCCTGAACATTGACATTCTTTTGTAATGATTTGACCGTAAGATCTGACCTCCATTTCCATTTAAACGACAAGGAAACCTGCCATGAATGGACTTCGTAGCCTTTACTGATTTCACTTAAGAAAAATATTCACACTTTATATTGTTCAAGAAATACTGTTTGTTAAAAAGTGTTACCCTTGGCCACACAGAAAGTGTTATATAGTACAAAGTATATGCACTGTATTATCTTTGTAATAACTGACAAAACCCAAAAACATCTGGTCTCTAGGAGTTTAGGACTTTGGCTGTACTTAAATACTATGCAAGAGCCCAAAGGAGCTTTGGACTCTCCTGTGATGGGAACAACTAGACAATACTTATTAAGCAACTATTGCCCATAAGAAAAAAAAAGAAGAGTCTTCGTTTCCCTGCCCTCTACAATTTCCTTTATTTCATTCAATCTTCGTTTATTGCACTGCTTTCATCACATGAACGGTTTCTACGGGTTACACACAGTTCTGGAGAAACCATACTTACAGTTTGGAGAAACAGGACTTGCCTCAATTTCCCAGTTTGGGATCCCAGACTCAGCAGAAATCCCTGAAACTCACACCCAACAGTGAGCAAGTACATATCAAGGACACTTGATGGTTTGAGCACAAGGAAGTCAATGAGAACATGAGAATCCAGAGATAAGAAAACTTTTGCCCATTTTCCTAGGCTTCCATGGTCTCCTAGATTCTTGGGACCTCTTTGAAAAAAAGAAAAGAGGCCAGCAATGAATGGAATTTTTACTTCTCTGGCAAATTGGGAACCTTGATGTAAGAAAAAAAAAAAAGTGTATATCCTTGCCCATTGGAGCTGGTAGACTGAGATTTGTGTAATTAGATGGGAGAGTTTTATTCTACAGACTTACTTCCTGCACTTACCTTATTCTGCTCCCACCATGAATTCTAAGAGAGAATTCTAAGTAGGTCCCCACTGCCTGGCTCTTGATTTGATCCCTGGAAATGCCCCCAAATGAATTTTTTTAAAGTACCAACAGAGCATAAAACATGCAAGTACAATATAACCTGTGAGTGCGAAGTAGAATTTACACTTAAACAATGTATATTTATGATGTTCCTCTCCTTCCTCCATTGGGGAACAGGATCACTTCTGTATACTTAATCAGAACACATTCTAAATCACACCATGTAACAGGCCTTGTGGCAATCTATGATGGCCAAAGTATATAAAATATGATGAAGTTAAGAAGTTGCAGCTGAACTAACAATATATCCTCCTGGAAGGGAGACATTAAATAAATCTTCACTGTTTTTTGATAGCCTATTAAAGTTCCTTAAGAGCTCCAGTAGGTTTGACTACATTTTTTTTTTTTAGCCATAATGCCTTAAACAACCTCTTGTAATCATAAATATAACACTAAAAAAAAAGAAAAACAAAGAATTAGCAATTAAATGTGTCTCTTGCTGGGACCAGTCAATGAACAAGACCTTCCTCCAAAGGGAAGTAAAGGATTACACAAAAAGCCAGGCTATATGGGAATCATTTTTTTTTTCTTTATCCATTTGTGGGGATTTAAGGCTGAGTTTTTATTCTTGCTTGGAAAGGTGGGAGGGCAACACCTTCTGATAAAGACAGGATCATTTTTCATCAGGTAATCTCTCTAACAGAAACACTGATGGAGAAATTTTATCTCACCCTGAAGTTAAACTTAGTTTCATTTGTTAAGCAAATGGCTTAATTAAAATAATTCATAATTCTTTTAATAATAGTTTTTTTTTTTTAAACCCTAAACATATCAATGCTAGGAATTTGGGAAGATACGATCTCAGTAACTACTGAGGAAAGAAGAGGCCAGCAAACAAGTACAAATGAATGAAATTTCATTCAACACATATTTTCTCTTATAAAATGTCACAAAAAAGATTTATCTGCTAAGTACATAACCAAAGTGAAATCACTGAAAAATATTGTCCAGTCAGCTAGGTGGTGCCTCAGTCAAGTGCCTCATAATGTTTTTAATTAAGTAATAGACACTTGGTAAAATCTGGAAAATTTCATGGACAGAGGAACATGGTGGGCTACAGTCCATGGCGTCTCAAAAGACTTGGCATTGACATGACTTAGCAACTAAACCACCACCATAGTTAAATGAATATAACAGATCCAAGCTTCTTTGGGGCATTAACAAAATTTTTATCACCAATTACTTTCCTTGTATTTTTTTAAAGACCACAGACAGGTATTTATTACAGCTGGATGCCACATAAGTTAATAATATACTGTGACAGCCAGAGGTGTTCAAAATACTGGCATAAGGACTTCCCTGGCAGTCCAGTGGTTAATACCTGTCCTTCCAATGCAAGGAGTGCAGGTTCAATCCCTGGTCAGGGAATTAAGATTTCACATGCTTCTTGGTCAGAAAACCAAAAACAGAAAACAGAGGCAATATTGTAACAAATTCAACAAAAACTTTTTTTAAATGGTCCACATCAAAAAAAAAAAAAACTTAGAAAAAAATACTGCCATAGATTTAATGGTATTGAGATAAAAGTAGGGGTGAGAAAAGAGGAAGCAAAAGGTTGGCTTAAAGCTCAACATTCAGAAAATGAAGATCATGGCATCCGGTCCCATCACTTCATGGGAAATATATGGGGAAACGGTGGAAACAGTGTCAGACTTTATTTTGGGGGGCTCCAAAATCACTGCAGATGGTGACTGCAGCCACGGAATTAAAAGACGCTTACTCCTTGGAAGGAAAGTCATGACCAACCTAGATAGCATATTCAAAAGCAGAGACATTACTTTGCCAACAAAGGTCTGTCTAGTCAAGGCTTTGGTTTTTCCAGTGGTCATGTATGGATGTGAAAGTTGGACTGTGAAGAAAGCTGAGCGCCAAAGAATTGATGCTTTTGAACTGTGGTGTTGGAGAAGACTCTTGAGAGTCCCTTGGACTGCAAGGAGATCCAACCAGTCCATTCTAAAGGAGATCAGCCCTGAGTGTTCTTTGGAAGGAATGATGCTAAAGCTGAAACTCCAGTACTTTGGCCACCTCATGTGAAGAGTTGACTCATTGGAAAAGACTCTGATGCTGGGAGGGATTGGGGAAAGGAGGAGAAGGGGACGACAGAGGATGAGATGGCTGGATGGCATCACCGACTCGATGGACGTGAGTCTGAGTGAACTCTGGGTGTTGGTGATGGACAGGGAGGCCTGGCGTGCTGCAATTCATGGGTTCGTGAAGAGTCGGACACGACTGAGTGACTGAACTGAACTGAACTGAAGGAAAAAAAAAGGATTAGTGCTCAGTCGTTTCTGACTCTTTGCAATCCCATGGACTGTAGCCTGCCAGGCTCCTCTGTTCAAGTAATTCTCCAAGAAAGAATACTAAAGTGGGTAACCATTCCCTTCTCCAAGGGATCTTTCTGACCCAGGGATCAAACTCAGGTCTCCTGCATTGCAGGCAGATTCTTTACCATCTGAGCTAACAGGGAAGCCCCTAAAATGAAAGTCGTGTCCAACTCTTTGCAACTCCATGGCCTGTAGCCCAGCAAGCTTTTCTGTCCATGGAATTCTCCAGGCAAGAATACTGGAGAAGGTAGCCATTTCCTTCTCCAGGGGATCTACCCCACCCAGGGATCAAACGCGGGTCTCCTACATTGCAGGCAGATTCTTTACCATCTGAGTTACCAAGGAATAGAGAATAAACACAAATATTGCTAACTCAAAAGAATAAATGAGTTATATGAAAATGCCTTAAAATTAGCAGAACTGGCCCTGACAAGACTAGGGCTGAAGCAGTGAGAGATTCATGCCCACAGTAAAGCTCAAGCCTGGAGCAGACAAGTCAAGGATGAGGTATGGAGGTCTGCCTGCAGCAGGCTGAAATGCTGAACTTAGTCCTGTTAGAGAAAAAACTCCAGCCAGAACACTGGGAACCAAGACAGCCACTGTTACTCTTCTAAAGTGGTCTAAAGGACCATGCAAATCATGAAGAGCAACTGGTAGGCAGAAGTCACAACGGTGGGGAAAGGAACTAAAGAAGGGAGAATGGAAACCAACAAACAGAAACTCAACTCTTGCAGACTCATCCAGGTTCTGGTGGGTTAACTCATAAGTCCGCACACGTCAAGAAATGTCTCTTTTGTACCGGCACTGTGCCAAGTCCTGACACACGGGATTTTGTTTTACATCCCAAATAAAGATACTAATTTATAATTTCAAAATTACAATTTTAAGCTTCAGGAGAACAAGGGATTCCCTAATGTACCCCTAGAGCCCAGGTCTTGACATAGGGTAGATTTATTGACTGCAGATGAATGTTCCAATGGGCAAACGTTTATAAAGACGCACTACGTAAAATTCCATCCTCTGTGGAACTTAAAGCTCGTTTAAAGTAACCTCAAAATAGCTGCATTTACTGTCAAAGCCAATAACAATGGATGCTAAATCATCATAAAGACAGGCTGATTTTCAACCAGAATACAATGCGGTTATTGACTCTCTCCTAGTACTTTACTACACCCACAGTACCTTGGTACATCCAGAGCTTCATATCAAAAGATAACATATTAGTAATGAGAAGGATGGAATTCCACTCTAAAACTATACAGGGGGCTTCTGAGCAGAATGACATGTTATTAATTGTGCTGGTCTGAAGAAATAAAATAATTACAAAAGGAGAGAAATAAAAGAACCAAAATAGGTATCCACAATTTTTTCTGGTATCTTTCTTTCAAGGAAAGAAAGGGTTTGTTTTGCAAATAGAAAGTCCAAAGAGGCCCCGGAATTGACATCAGGTACCTTGTGGCTCAGTGGCAAAGAATCTGCCTGCCAATGCCAGAGATGCAGGAAATGCAGGTTCGATCCATGGGTTGGGAAGATCCCCTGGAGAAGGAAATGGCTACCCACTCCAATATCCCTTCCTGGGAAATCCCTTGGATAGAGGAGCCTGGCTGGCTACAGTCCATGGGGTCGCAAAGGGTCGGACATGACTGAGCAACTAAACAGCAACCACCTTGGCAATAACCTGAGTAAGGAATTCACCCCTGCCCACAAGCCCAATGACTGGCTCTCCAGCCAGAGGCACAGCCCCAGCCCTTGGCAATCGACCCACGCCACTGTGGCCATCAGTCACTTCCTTTTATTCAAAAAGGTCCATCTTTGGACGTTTACAATAAAAGTTATTCAAAGTAATTATTATTTCTGTAATTTATTGGCCCCTTTGACTTTTTCTTCTGCATAGATGTGTACAGAAGCCTTCATTTCCTCCCTTCCTCCCCCACCTGCTCTTAGCACCTCACCTCCTTGAGCCCAGCTGATACAGACCATCGCCACATTCTCAGCTTTACCTCAAAGGCAATTTCATGTGCTCTCTGTCCCTGTTCAGCACTCTGCTCCAGTTCTTCTCCCCATTTCAATAGGAAAAGCAGAACAGATATCCCTACAGAATGTTGTCATCACCTCATAAGGCCCGCAGCCTGAACATAAAATACTTCCGATTTCTCAGTTTTCTCTCAGCCTGAACGGATTACAAGTAGGGCATTTAACATCAAAAGCCAAGAGGGACCACACCATGGCTCTGAATGAGAAGCAGAAGCAAGAGTCATGAAGCAATTCCGAAACTTGGGAGTTTGGGGAGTCAGAAGTCTAAGTATCCTACAGAGAATGTGGGTCTGATCATCAGAATATTCCCAAATACAGAAAGCAGGAAGTTGGCCTGTGTTTAAAACATGACTTCACAGCATACAGATTTGGATAGCACAAAATGAAAAAAAAAAAAAATGGAGCTCAGATGGACTGTTCAATTGTCACCTGCCTCCAAAGGAGACCCAAAATATTGCTGTGGTGCTGGAGAAGACTCTTAAGAGTCCCTTGGACAGCAAGCAGATCAAACCAGTCAATCCTAAAGGAAATCAACCCTGAATATTCATTGGAAGGACTGATGATGAAGCTGAAGCTCCAATTCTTTGGCCACCTGATGCAAAAAGCTGACTCAAGGAAAAGACCCTGATGCTGGGAAAGATTGAGGGCAAGAGGAGAAGAGGATGACAGAGGATGAGGTGGTTGCATGGCATCACTGACTCAATGAACAGGAATTTGAGCAAACTCCGGGAGATGGTGAATGACAGGGAAGCCTGGCATGCTGCAGTACATGGGGTTGCAGAGTTAGACACAACTTAGCAACTGAACAACAACAAATCTTCCAATTCATAGATAATGTAGAGCTCAGTAGTAGGAGATGTGACTTTCTCCATTTCAGAGGATACTGGAATCTAGGATCTGGAAGGAGGCTTGCTACCCCCTCAGCACTTCCCTATTGATACAAACTGCTGCTGCTGCTGCTGCGTCACTTCAGACGTGTCCGACTCTGTGCCAACCCAGAGACAGCAGCCCACCAGGCTCCCCCGTCCCTGGGATTCTCCAGGCAAGAACACTGGAGTGGGTTGCCATTTCCTTCTCCAATGCATGAAAGTGAAAAGTGAAAGTGAAGTCACTCAGTCGTGTCCGACTCTTAGCGACCCCATGGACTGCAGCCTACCAGGCTCCTCCATCCATGGGATTTTCCAGGTAAGAGTACTGGAGTGGGGTGCCATTGCCTTCTCCGATTGATACAAACTAGGGGACCCCAATACATTTTTTGCTTTAACGGAAGAACATCCTAAGAGCAAGTAAAATTTTGAAAAAGGTTACTTGTGAGCACTGTTGATTCTCACTCCTGTCCACCATGCTCAGCCATGACCTACCAGCTTCTCTTTGCAGGATATAGAAGAGGGTTCAACTTTATCTACCACTCACTGTTCAATCAAGGGAGCAGACTCTCTTTGCCAACCATCTCTAAAGCAAAGAACAAGATTGATGATCCTTTGCTTTTATAAAGCACCCTGAGTTTCAAAAGCAGTTTAACATGCTTAATCTTTTCTGCTGGGATAATTGGCCTCTTCTATCTATTTTCTCTCCCCTGGTGATTGGCAATAATTCCAATTGCTTTGATCAGATGAAAAGTCATTGTGTTCAGCTCTAGATGAGATCTATACCATTTCCTAGTCTGTTCGGTTGATTACTTCTCAGTTGCATTCCCCCATTATTATATTTAGAATCTATTCCTGCTTTAAGCAATGTGCTTTTAAATTTCTGCTAGAGAATTGCAGAACCCCCCAAATTCAAGACTAAGTCTATTTGCTGCCTTTGAGTGTGAAAAAAATAATAATATTAATTAACTGTGTGAGACCCATCTGTCCTCTTCACCCTGGTGAATGCCAAGAGTTCCACCCACCACCCCCCCAATTTGGTGAAAGTCACGATTCTTCTCTGAGTCTCTTTTTTCTTATGAGAAGAATAAATTGGGGAAGAGGGGCAACAAATCAAGAAATATAATCCTCCTAGGCAGACTTTCCATCTTTCATTAGACCAGACCTCACAAACCAAAATGCCTACAGAGGCCAGATAGATCAGTGCAAGCGAGCAGGGCTAGCATGAAATACTGAGAGTGGGGGGGATTGTGGCAAACTGGTAAGTGCAAGCACAGCCCTCACAACATGCCCATCTGTTCAGTTCTAGCCAGTTGTTAAATAGAAATGCAGGTCTGGAGTACTCAGATCGTTAGATTTTTCACAAGGCTCCCAAAGTCAGAACATTTTAATGTGAAATTTCCCAATTTGTAAACATTGACAACTAATTAAAAACATTTCAAAACAATGTGAAGGCCAAAGAAAACATGTCCATGGACCAAATGTGGCCTGTGAGCCTTGGTGTGCAACCTGCATGATAGGCTGAAGAACTATTTAAATTCACTAAGACAGTTGGGGTACATAAAGGAGGAAAGAGAAATGGCATAGCCTCCTGGCTTCAGATGGAGGTTTAACAACCTGCGGGGAGGAAAGGTAGGTCCCCAGGGAAACCCTGGGCAAGCAGCCAGCACTGGTGGGCTCAGGCCTTTTGGACTGACGATCGTTTCACTTTGTCCAAGAAATAATCTCCTTAGAATAACTTAGGAGATAGAATTGGAAGCCTTATTTAAAGAGCCTATGAGTGTGAATAGATAAATAATAAGTGCATGTGCTTATTCTACAGTAAAAGGGTGCAAAAGCAAATGGGGCTGAGATTTCAGGTCCCAGTTTTACCAGGAAAGAAAACAAAAATGGTGGGAAATTGATGAGGGACATGCTGAGGGATAGTGATGTGAGATGAGGGCGAAAGCACAGTTTGCAGCATAGACCCTGGGGGGGAGAGCAGATCCCACGGTAGACAGTATCAGAGCCCACGTCCCCCAACTCCCCGCCTCCCCTCATCACTACTCGGGTTCAACCAGACAGAACTGATCAAATGAACACAAGTCCCGAGAGTGCCTGTCTCTCTCTGAATCTGCATCCATTCTGTGAACAACTGTCCACAGCAGGACCCTGGAAATACTCTTGAGGAGCATTGTAATGGATCCCTAGGACACCAAAGGGTAAGGTCTAGTGCACAGAGCTGAAAAATAATATTTGCTAATTTACAACTATTAATTAAAAGCCCCGTCACCAAGACAAAGCACTCTAGCATGACTTTCACATTTCCCCCCAAGGTCATTTCCAGCTTCTCCAGCAAGGGAATTGGAGGAGAACGCAGAGTAAGAACACGGTGCTTAAGCAAGTAGGCTGGGGAGCAGACAACGTCTTCAGGCTTCAGATTTGCACAAACAATCCTGCCTCCTCAGAGCTGAGACAATGCCCTGCATTCACAGAGATCTCAGGAGCTCCAATGCTCTGCCGTGGAACAGGAAAAAAACTAGACTTGAATTGAGAATAAATTGGTATTCACTAAATGGCACTCCTGAATTTACTGCAGCCTTCACCTTTGGAGGGAATTGCCAAGGTGCTCATAAAAGGAGAAATGATGAATATTCAGGATGTCTTTTGAATCCATTAGGCAACCGAGGATGAGGTCTCCATATGTAGAACTTCTGGTTCTTTCCTCAGGCTGTTAAGGAGACTGCCAAAATGGCCGTCTGCAGGAAAAAATGGACCCCAGGCCTGCCAGTGGGGAGAAAGTCTGAATGCCAAAGGTCAAGTCCATGGAAATAAACCAGGTTTAGGAGTTTTTACAAAGGAAGAGATCTATAAATTTTGGCTTTCTGGACACAGTGAATGAGAGTGTGTCTGTCTGTTTGTAGGAACATTGATGAAAATGTAGTAGCAGGCTATTCATCGTACTGTCAGCCTTTGTTGCACAGGATCAGATGTTCTGCAGATCTAATTGTGTCCATCCCACACAGGAAAATCCCAGACAATCTATATCGGGGCCTCCTGTAGTTTTGTCAGCTGGGCTTACCAGAAGCAGAATTGTTTGTGCATCCCTGAAGACTGCGAACTCTTTGCTCCATAGTCTGCTTGCTTAAGTCCTGAGTATTTGCTCTCATAGCTTACACAAAGAGGAACTGTGAGTTTTTTGTGCTAAAAAGAATTATAGGAAATAATTCAGCGAAGACCATCAACTCCCAGGAATACTGAATATAGGTCAATCAATCCTTAAGGAAAGGGAATTTTTGAAAAAGGAATGATACAAGTCACTTATCAGTTCCCTCCCCTTTAAAATAAAGGCATAAAGTCAGATCCCAAGCAACAAACATTCAGGAAAGCCATCTGTGCACCAAGCCATGGGATTGAAATAGACACCCTTCTTTTCTTCCAGGCACTCATGCTTTAGCAAAGAAGACATACAAGTACACGTACTTGTATACCACGGAAATATGCACAGAAGCAAACCTTTAATTGCATGTCAAAACATCTATGAAAGGTGCTATGTCAACTCAGACAAGTGATTCATTTTGGTAGGGGTGGTGGGAGGAGAATCAGATGGAATACAACACAGGCTAGGAGGCATTTGAACTGGGTCTTGAAGAAGAAGTTCAGCAGGAGGAGAAAACTTACCAAAGGTAGAGTCTCAGATGACGGGCCCTACCAGGGTCAAAGCTAGTGGGTAAAGAAGCACAGGGAGGAGTAGGTGACCAGGTGGAAAAAGCATCTAATTATTTTGTAGGAAACACAACTACCCCTCCGGGAGATCATGTGCATGTCCCTGTGTTCTAAATCAGGAATCAGAAAATAGAGTCGTGTATTGAAAAGTCCCTTCCAGAAATAACATTCCATGAGTTTTAGAATTTTAAGTGACAGGAGAAAGTTGAACAATTCAAGAAAAGCCTTGAACCTAGTGGTCTCTATTTTTTGCTAGTTTATGATGATAAGTGAAAATGGTGGTAGTCAGCAGGATTACCAACTGGGCCCCAGGTTTGCTGTTTATCGCGATCGATCTTACATAACCTTCCAGTCAGGCAAACCAGTGCCCATCCTTGAGGAACTGGGGTGTGGCCAGGTCCAAGAATGCTCCGATGTCCTGGACACAGGTTCTTCTGTTGTAGTGTTCTTAATTCTCACATAAGGGAAAATTGTCTAGTGTTCTCTATTTCCTTCACTGATTCTTCTTCTCATGTATCATGGACAAGTCTGGGGATAGATTTACTTTTTTTAGAAAGGAGAAAATGCCTTTATATGAGAATCTACCTAAGTTCATTTTACTTGTACAATAGCCAAATATGAATAGGATAGGTGAGAAAACTAGGGCCTAGGGGGGGTGAAATGATTATTCCAGTTACCAGAGCCAGTCAAGGCAGACCCAACACCCACCTGGTCTAATTCTCTTTCTGCCCCCAAACCCACTCAAACTTACCACCCTTCAAAGCATGAACTAAATTAATATAAATATTTTCTAAAGAGACATGAGTAGCAATATCTAGTTTGTGTTAGGATGAGGAATTCTAATTTATGAAGAATTATAACACAAACAGACATATGAATATTGCATTATAAATGTTAAACTGTTTATTATATATTACTATTTAGTATATATAGAGCCCATCATAATATGGCACATTATCAAGTAGATGAGATATAACTATAACTTAAAAGGTGTTTGTGGCACATTGAAAGTTTAACATAGCATACTAAAAGCACAATTCCTGAAAAAAGAAAGTGAGTAAATAGGACTATCAAAATTAGAAACATTTGCTGTGCAAATGACACTGTTAAGGAAATGAAAAAACAAACCACAGAGCTGAAAACATATTTTCAGAACACAAATCAGAGAAAAAAAAAGCTTGTATCCTGAATACTTTTTAAAGGAACTTAAAACTTAACAATAAGAAAATAAACAACCCAATTATCATTAGGGAAATGCAGATTAAAAACACAATGAGATACCATCACAAACATAAAAGAATGGCACACATAAACACACACAGAAAATGAAACTCACAATTCCATATGCTGGAAGTGAACGGATAAAGTAAACTGTGGTATATCCATACAATTCGATACTACTCAACAACTAAAAGAAAAAAAATTTAATTCATATAATACCATGAATAATTTTAAATACATTTTTAGTGAGGAAGACAATTCCCAAATGCTATGTATTATATGATTCTACTTATGGCATTTTGGAAATGTCAAAACTATAAGGATGGGAAAGAGATCAGTGATTATCAGACAGGGGAGTGATGACTACAAAGGAGCCATACAGCAGAATTTTAGGATACTGGAACTGTTCTTTGTGGTACTTTGGAGGTGAGTAAACGACTCTGAATTTGTCAAATCCCATAAAATGTTACAACACAAAGATAAATTTCACCATGTGAAAGTTTTCTAAAAATCTACCAGAGTATTCAGGAAAACTCAGGCATAATTCAGGCAGATTATGAAAAATAAATTTAACTATATTACAAATATATGACAAGCTTTCCTTAAAAGACTAGAGAAAAAGGGAACCTAACTGAGAAACTTTGGAAAACAGTTTTTCGACCCCATATTGTAAGGCTAAAGGCAAAAAGGAACTGTATTTTAGCACTCTACTCTAGCTATTTCTCATGGGGGAGGGGGATGCACAGATAAACAATTTTGAAACTGCTTTACATGTATTCTCGGGTTGAACAACTAAGCAAATACATGATAACCAATGAGATTCAGATCACTCACTGTCAAGGGAAGAAACTACAAATAACAAAAGGAAGTCCAGAATAGATCCTGTGGTACTGACTGGATTAGAATCAGAGTTGTCAATACGCATACATGCTTAAACGGTGGTGCAGTGGCAAAGAATCTCTGAGCAATACAGGAGACACCAGGGGATCTTCCAGGGTCAGGAAGATTCCCTGGAGTAAGAAATCGCAACCCACTCCAGTATTCTTGCTGGAAAATTCCATGGACAAAGGAGATTAGAGGGCTATAGTTCATGGGTCAAAAGGAGGTGGACATGACTGAGCAACTAACATAAATAAATATAGACTTGTGATTCATGAGTGAGTATATATATATACATATATTTCCAAACTCTCTCTGTTCAGAGGTACTAGAATCAGTGACACCCTAAGAACAATAAACACCCCTACTGCCCAGATTTTGATTTCTAAATACCATTACCCACCACAAGAACCAGGAATCCTTAGAGAAATGGCTGACTCTTAAGCTGGGTAGAGAAAATGTGAACCCAAAGTGTCTTGAAGTTCCAAAAAAAGCAAAGAAGTGCTTAAAAAAATATATGAAAACAAAAGGATGAGGGCATATCAAAAAGACATCTCAAAGAGCTCCCAATAAACAAACCTCAAACAATTAGAGCAACAAGATAACGATTGTGTTGGATTACAAGCTAAAAATAAAATAAATATCCATAAATCCATACTTGATAGACATAAATGCTTAAGTAAATAAATGAAAGAAAATAAGGACCAATCTTCCTGACAGGTGAGGCCCAATTAGTAAGGCAGAATGAATGAGAAAAATAGAAAATCATCACTAAAACATAGCAATAATTATGATAGGTAAGATCCACTGATGCATGTTAAAAATTAGTGAGAGAATAGTGCAGAACTTCAGAGTACCTTTGAAAAATATTTATTAATTACTGTGGTGGTTTTAACATACATCAAAATCTTTGATACTCCTCCTTCCACGAAAGAGCTTAATTGCCCTCCCCTTGAATCCAATGGGCTGAAAATATCGACTCACTTCTAACACATAGAGTATGAAAAGGGAAAACTTGCAAATTTGCAGGGGAGAAACTTGGCAGACACAACCTTGACCAACTAATTGAGGCTAATACAACCAGCAAAACAAAAAGAAAACAAGTCATGCTGATATTGTGCACCTGGTATGGTGCTTCTGGTGTATTCTCCCCAGTCATCTATAATCTCAGTCTAATCATAAGAAACATCAGATAAATGCAAGTTTAGGGGCCGTCTACCAAACACTTGACCCAAAATATCAATGTCATTAGAGACAAGGAAAGAACAAGAAGCTATCATAGATTCAAAGAGACAAAGGAGTTATGACAACCAAATGCAACATCATAGCCTGGACTAGATCCTGGAACAGAAAATCATTGTTAGACAAATTGGAGAAATTGAATAAAGTCTATAATTTAGCTACTGTTACTGTACTGATGCTAACTTCTTAATTTTGATAAAAGTACAGTCATTATGTAAGATGTTAACATTGGGGAAGCTGTATGAAGGTCATAGAAAACTCTCAATACTATCTTTCCACTTTCTTTCGTTTTTTGAGGCTCTCTGCTGTGATGAGCCAGGGCTTCACCAGGCTCGCGGTCCAGGCAGGAGGCGGGTGCCAAGCCGGGAGCACGGGCGCGAACGGTTTTCTTACATCCAGTATAGTATCATTCACCTGTGTATGATTGCTAATTTCCTCTCCTAAGGCCAGGGTCCTTAGAGATTTCCCACCACACCATATAGAAATGTGAAACAAAAAAGAGAACAGGGGAAATGCCTTGGAGAAGGAGGAGAAGAGAAAAACAAAGATATCCCAGCCTGGCTTTGCCATTGTTACACTCCATCATTCTGCTTCCCTCTCCCATCACCATATTTGCCAAGGCACAGGTTAAGCTGCCATAACAAAAGCACTCACAAAAACAAAGGTTAAATAAGACTGGAGTTATTTTTTTTTCTCATTTTGCAATAAATTTCTTTTTGTTTTGTTTTGTCCATGCTGTGTGGCATGTGGGATTTTCGTTCCCGCACCAAGATTAAACCCATGCTCCCTGCAGTAGAAGCACAGTCTTAACTACTGGACCAATGGAGAAGTCCCCTCATTTTGCAGTTTCCAAGTACAGAGTCCAGTGCTTACAGTGTGACTCTGCTGTCCTCCATGAGACTTCAGTCTCTGGATTGAAGTTAACTGCTCCAGCCCCCACCATCTTCCAACCACCGGGAAAGAGAAGAAAAGGCAGGAAAACTCAGGTCCCTCCCCTGGCATGTTTTATTCTATCCACATCCCACTGGCCAAAAGTAGTTCACGTGGCCTGACCAAAGTTGCAAGAAAGCCTGGAGATATAGTTTCAAACAAATGCCTGCCATCAAGCAGCAGTTCTACTAGTAAAGAACAGAAGGATTTTTAAAAAGAGGGGACTTCTTTGGTGGCCCAGTGGTAAGGAATGTGCCTTGCAATGCAAGGAATGCAGATCCCTGGTCAGGGAACAGATCCCACATGCTGTGGGGCAACTAAGCCGAAGTACTGCAACTAGACAAACCTGTGAGCTGCAGCAAAGAGCCCCTGCACCTCAATGAAGACCCAGCATAAACAAAAAAAATGAAAGAAAGGATTGGTTTGGGTGGACAAGGAGCAGCCACTGTCCCTCATTCAGATGCCTTTCACCAAATTGTGCCATGCACTGATGGGGGATTGCTGCTGAGTTGCTTCATTCGTGTCCGACTCTGTGTGACCCCATAGACGGCAGCCCACGAGGCTCCCCCATCCCTGGGATTCTCCAGGCAAGAACACTGGAGTGGGTTGCCATTTCCTTCTCCAATGCATGAAAGTGAAAAGTGAAAGGGAAGTCACTCCGTCGTGTCCGACTCTTAGCGACCTCATGGACTGCAGCCTACCAGACTCCTCCATCCATGGGATTTTCCAGGCAAGAGTAGTGGAGTGGGGTGCCATTGCCTGGGGGATTTTCAGTCCCTTAAAAAGAATGACAAAAACACAATCTTAAATCTGACAGAAGACAAATCAAATTTTATAGAAGACAATATATGATGACATCATGGGGTATGGGTTGGATATATGATAACAATATATAATGACATCATGACATGGGTTGGATTCACCTGGGGAGAATACGTGAACAACCAAAGGCAGCATCCAAGTGTGACAATGTTTGGGAAAAAAGTCTCCATTCTCCACTCCTTTCACTCCAACCCTTTGCACTCTGACTGTGCATCTCCTCCCATGGAGAGAAAGAATCTATTTCCACACTCTTTGAATTTGGACTGCCTTCATGGCTTGCTTCATTCAATAAAATGCAGCAGAAGTGACACTTCAGCAGAAGTACAAGTTCCAAGTCTAGGTTCTAGAAAGCCTTGCACACCCTGCTGGTTCTCTTGGAAGGCTGCCACCACCTGCTAAAGGATAGAGGAGCAAAGAAAAGTCATGCCAACCTGGGCCACCCTGCCCCAGCCAGCTCCCAGTTAACCCACTGCTGACTGCAGGTAGATGGGGAGTCTAGCCAAGATCAGCAGAGCCTAACCCAGATCAGCAGAGCTGCTCAGCTGACCCACAGACTCGTGAGCTAAATAAATGATTACCGTTTAATGCCACGAAATTTGGGAGTGACTTGTTATATAGTAATAGCCATCTGATAAAACTGGTAGAGCTCAGTTCTCTCCGGACAGGCTGTGCTTAGTCACTCAGTCATGTCCGACTCTTTGCGACCCCATGGACTGTAGCCTGCCAGCCTCCTCTGTCCATGGAATTATCCAGGCAGGAATACTGGGGTGGGTTGACATTTCCTTCTCCACTGGATAGGCTACTGGAAAGGAATCAGAGAGATTGCGAAACTGGAGAAACTGGAGTTGGAAAGCTGTGAGGAGAACCAGGAGTGTGAAAGGCAGAGACCAAAGCAGATGTTTCAGGATGAAGGAAGTGGTTCTCAAGCCAATGATCTTCTGTTACCATTCCTGGTACCTGCCAGTTTACCACCTATTCCAACTACTAGACTCAATTTGCTCCAATCATCTTCTTCCCAGGCCAGAGGATCATCAGTACATGCCTGCCATCTCCTGCTCAGCCTTATGCAGCAGGTATTCACATACAGCTCCTTATTGTCCTAATAGGCAATTGGTTCTTTCTAATGATTCTCTCAATAAATGGAATAATATTACAATGACAATTGGCAAGAAAGAGGAAAATGCATAAGAGGACATGGCATGGAGACAAGCACATCCTAGGCTATGTATATGTGACAACTGCTTTTCTCATCCAGTTCTCTTATTTTGAAATCTTCTGGGAAGGGACTCAGTATTATTAGGCATTAATACAAATTGTTTGCCGGTTAGTCACCAAGTTGTGTCCGAATCTTTTGTGACCCCCATAGACTATAGCCCACCAGGCTCCTCTATCCGTGGGATTCTCCAGGCAAGAATACTGGAGTGGGTTGCCATTTCCTTCTCCAGGGGATCTTCCAAACCCAGAGACTGAATCCACGTCTCCTGCGTTGGCAGGCAGATTCTTTAGCACTGAGCCTCTAGAGAAGTCCATTAATAAAATACAGAGTCTTTTACTCATCTAGCCACATGGGAGCCATGTAGGGAGCCATGACAACCAGCAATGAAGACTGTTTTCCTCTGGGACAGAGGGAAGGAGGAGGAGGAAGGGGTTCCAAGTGAGGATGGAAGTGGGGTTGTATTTTAAACACCTACCAGTGAGCCACTGTGCTTTTACACTCAAGGCCCACTAGCACTCAGTTATTTCATGAGCTGCACAATAACATTTAAATCTCATCTTTCTAGTCTCTAACTGGCTAAACAGCTGTGAAACCAGATTACACAATGATGAGAGAAGAATTCACATATGTATAAGCAATATCACAAAAGGCCGCTGTTGTTACCAAACATTCCCTTACCAAATTGGTAAACCTTTCATGCACTTGCTATTCCACAGGTTGGAAAGATTCCCTGGAGGAGGGCATGGCAACCCACTCCAGTATTCTTTCCTGGAGAATCCCATGGACCGAGGGGCCTGGCAGGCTACAGTCCATGGGGTCGCAAAGATTCAGACATGACTGAAGTGACTTGGCACACAGCTCATTAGGTTATGACAAGATGCAAAGAAAATACAGATGCGCTGTAGGTGTGGATTGAACATCCTTACGCCTGAGTCTCTGTACCAAGACCCATGTTGGCTGATCACACTCCTGCTCATCCCATCGTGAATGCAGCTGCACTTCCCCCTTGCTGCCCCCGTCCCTGGCAACCCATCTGAGGACAGTCACTCCTGGAAGCCACCTGGAAAGTTTTACCCCATAATATGAATTTCCCCTCTATTCATGCTGTTGGGGATGCAATGAGCCCAAGAACATACTGAAAGCCAAGGTTCTAGAGCTGGAGCCACCCACAGTTTCTCTGGGGAGCTGGTCTCTCTCTTTCAGTCTCCAAGGGATGATCCACTGTCTCCACCCACTGCCAGACTGCCCCACATAACTGCTATATTATCATTCTTGCCAGATACTGATGGGCTCTGCAGAACTGGCTGAATGATTTCTCTCTCTCTCACTCACTCTTTCTCACTCCCTGTGTGTCTCATTCTCAGATAGATAGAAGGATGCATAAATAGATAAATGGAAGATGATGCATAGATAGATAGATAGATGCATGCATGTTTAGTCACTAAGTTGTGTCCGGCTCTTTGAAACCCCATGGACTGTACCCCACCAGGCTCCTCTGTCCATGGGATTTCCCAGGCAAGAATGCTGGAGTGGATTGCCATGTCCTTCTCCAGCAGATCTTCCTTCCCCTTCTCCAGTCCCCTTCTCCAGGGGACTCAGGTTTTGAACTAGAGTCTCCTGCATTGGCAGGCAGATTCTTTACCACTGAGCCAAGTGAGAAGCCCAAGATAGATGGATAGACTTAGATACCTGCATCCACATCACATTTTGGCTGAAAAAAAAAAAATGTATGCTGCCTTCTCCTTGTCTTCAGGATGGAACCCACACTGCCTACCTGGCTTCCAGGCCCTCTGCCCTCTGTCTCACTTGCTGGTTTCTGCCCCCAATCCCTGTATTGAGCCTACATGACCTTCATTCTGTCAATGGAAGCATCTTCCAGGTGAAAACACCATCAACTTTCCCAGCCAAAACCCAGCCAAAGTGATAATGGTTCTCCTCCCATGGATACAAGCCTTACAGACATTCTGCTGCCCATCCAGAAACATGTTACTTCCCTGGTCACTGACCAAAGGCAACTTCACAATTTGTCCACTTATTTATTCACTTATTCAAGATGCATTCATCAGGCCCCAGTAGAGCTTGAGCCGGGCCCTGGGCTAGGAGCAGGGGGCTCTCATGTTCTCAAAACCATGTGTATTTCATGCCTTAAGCCAGCACAATAATATCACAGGATGAGTATCATTGTTTCCATCCAGTGGGAATGACAGTGACACAGCAATGGGGGCCTAATTAGCCCCTCAAAGCCACCAGAGATGAGATCGAACTCTCATAACACATGGCTTCTTCCTCCTTATCCTGTGCAAGACTGTTCTTGCCCAGCAGTTTTACAAACTAAACACTAATTGATGCGAGAAGAGAGGCTGGGAGACCTGTTTCTCAGAACTTGGCAAGTCAGGGCTGGTTAGGTTATTGTCAGAAGTGGGGCAAGGTTACCTGCCTGCTGAGAGCATCAGAGACCATCAGCACCTGGGTGGCTTGAAGATACAAACAGGAGGGTCACAGCAGCCTCTATAAGAGAATTCTCCAGAGTGAAGCCAGGTGAGGAAGACAGATGACAGCTTATGGCGGGTGCATCAGAAATTTCCAAGTGTTTCATTTAATTTCTGTTTAATGATACACTGCAGTGCTCGGTGGGAAACCAGGTAAAGCCAAACTGCATATTGCTTTTTGCTGGCTAGCACTTAGATCCTGAAGATAAGCATCTTGGCTCTAAAATATGCAGGAACAACTGGCTCATGACCACACATCTGCAGGACCCGTGTTTGGGCGTTGATGTAGGGAGGAAGTCAGTAGGAGAGAAGATGGAGGCTCCAGTGAGAGGTTTTGCCAAACTCCAAACACACAAATGATCAAGCCGGAATTTTGCCCCTTCAAATTACCACCCGCCACCATCAACCCTACATCCCCCACGCTTTTGCTGAACTAGTTACGGTTTCAAGGGGGCCCTTGATTTAAATCTTCACTTAATTTCAAACATTAAAATATAGGGGAGGAGAATACTACTCAGACATAAAAAAAAAAAAATTTTGCCATTTGGGCAAAATTGGCTGGATGGACGTGGATGGGTGTGGAGGGTGCTACTGTAAGTGAAATAAGTCAGACAGAGAAAGGCAAATAGCGTATGGTCTCACTTACATGAGTAGTCTTAAAAATACAAGTGAATATAAAAAAAATATCAGGCTCATAGATATAGAGAACAAACTAGCAATTACTGGGGGGAGATAGGGGTGAGAGAGAGAGGGAGGTGCAAACTGCTGGGTGTAAGACAGGCTCAAGGATGCACAACATGGGGCATATAGCCAATATTTTATAATAACTATAAGTGGAAAGTTACCCTTCAAAATTGTATAAAAATTAAAAATAAATTTTTAAATGTTGGGGAGAGGATCCTTAATAAAGAGCAATAAGGGAAGTTGCTACTGCTTCAAAGTTTGCAAACCTCACATATATTTTATCCCATCTAATAGTCCTGTGAGCTAGGTCTTAGCTTCCCCCACTTTCCAGGTGAAAAAAAAAAAAAAAAACTGAGGCTTAAGTATGCACTGACTTGCTAGGGTTTTTCACTAGGAAGTAACAGTAAGCGAGTTTCAAACACAGGGATTCCCCACAAAGCAGTCTGCTTGAGCATCTAGTCCAGCCTCCACCCATGCAGTGATCCTGTGGGTATTATTTCAGAGGTTCTTATTCACACTACTCCCCCAGAACCTATACTTGCTCCTAGCCAACCCCATTCATTCATCCATTCATTCATTTTTGTTTGTGCTGGGTCTTCACTGGTGCACAGGCTTTCTCTAGTTGGGGTGAGTTTCAGTGTGCAGGCTTCTCACTGCGGTTGCTTTTCTTGTTGCAGAGCAGAGGCTCTAGGGCACATGGGCTTCAGTAGTTGTGACACTTGGGCTCCGTGTGCTTGGGCTTAGCGGTTGTGGCACACGATCTTAGTTGACCCTCGGCTTGTGGCATCTATCTTCCTGGAGCAAAGAATCAGCCTGTGTCCCCCGCGTTGGCAGGTGGATTCTGAACCACCAGACCACCAGGGAAGTCCCTCACTCTCATTTAGAAAAATAAAGCTTGCCTTCTAGGAAAACAAAAAAAGCCACCCTTTACAATTCAAAGGGAACATTTCCCAATTCTGTTCCCTAAAGTTCATTCTAATGTTTCTTCTACTTTTTGGTTTATTTTAAAGGGAAACAGCTATAGATACCACACACCCACTTCCAACAGACAGAAAACAAATAGCTGAAGGAAAACTTCTGAGGTATTTCCCAGCTGAACAAAATCAAAAATGGATGAGGACTCAAAGGCGTTAGCCGGCCTGACATTTTCAGGGTTTTAGCAAAATTATTCATCAGAGTTTCCTCTCAAACTCCAACCTAATTTTCACCAAATTCCCTGAAGTTCCTCATTTAGTTCACTGAAATTTCTTCTACATCTTCTCCTCAGCCCCACCTCATCTTTCCTCAGTTATCACACGCTTGCTCACAATAGTTTGGCTTATTGTTTGTTGGTTTTATGGTCTAATCTAAAATATGAGTGTGTCAAGGCTGTTTTCCACTCAGGCACAAATGGATCATATCATGGCCAGGACAATTAGGCATCCAATTATATTATTCAAACTTTTTTCTTTCTTGAGGCATGTTTATAATTACTATGTCTCTTTCAAGTCATAACGCTGCCCTTCCTGGCTTGTGTGACCTTGAAAAGGCCTCTTGTCTTCTCTGTATATTCCAGTGAAGGGAACATCATAATAAATACCTAACAGATTTTTGAGGAGGGAAGATGGAATAACATAGGGAAAAGTCTTTTGAAAACATTAAGAGCCATAAAACTTTTATTGTTTGATTTTTGTTTTGTTTTTTTTTATTTATTTTTGGCTGCTCTGGATCTCTGTTGTGGCCCTTGGGCTTTCTCTAGTTGCAGTGAGCCGGGGCTCCTCTCCAGTTGCCCTGCATGGGCTTCTCATTGCGGTGGCTTCTCTTGTTGCGAAAGCATGGGCTCTACGTACGAAGGCTTCGGTAGTTGCGGCACAGGCTTAGTTGCCCCGAAGCATGTGAGATCTTCCCAATCGGGCATCAAGCCCGTGTACCCTGCATTGGCAGGTGGATTCTTAACCACTGGACCACCAGGGAAGACCCTATAAAACTTTTTTTAAGCCTCATTGTTTTATTGGTGTCTATTTCCCCGTCAGTAAGATGATGCTGTTGAATAGTACTTGCCTCAAAGAATGATGGTGAGGATTAAACGACACAGTACATAGTAAGTGTGAAAAACTGTGAGCCAGCGGCAGCCACCAAAGGGTTCCCAAGTCCTAAATGACAGGTAAGGTTGTCTCTATTTTGTAGCTGAGAAAACTGAGGTTTGGAAGGTCAGGGAGATTCAGACTGCTTTTGAAGCTTTAACCTTTCACTCCTTGTAGGAACATGTTTATATCCATATGACTGGTTTGGAGCAGAAAACCAGTGGTTGATAGGTACCTTTAGTAGGTTTTTGTATTTTGAAAGAAAACAGAAATTCTTTTTCTATTTCTAAAATTCTACTTCTATTTTGAAAAATGGTAAACAGCAGGCCCCCAGGTCCTCTGACCAGATGGCTAAGAATCCATATAAAAATTCACTAGCACAGAGAACTTTGCTCAATGTTATGTGGCAGCCTGGATGGGAGGGGAGTTTGGGGGAGAACAGATACATGTACATGTAGGGACCGAGTCCCTTTGCTGTACACCCGAAACTATCATAACATTGTCAATCGGCTGTACTCCAATACAAAATAAGTTTTGAAAAAACATTCACCAGTCCAGCTGGGTTGTTTTCTCATTGGCAGCCGCAAATTGAACACATATTTGTGAGAAATGAAAAATTAAATAGAATGAGGAGACTAGAAGGGAGAGGATCATTGCTTCTGCTTTTAATGCTCGATTATAAACAGTTAAAGAAATAAAGGGAAAAACAGTGAGAAGTTTAGTGAGAAAACACAGTTTCAGACTTTCAGTACAAAGATACCAAATGAGTCACTTTCAAAGCTTTGGAAAGCTTCCACTTATTTCATAGCTTAGATTCCCAGGAGACCTGGTGGTCCTAGCCCTCTAGTGATGGTGGGAGAGGGATAGGAAAGTCCTGAAGACTCCACCTCATTCTGTGGACACGACCTTACAGCAGGTGGTGGAACTTCTTCTGGGAAGAAGAACAAAGCGCCCCCAAGAAAGCCTCTTACCGACCAGCTTTAGTTTGTCTGAAAAGAAGAAAGGGAAAAAATAATTCAAGTCTTCAGCCAAGAACACCAGTTGGGCACACAATAATTCTAAGTCACGTCAGAGGAGATTTAAATAGCATACATCAGCCGAAAAGAATGGGGGAACCTCCAGTACGCTGACTTCATTGATACCCCATTTATCAGCAATTACCGACTCCATTAAAGGCCGAGTTTACAGCAGAAAGAGAAGCAGAGCCTAAAATATGTCCCAGCAGATGGACGGAGAGTGTCGGCAATGCCGTATTTCAAAGGCATCTGCAATGTTGTTATCATTGAACGTGGAGTCAGAGAGGCAGCAGAAAAAAACAGCGGCCCGAGAGCCAGCAAATGATTTACTTGACCCTGGATGGGTAGAACTGACAGCAAAAACCTCATTAATTCCTCAGGTCACTCTGGAAGACATTAATTTGGTTTGGACTCACGACGAGAGGAGATTTTCCAGACATACACCAGGAATTATGAAATCTCCATGGCCGGAGAAAGTATGTCCAAATCGCTTTTTGCATAAATCAAGCTGACTTTCTGCAAAAGGATAATACGCTTAATCAAGGGAGTTATGGAACTTCTTGTGCTTATTAGACAGAAAATATAACAGTATTTTATTTGGTTATCAGTTCTGCGAGAAAGAATTTTTTTTCTTCTTCTTTAAACTAAAGTCTTCTGCCAGCGTGGAAGAGATCCTTCATAAGAGCTAAAAGAAACTGGACATGTAAATAATTTGTGCACATCAGGATACTTTTGCTTTGCTTTTTCTTTCTGCTTTCAAGTAGGCACCTGTATTCTGTGAGCACCTCCTCCTAGGAATCCCAGCCAGTTTGCCAGCTCAGCTCCCTCCTCTCCGTCCTTCCCTTTTATCTAGAGCTTTCTCAATCCTGGACACATCCCTGTAAATAATGATCACCAGTGGCTTTATTCTGTACATTTTGGTGGACAAGGTCAAAATTAAGAAGTCTGGGATTGAGGTGACTTGAGTTGAAATTACTAAATGTCTAATCCTCACCAGCAAAACCTCTCTGTTCTTTCGCTAAATCTTTGCAAGTCTACACACAAACACGTGTCAGGAGAGCTAAAGTTCTCTGGTCCCCAAAAGGAGTCCCTTCTAATACCACGCCATTTAGTGACTTTTAAGCTCTACGACGTTCCCAGAAACCTTGCTTCTTTGTCTTGGTGTTAACCGAGAAAGAAAAAGGTGTGGAATATTTTTCAGGGAGGGGGAAAAAAAAGGTTGATTAAATCCACAATGACCCTGTGGTTGGGTTATTTACATCAATGAATCACTTCATTTGAGGGACACTGACAGACAGATCAAGTTATTCGAAATGATCAGGAGAGAGATTGAAATGCTGCTGGACAGTGAGTTTATCCCCGAGGGTCTGATGCATAAGCCTCAAGGCCCCTTTCCTGATGATATCTCCCCTTGTAAAAGTTGCATCCATCATGTTTAAAGCAAGGTTATCTCTGGCTGAAGAGAACATGCATTAGTACGTTTTACTCATTCAACACGGAACACTCCCTATCAACAGCCGTCTGCTTAAGGGGGACGGGGAGAACAAGAATTAATCACAGGAAGAGACAACTTAAGGGAGTTGGGCTATAAAATGGAATTCATTAGTAAGTCATAAAGTATTACAGCTTCAACTAGCCTTTCCCTTGGACTCGGCTTCCTCTGCCCTGGGACTGCACCAACTCGCTCACCTGACAGCCTAAAGCTGTCCTCACCCCTTTGACCCTCCCATTCCTCTTCCCACTGGAGGCAGAGAGAGCAGAGAGCTTGCCAGTGGTGGGCAGGACCATAAGGTCTCCTGCACACAAACTCCTGCACAAACATTGGGTTGGAGCCTAGAAAAGTTCAATTTGGACAGTAATCTTTATATTCAAGGTTCTTTTCTCATCCTGCCTCTCAGCTTAGAACTGCATAAGCAATTCTTATAAATGTCTGAGACAGAAAAACGTCCTGGTTATAAAGACAGGTTCTGGATCTCACAGACCTGGGCTCACCAGTTCTGACTCTTCTTAGCCAAGTGACCTTGAACAAGTTACTTAACATCTCGGAGCCTAAGTTTCCTGGAGACAAAAATGGAGATAATAATAGTACCCAGCAGAGGGGGAGAGTGAGATAGGAGACAAAGGAACTCTCACTGCAATTCCCTGATCCTGGCATAAGCAAGGCACCCCTGAATAGATGATGCCTATTGTAAAAATATTTTCTTGCTTGTTAATGTTCAATAGTTAAAAATAATAATAATAACAATTTTCCTGTCTCTGTTCAGTTACTTCAATTTGATTAAAAATGCACTTGCTCCTTTGCTTAATCCTGTCTCCTAATCTTCACCAGCACATACATTTACCAGGCCCCAATACATTTTTTTTTCTTTACTGCTACACTAACTGAAGGAGCTACTATTAAAAGATGGCAAAAAAAAAAATCTCATATTTTTCACCCCTTAATCTCATATTTGAAGAATGTTCAAATCCTTTCAGAATGAAGCAGGAGGGAAGCAGGATAGCAGAAATCTGTCTTGATTTCTTCCTTAAGTAGCCTGAAATTATTCATCTAATGACACAGGGTACACAGAGTGTACCAGGTTAGTCTTTATTCGCTGATGATGAACTATTCAGTTCAGTTCAGTTCAGTCGCTCAGTTGTGTCCAACTCTTTGCGACCCCATGAGCTGCAGCACGCCAGGCCTCATTGTCCATCACCAACTCCCGGAGTTCACTCAAACTCACGTCTATCAAGTCAGTGATGCCATCCAGCCGTCTCATTATGTCGTCCCCTTCTCCTCCTGACCCCAATCCCTCCCAGCATCAAAATCTTTTCCAATGAGTCAAGCCTTCACATGAGGTGGCCAAAGTACTGGACTTTCAGCTTTAGCATCATTCCTTCCAAAGAAATCCCAGGGCTGATCTCCTTCAGAATGGACTGGTTGGAGCTCCTTGCAGTCCAAGAGACTCTCAAGAGTCTTCTCCAACACCACAGTTCAAAAGCATCAATTCTTCAGTACTCAGCTTTCTTCAGAGTCCAACTCTCACATCCATACATGACCACTGGAAAAACCATAGCCTTGACTAGACGGACCTTTGTTGACAAAGTAATGTCTCTGCTTTTGAACATGCTATCTAGGTTGGTCATAACTTCCCTTCCAAGGAGTAAGCATCTTTAATTTCATGGCTGCAATCACCATCTGCAGTGATTTTGGAGCCCAAAAAAATAAAGTTTGACACTGTTTCCCCATCTATTTCCCATGAAGTGACGGGACCAGATGCCATGATCTCAGTTAGGAAACAGGAAAATAATCTATGCATCTAAAATAACCTTCTCTAATTCTTGGAAATTTATGAATTCTACATCAGTGCTGCCCCAATTACTACTTTCAAAAGCAGAATAACCAAACTGAAAAATCAATTAACTTCATGATGAAGAAGACTTAACATCAAAAGCTTAAGCAGAGAAGAATTCAAGGGCAGTTTCTTTCTCAAAGCCACCATTAAAATAGATACAATTTTTGGTATCAGTTTCTTCTGCATGAGGTGGTATGGGAAGACATAACCTAAGTCAATCCTTAATATTTTAGCACATCACTGAGTAGTGTTAAGTAAATTGGTTAATATCTCCAAGTCTTAGTTTTTCATCTATAAAAAAAATTAGTCTACCCTATAGACAGAATCCCTGGAGAGGGAAATGGCCACCCGCTCCAGTATTCTTGCCTGGAGAATCCCATTGACAGAGGAGCCTGGCAGGCTACAGTCTATGGAGTTGCAAGAGTCAGACACAACTGAGCCATTAAGCACAGCACATAAGCAGAATTGGGCTCCCCTGGTAGCTCAGCAGGTAAAGAATCTGCCTGCAATGCAGAAGACCCTGATTTGATTCCTGGGTTGGGACAATCTCCTGGAGAAGGGATGAGCTACTCACTCCAGTATTCTGACCTGGAGAATTCCATGGACAGGGTAGTCCATGGAGTCGCAAAGAGTCGGAAATGAATGAGTGGCTTTCACTTTCACTTTACCTTTCATCAGATCAGATCAGATCAGTCGCTCAGTTGTGTCCAACTCTTTGTGACCCCATGAATTGCAGCACGCCAGGCCTCCCTGTCCATCACCAACTCCCGGACATCACCCAGACTCACGTTCATCGAGTCAGTGATGCCATCCAGCCATCTCATCCTCTGTCATCCCCTTCTCCTCTTGCCCCCAATCCCTCCCAGCATCAGAGTCTTTTCCAATGAGTCAACTCTTCACATGAGGTGGCCAAAGTACTGGACTTTCAGCTTTAGCATCATTCCTTCCAAAGAAATCCCAGGGCTGATCTCCTTCAGAATGGACTGGTTGGAGCTCCTTGCAGTCCAAGAGACTCTCAAGA
>NW_011494897.1:986965-1029536 GCF_000754665.1 Bison bison bison
GACTCTCAAGAGGCTTCTCCAACACCACAGTTCAAAAGCATCAATTCTTCGGCGCTCAGCCTTCTTCACAGTCCAACTCTCACATCCATACATGACCACAGGAAAAACCATAGCCTTGACTAGATGAACCTTTGTTGGCAAAGTAATGTGTCTGCTTTTCAATATGCTATCTAGGTTGGTCATAACTTTCCTTCCAAGGAGTAAGCGTCTTTTAATTTCATGGCTGGTGACCATCTGTAGTGATTTTGGAGCCCAGAAAAATAAAGTCTGACACTGTTTCCACTGTTACCCCATCTATTTCCCATGAAGTGATGGGACCAGATGCCATGATCTTCGTTTTCTGAATGTTGAGCTTTAAGCCAACTTTCTCATTCTCCACTTTCACTTTCATCAAGAGTCTTTTTAGTTCCTCTTCACTTTCTGCCATAAGGGTGGTGTCATCTGCATATCTGAGGTTATTGATATTTCTCCCGGCAATCTTGATTCCAGCTTGTGTTTCTTCCAGTCCAGCGTTTCTCATGATGTACTCTGCATAGACGTTAAATAAGCAGGGTGACAATATACAGCCTTGACGTACTCCTTTTCCTATTTGGAACCAGTCTGTTGTTCCATGTCCAGTTCTAACTGTTGCTTCCTGACCTGCATACAGATTTCTCAAGAGGCAGGTCAGGTGGTCTGGTATTCCCATCTCTTTCAGAATTTCCCACAGTTTATTGTGATCCACACAGTCAAAGGCTTTGGCATAGTCAATAAAGCAGAAATAGATATTTTTCTGGAACTCTCTTGCTTTTTCGATGATCCAGCGGATGTTAGCAATTTGATCTCTGGTTCCTCTGCCTTTTCTAAAACCAACTTGAACATCAGGAAGTTCACGGTTCACATATTGCTGAAGCCTGGCTTGGAGAATTTTGAGCATTACTTTCCTAGCGTGTGAGATGAGTGCAATTGTGCAGTAGTTTGAGCATTCTTTGGCATTGCCTTTCTTTGGGATTGGAATGAAAACTGACCTTTTGCAGTCCTATGCCACTGCTGAGTTTTCCAAATTTTCTGGCATATTGAGTGCAGCACTTTCACAGCATCATCTTTCAGGATTTGGAATAGCTCAACTGGAATTCCATCACCTCCACTAGCTTTGTTCGTAGTGATGCTTTCCAAGGCCCACTTGACTTCACATTCCAGGATGTCTGGCTCTAGGTCAGTGATCACACCATCATGATTATCTGGGTCGTGAAGATCTTTTTTGTACAGTTCTTCTGTGTATTATTGCCATCTCTTCTTAATATCTTCTGCTTCTGTTAGGTCCATACCATTTTTGTCCTTTATCGAGCCTTCATAGACAGAATTAAATAAGGCAATGCAAGCAGAGCAACTATTTCTTAGTAAGGCCTTCTATAAATGACTGTGAGGTGGTGGTACTGTGTGCTGTTAAAAGGTTTATTAAGAATACATGATGACCTTTCACCTGCAAAAGTGAAGTTTGGCCAGCTGTCAAACCAGTTATCACTAAAAGAATATGAACTGCAATCTATGAAGTCATGTGCTGTGCTTAGTCGCTCAGTCCTGTCTGACTTTTTGCGATCCCATGGACTGTATGTAGATCAGCAGGCTCCTCTGTCCATGGGGATTTTCAGACAAGAATACTGGAGTGGGTTGCCATTTCCTCCTCCAGGAGATCTTCCCAACCCAGGGATCAAACCCAGGTCTTCACATTTTGCAGGCAGATTCTTTACCATCTGAGCCACCAGGGAAGCCCAAGAATACTGGAGTGGGTAGCCTATCCCTTCTCCAGGGGATCTTCCCAACCCAGGAATTGAACTGGGGTTTCCTGCATTGCTGGCAGATTCTTTACCAGCTGAGCTACCAGGGAAGCCCTATGAAGTCATATATCATGAGAATTATTCTCTTCAAATTTCAAATAAATCAGCCTATTATTTCATAAAAATGCAAACTACTTGATCTAACTCAGGGGTCCTCAACTGGTACCAGTCCATTGGGAAACAAGGCCACACAGCAGGAGATGAACAGTGGGTGCGTGAGCAAACCTTCATGTGTATCTATAGCTGCTCCCCCTCACTTGCATTACCACCTAAGCTCTGCCTCCTGTCAGAGCAGTGGTGGCATTAAATTCTCATCGGAGCACAAATCCTACTGCACTTGAACCATCCTGAAACCATAACCCCCACATTCCAGCCCATGCAAAAATTGTCTCCCATGAAACTGGTCCCTGGTGCCAAATATGTTAGGGACCACTGGTTTGACTGATCTTTTTCATTAAAATAACTGACATTTTTAATTTTTGAAATTCAACTAGTTCTTTTGTGGAAGTACAGAAAAAGCCTAAACCATGTCTTTTGCTTCCTAGTGTGCAAACAAGAGTGTTGAAAACACTCTGTGATATTTTTCCTTCAGATCATGTTGTTGGACACCATACCTAATGCTCAGCTACGCAGATTCATGACTATGGAATAGGTAAGATGGTCATTAGAACAGCAACCCAGGAATACCCAATCCTTCAGTCCTTGTAAATGAGACACAGAAAATATTGGTCGCTCCACCATATCTCCTACATTACATTTACTGTGGGTTTTCTAATTACAAAAGTAATTGTTAGAGTAAAAATGGAGAAGGCAATGGCACCCCACTCCAGTACTCTTGCCTGGAGAATCCCATGGATGGAGGAGCCTTGTGGGCTGCAGTCCATGGGGTCGCTACGAGTTGGACATGACTGAGCGACTTCACTTTCACTTTTCACTTTCATGCGTTGGAGAAGGAAATGGCAACCCACTCCAGAATTCTTGCCTGGAGAATCCCAGGGACGGGGGAGCCTGGTGGGCTGCCATCTATGGGGTTGCACAGAGTCAGACACGACTGAAGTAACTTAGCAGTAGAGTAAAAAACAAATGAGGAATTATATCAAAGTACAAAGTACAAAAAAAATGACTACTATTTAAAAAAATATATAGAAAGTAACATGTGCTGGTAAAGATGTGGAAAAAAGGGAACCCTTGTCAACTGTTGGTAAGGATGTAAAATTGTGTGGCCACTGCAGAAAACGGTATGGTAGTTCCTCAAAAAAAAAACAAAACAAAACTAGAATAACCATGTGATCCAGCAATCCCGCTTCTGGGTATATACCCAAAAGAATTGAAAGCAGGATCTCAAAGAGATGGTTGCACACCCATATTCACAGAAGTTTTATTCATAAAGGCCAAGACGTGGAAGCAACCCAAATATGAGGCAATCTATGAATGAATAACAGGATGTGGTATATACACATGATGGAATATAATTCAGCCTTGAAAAAAAAAGAGGAAACCCTGTCACATGCTACAACATAGATGCATCCTGAGGACATGATGCCAAGTGAAAGACGCCAGTCATGAGGGGACAAATGCTGTATTGATTCCACTTACATGGGGGCACCTACTGTATTCCAGTTCACAGACACAGAAATCAGAATGACAGTTGCCAGAGACTGCAGAAGGAGGACATGGAACAGTTGTTTAATGGGTGCAGAATTTCAGTTTTGCAAGATGAAAAAGTCCTGGAAATTGGTTGCATGACACTGTAAATATACTTAAGATGGAACTTGCACTTAAAAATAGTTAAGATGGTAAATTTTCTGTTATGTGTCTTCTTTAACAATTAGGAAGAAAACATCCATAGTTTATCATCATACATGGGAGGTTCCCATGTGGCTCAGTGTTAAAGAGTCCACCTGCAATCCAGGAGATGTAGTTTCAATCCCTCGGTCGGGAAAACCCCCTAGAGAATAAAATGGCAACCCACTCCAGTATTCTTGCCTGGGAAATCCCACCCACAGAGAAGCCTGGCAGGTTACAGTCCATGAAGTTGCAAGACTCAGACATGACTTAGTGACTAAACAACAACAACACTGAATCTATTAATATTTTGATGATGCGGTTAAAATCTAGTTTTTTCATATATCCACATGTTAACATTTTCCTATGACATTATGTATCTTTCTACAACAGTATTTTAATGGCTATTTAGTGATCCCCTATTGATGGATATTTAAGTTACTTCCAGTTTGTTGCTACTACAAATAAATCATTTTTAACCCCATTTTCTCATTATTTTAAAATTTCCTATTGTATTCCTTACATTACATCTTTTTTCTTTAATAGTAGAGATATTTTTAGTGTGGCAGTCCAGATATTTTTGCTTCTAAACCCCTTTGAATCTGAGAGTGTATATGTTGGAATTTCCAGAGTAGGAAGGAAAATTAAGGAGTCAATTTAATCTTTAAAAGAAGTAAAACTCTCAGTTGCAAAACAGCAATGCTTTCAGCCCAAGGATCATCAGAACTGGCCTGTCATAAATTGTCCCTTTCCCAGAGAACATCTGTAAGGAGAGCATAAAAAGCAGACACAGCAGGGGCAAGTCGACAGAGGACCAACCATCCTTTGTGTACCCAGGATCAAACAGGACTTTTCCTACAGAATAGAATTATTTACTAAAACCTTACTCCCCTTAGAAATTAACCAATAATATTGCTTTAGGGTAAGTATCATCACTCCCAAGGTATCTATGAGAAAACTGAAACCCAGAGAGGCTGCCATACTGAACATCGTGATTGATCACGGAGCTAGAGGCACAGCGGGGCACTTCACTTATAGGGTATCTCTGGCTCCTAATTTTCTTTATCTGTAAGGAAGCCCATACTACTTACCTGAGGACGACTCTAGGCCCAGTTTCAGAGAAGTCTTTCCAATTGCCGGTTCCACTCCCTTTTCCTCCACATGCTAAGCTAACCCAAATAATTAAAACAAGTATTTCTAAAGGAAGAGTAAGGAGAGTACTTCGGAAAGGAAGTTAAATAACTGCAATTAGAGATGCTCTATTTTAGGAGGAATTGGGGCAGCAGATCCTATTTCCATATGGCAATTGCATGTGTTTATGAACAGAAAAGATTGATGAAAAGCCCTATGATCATGTAGCAGTTATCTCGCTCTCCATTCCTGGGAACCAAACTCAGGCTTCTTAGCAGGCCTGTCCTCTGCCATCGTTTGTGGCCACTCTCAAAGTATTTGTCCTCAATTCTCCTCCCAGAATGACTGTTTCTGTAATGTGAGCCCTGACCAGATGACTCACTGGGGCCATGTTAACGTTTATCTTCATCTCTTTTTAACAGTAATTAGGCCAGAGTGATTTTGGGGACAGCACATGAGTCAAATTTGCAATCACTCTCTGAGCTGGAAATCCTGGTCATTATTATTGGCCTTTTGCAACCATATTATTCACATGAACTTGGAGGGATGCAGTGTAAAGTATTTGGTCAGGCAATTAGGGATGCGTTGGTGTCTTTTATTTTAGTCAGTTCAAACACTCGCCAAAATCCATCCCTGAACTCTTTGTCCTGCTACTGCTCTGCAGATAAATCCTTAGAGACAGAAAAATCAGCCAATCACAATGGCCTTTCTTTATAACTGCTAAGTTTTGCATAAAGTTTCCAACAGTCATCTGGAGGATGTGCAAGATTTGAAGGCATTTTTTATTTTTCAAAGGCAGGGAGGATATGTAAACTATTAATTGTTTAATTATTATAACCGTGTGGAACAATTTCAGGCTCCAAGTCCCAACTTTAATGGGCCACACCCTTATTTTTGGCAAAATCACATTTCCCGCTACATTAATGCCTGCACAGAGTTGCATAGCTGAGCACAGCCCTCTCCCCCCACCCTCACAGTCCCTCTTTGTAATTCTCCAAATGGGACTTTTTGCTGAATATTCATTGCTGAATCCACTTCATTCAACTTTTTAAATGTGTATATATATCTTTTTCATTCCACCAGATTCTCTCTCTCTGGAGCTTCACTTTTCTAAGTCACTAGGGCCTACTGAACCTAAAACACTAAATATCAATAGCTCATCTGACCAGATTAATCCCCACACCATGACTCAGAATAGCTATGGGGTAGAAAGGAAATCTGACCTGGAGCCAGACTCTGGTGCTTTGCATTATGGAAGGAGCAAGTAGTAAGACGAAATGGAAGAAGACAGGGTGTACAGAAAGGAAATGTTTACAGATTCTACAAAGGGCAGGAAGGGAGGTAGATGTGGGCTGAAGAAAACAGAAGCAATGAACAAAAATGCAAAGGAATCTATATTCCCCTCCCCCCAAAAAGACCAGGACTCCCTGACCACACTGATTCAGATGTGTCTAATCCTGTGTCTCACAGGATTCCTTGTTCAGTTGCATGAGAAAATATTTCCCTGTATCACTTTAAAATTCATCTTTATCAGAGGTATATAGTGTAAGTGTAGACATGTGCAAGGAGAAGGCCAGGCACCCCACCCCAGTACTCTTGCCTGGAAAATCCCGAGGACAGAGGAGCCTGGTGGGCTGCAGTCTATGGGGTCGCTAAGAGTCAGACACAACTGAGCGACTTCCTTTTCACTTTTCACTTTCATGCATTGGAGCAGGAAATGGCAACCCACTCCAGTGTTCTTGCCTGGAGAATCCCAGGGACGGGGAGCCTGGTGGGCTTCCGTCTATGGGATCACACAGAGTCGGACACAACTGAAGTGACTTAGCAGACGTGTGCAAGAGTGATAAACTCCTGTGGTTCATGTTACTTCTAGAGAGCAAAAAAAGTGTTTCAAATATATTTGTCACCATGTATCTCTTTTTGTGGCATATATTTGCTTTACAATGTTGTGTTACTTTCTGCTGTAAGCAAAGTAAATCAACTATAGGTATAGATATATCCCTTATTTTATTGGATTTCCTTCCCATTTAGGTCACCACAGAACATTGAGTAGGTTCCCTCTGTTATACAGTAGGTTCTCATTAGTTATCTGTTTTACCCATAGTATCAATAATGTACATATGTCAATCCCAATCTCCCAATTCATCCCACCCTCCTCCATTCCCCACTTGGTAACCATACACTTGTTCTCCATGTCTGTGTCTCTTAAGCCAGTGGTGGGTACATTGATTTTTTTTTAAATATTTTTCTTTATCCCTTTTTGAACACCCAAAAGATTTTATAGAAATTTCTAAATAAATAAGTAGAAGAAACTCATCACCAAAGTCCAGAACTTGAAACCTCCATCAAAGAGCACCAGGGCTGGCTTCCTGTACATACAAGGGTGCAGACAGACAGGGCCCCCACCTAGAAGCATCCCATGCTTGGTTAACTCTGCTGTCACTGTCTTAAAACTCTACATAAATTTTTAACGAGAAGCCCACATTTTTATTTTCCACTGGGCTCTGCAAATCATGTAACCGGTACTAGGCAACACTTACTGGGTCAGCAGAAAGACCTTTCTGTTTTAAGTTATATACATGGGGACTCAGGCCCAGGAACTAGGAGGACCCCCTTGTCACCCTCCCTTTGGAAGAAGTCGATCTCCCCCTCCACTTAGACTACATAGAAACATCCTCCAGGGGGACTTCCCTGGTGGTCAGTAGTCAGGACTTTGCCTCCCAATGCACGGGTTGCCGTTTCGATCTCTGGTCAGGGAAAAGATCCCACATGGCTCGCAGCCAAATAACCAAAACATAAAATGGAAATGATAAACATTGTGACAAATTCAATAAAGACATTAAATATGGTCCACATCAGGGAGGGAGGTTCAAAAGGGAGGGGGCATATATGTACCTATAACTGAGTCATGCTGATGTTTGGCAGAAACCAACACAATATTGTAAAGTGATTATCCTCCAATTGAAAATAAAATAAAACTTGAGAGAGAACAAGATGGCAGAGGAGTAGGTGGACATGGAGTGTATCTCTCTCCATGGATACATCAGGACTACACCTTCAGACACAGAAGTGCATGCAGAGAGGGGACAGGAGTACCTGACCAGTGGAAAAGAATATACAACTCTGCGCAAAACTTGGCCAGCAACAGCAGCTAAACACTAAAGAGGCTGGCCCATCAAATGCTTGCCACACTGAACTACAGAGTAGGACCCCACCCAGGGTGCCCCTTTAAGTGCCTGACATGCCAATCTACAGAGTAGGACCCCAGCCGGGGGGGGCCCTATGTGCCTGACTCACCAAACAGCAGAGAAGGACCCCAGGCAAGGGAGCCCTCTAAGCGCCTGAAAGAGCTAAGGAGAAAGCCTGGCCAAAGAGGCTGATTGCCAGCTACGAGAGGCTTGAAAAAAGACTCTGATAGGGCCATAACTCCTGCAGAGGCAGTCCATGTCCCTGTACACTTGGCACCGCCAGGGTCCCCACAAGCCAAGCAACCGTGCCACCCTCATGCTCAACTCTCACTGAAGCAGAGCTGCCACAAGGCAAAAAATGTCTTGTGTCTGTGCACCCAAGGTCGCTTTGGTCATGTCTGACTCTTTCTGACCCTAATGGCAACCTACTCAAATATTCTTGCCTGGAAAATCCTGTGGACAGTGGAACCTGAAGGGCTGCTGTCCATATGGTCGCGTAGAGTCGGACACAACTGAAGCAACTTAGCATGCATGAATGCACTGGAGAAGGAAATGGCAACCCACTCCAATATTCTTGCCTGGAGAATCCCAGGGACAGAGCAGCCTGGTGGGCTGCCATCTGTGGGGCCGCACAGAGTCAGACACGACTGAAGCGACGCAGCAGAAGCAGCAGCCGCAGACTGTGGCCTGCCAGGCTTCTCTGTCAGGGAGGGGGATTTTCCAGGCAATAATAATACTGGTTGCTTTACCCTTCTAAAACACTGTATTTCCTTCTGCCCTAGCCGCCAGCTCCCCTGAGTCCCTGGTGCTGCCAGAACCCCTGCAACCCAAGCAGCTGCACCACCTCCACACCTGGCCCTCACAGGGGCAAAACCAAGTCCTCCAGGGCAGCCTCAGGAGCAAACCCCAGTGACAACCCACATGCAGAGGTGGAAATAAAACCACAGTTGGAACCCAGGGGGAGCGTGGATAAGGAAGAAGACCCAAAACCTTCCCACCAGCTATACAAGCTGCAGATTAAATCCACACGATCAACTAGGCAGGCTCTGTGTCTATGGAATATTCAAAATGACACTGAGAGGTCCCACAAAAGAAAACGCACTAGTTCTAATACCTGTGGACATTGGAGGCAAGAACACAGAGGAGTAGGACCAGATTAGAATCTGAGCTGCCCCCAGAGCTGGTCCAGAGATCAGCACAGTGCTGGAGGGCATCCCAGGGAGGTGAGGTGGACTGTGGTTCCCAGCGAAGGAAAGGACTCTGACAGCAGTGACTCAAGAAAAACATTTATTATTCTTACTTTTTGACTTGTTCTGTAGAGTCTTTTGGAATTTTTTTCTTTTTTATTCCTCCTTTTATCCCCACTTTGTTCTAGTTGTAGTTTTATTTTCATTGCTTTATCTCCCAATTGGCACCTGCTTTAATTTTGTTTTCCAGTTTATGCTTTAATTAGTTTTGTTCTAGTAGATATAATTTTTGGTTTCCTTTGTTTGCCAGGTCAATCTATTGTACTTTATTCTTTTGGTCTGTTTTGATTTTGCTAATGGGTGTATATGTATATGTGTATATTCAGTCACAGTTTCTACTGTTGCTATAAACCTGTCTTTACATTGGGCTTTTGCAGTTCTGTGGAGTTTTCCTCTTTTTTTTTTTTTCTTTTTTCTCTCTTCTTCCATTATTTTTTTCTCTTTTATATAATTTTAATTTTTTAAACCTATCATATTTTTCTACATTTATTTCTTTGTTTGCCTTTCCTACTGTTCTTTTCCCCTTGCAGTTAATCTTTAATGTATATAAATCTTCTTCATCTACCTCTATTTAACTTGGCATATCTATTCTTTCCTTCTTTCTTTCCTTTCCTCTCAACAAATTTGTTAGTTTTGTTTTCATTGCTTTATTCCCCACTTGGCACCTTGCTTTAGTTTTGTTTTCCAGTTTGTGCTTTAGTTAGTTTTGTTCTTAACTGGTAAATATAATTTTTGATTTCCTTTGTTCACCAGATCAATATACTGTACTTTGTTTTTGTTGGACTGTTTCCACTTTGCTCATGGGTGTATATGTATATGTGTATATTCCATTATTTTAATTATTATTTGCCTGATTTTTTAACTGTCATTTGCCTGGGGTTCATCTTTGATTTCTCATTTTTGGATATTTGTTTTAATCTCACTTAATGCCATAACAAACCACTTATGGAATCTTGGTTCCTGATCAGAGACCAAGAGAAGAGCCTTTGGAGTCGGAGCACTGACTCCAAGACCCTAGACTACCAGAGAACTAACCCTGGGGAATATCAAATTGTGAGAACTCACATAAAAGAAACAACTTGAATACAAGACCCAGAATCACCCAACCACCAGTAGCACCCTGTGCAGGACGCCTCATCTAAACAAAAAACAAAACAAAAATACAAACCCAATCATCAGCAGACAGGATTACCACTCACTCAGCCTTGCCCATCAGAGGAAAAACAAATAACAAACAAAAACTCAGGACAAATCTCACCCTATACAAACCTCACACAAACCACTGGACCAAACTTAGGAGGGCAGAAACTAAAAGGAAAAAAGAATTCAACCTTCTTCAAGGAAAGAATTCAACTTTCCTTGAAGCCTGGGGAAAGGAAACCTCAAACAAAATAAGTTTTAAAAAAAATAATGAAAAGGCAGAGAAATACTGCACAAATGAAGAAACAAACTAGAAACACAGAAGTCCAAATAAATGAAAAGAAAATAGGAAAACTACCTGGAAAAGAATTCAGAATAATGATAGTAAAGATAATCAAAAAACTTGAAAACAAAATGGAGAAAAAATGCAAGAATTAATTAACAAAGACCTAGAAGAATTAAAGAACATACAGAGACAAACAACACAATTGCTGAAATCAAAATACTCTAGAAGGAATTAATAGCAGAATATCTGAAGCAGAAGAATGAATCAATGAGTTGGAAGGTAAAATGGTAGAAATAACTTCTGAAGAACAGAATAAAGTAAAAAGAATGAAAAGAACTGAGGACAGTCTCAGAGACCTCTGGGACCATATCAAATGCACCAACATTTGAATTATAGGGGTCTTAGAGGAAGAAAAGAAAAAGAAAGGGTGTGAGAAAATTTTTGAAGAGATTATAGTTGAAAATTTCCCCCAAATGGAAAAGGAAACAGTCAATCAAGTCCAAGAGGCACAAGGAGTCCCACACAGGATAAACCCAAGGAGAAACGTGCCAAGATACATACTAATCAAACTAACAAAGACTAAACACAAAGAAAGAATATTAAAAGCATCAAGGCAGAAGCAAGAAGTAACATACAAGGGAAACCCCATATGCTTAACAGCTGATCTTTCAGCAGAAACTCTGCAGGACAAAGCGAATGGCAGGATATATTTTAAGTACTGAAAGGGAAAAATCTACAACCAAGATTACTGTACCCAGCAAGGATCTCATTCAAAATTAATGAAGAAATAAAATCTTTTCAGACAAGCAAAAGTTAAGAGAATTCAGTACCACCAAACCAGCATTGCAACAAATGTTAAAGGGACTTACATAGTCAAGAAATACAAGAGAAGAAAAAAGATCTATAAAATAACCCCAAACAATTAAGAAAATGGCAATAGGAACATATATATCAATAATTACTTTAAATGTAAATGGATTAAATGCTCCAACCAAAAGACACAGACTGGCTGAATGGATAAAAAAACAAGACCCATATATATGCTGTCTACAAGAAACCCACTTCAGACCTAAAAACACATATAGACTGAAAGTGAGAGGATGAAAAAATATATTCCATGCAAATGGGAAGCAAAAGAAAGCTGGAGTAGTAATCCTCATATCAGACAAAATAGACCTTAAAATAAAGAATAGTACAAGAGATAAGGAAGGACACTACATAAAGATCAAGGAATCAATCCAAGATGAAGACACAACAATTGTAAATGTCTATGTACCCAACATAAGAGCACCTCAATACACAAGACAAACACTAACAGACATAAAAGGAGAAATTGACAGTAACGCAATCATAGTAGGAGACTTTAACACCCAACTCATACCAATGGACAGATCATCAAAACAGAAAATGAATAAGGAAACACAAATCTTAAATGATACATTAGATGAGATGGATCTCATTGATATCTTCAGGACATTCCATCCAAATGAAGAATACAACTCCTTCTCAAGTGCACATGGAACATTCTCCAAGATAGGCCACATCTTGGGTCACAAATTGAACCTCAGTAAATTTAAGAAAACGGAAATCATATCAAGCATCTTCTCTGACCACAATGCTATGGGACTAGATATCAATTACAAGAAAAAAACTGTAAGAAACACAAACACATGGAGATTAAACAACACGTTTCTAAATAACCAACAGGTTACTGAAGCAATCAAAAGGGAAATCAAAATTTTTCTAGAAACAAATGACAATGAAAACATGACAAAACTTACAGGATGCAGCAAAAGCAGTTCTAAGAGAGAAGTTTATAGCAATACAATTCTACCTCAAGAAACAAGAAAAACGTCAAATAGACAACCTAATTTTACACCTAAAACAACTGGAAAAAGAACTAAAAAAATTAGTAGAAGGAAAGAAATCATAAAGATCCAAGTAGAAATAAATGAAAAAAAAAAAGAAAGAAACAATAGTAAAGATTAGTAAAGCTAAAAGCTGGTTCTTGAGAAGATAAACAAAACTGATAAAACTTTAGCCAGACTCATCAAGAAAAAAAGAGAGAAGAATCAAATCAACAAAATTAGAGATGAAAAAGGAAAGGTTACAACAGACAATGCAGAAATACAAGGGTTATAAGAGACTATTATGAACAACTATATGACAATAAAATAGATAACCTGGAAGAAATGGACAGATTCCTAGAAAAGTTCAATCTTTCAAGACTGAAGAAGAAATAGAAATTATGAACAATCCAATTACAAGCACTGAAATTGAAGCTGTGATAAAAAATTTCCCAAAAAACAAAAGCCCAGGTCCAGATGTCTTCACAGGAAAATTCTACCAAATATTTTGAGAAGAGCTAATGCCCACCCTTCTAAAACTCTTTTAAAAAATTACAGAGGAAAGAACACTTTTAAACTCATCCACAAGGCCACTATCACCCTGATACCAAAACCAGACAAGACAACACACAAAAAAAGAAAACTACAGGCCTATATCACTGATGAACATAGATGAAAAAATCCTCAACAAAATTTTAGCAAACAAAATTCAGCAATACATCAAAAAGCTCATACATCATAATTAAGTTGTGTTTATTCCAGGGATGCAAGGAGTCTTCAATATATGCAAATCAATCAACGTGATACACCATACTAACAAATTGAAAGATAAAAACCATATGATCACCTCAATAGATGCAGAAAAAGTCTTTAACAAAATTCAGCACCTATTTAGGATTAAAACTCTTCAAAAAATGGGCATAGAAGGAACCTACCTCGACATAGTAAAGACCATTTATGATAAGCCTACAGCAAACATTATTCTGAGTGGTGAAAAATTGAAAGCATTCCCTCTAAGATCAGGAACAAGACAAGGGTGTCCACTTTCACCACCATTATTCAACATAGTTCTGGAAGTCCTAGCTACAGCAATCACAGAAGAAAAAGAAATAAAAGGAATCCAGATTGGAAAAGAAGAAGTAAAGCTCTCACTGTTTGCAGATGACATGATATCGTACATAGGAAATCCTAAAGATAGTATCAGAAAATTACTAAAGCTAATCAGTGAACTTAGCAAAGTTTCAGGATACAAAAATCAATACACAGAAATCACTTGCATTTCTATATACTAACAATGTAAATCAGAAAGAGAAATTAATCCCATTAAAGAATCAATCCCATTCACCATTGCAACAAAAAGAATTAAATATCTAGGAATAAACTTACCTAAAGATACAAAAGAACTGTACACAGAAAATTATAAGACACTAATGAAAGAAATCAAAGATGACAAACAGATGGACAGATATTCCATGTTCCTGGGTAGGAAGAATCAATACTGTGAAAATGACTATACTACCAAATGCAACCTATAGATTCAATGCGATCCCTATCAAATTACCAATGACATTTTTCACAGAACTAGAACAAAAAAATTTACAATTCATGTGGAAACACAAACGACCTCGAATAGCCAAATCCATCTTGAGAAAGAAGAATGGAGCTGGAGAAATCAACCTTCCTGACTTCAGATTATACTACAAAGCTACAGTCATCAAGACAGTATGGTACTGGCACAAAAATAGAAATATAGGTGAAAGGAACAAGATAGAAAGCCCAGAAATAAACCAATGTTCCTATGGGTATTTTATTTTTGACAAAGGAAGCAAGACTATACAATGGGGCAAAGACAGCCTCTTCAATAAATGGTGCTGGGAAAACTGGACAGCTATGTGTAAAAGAATGAAATTAGAACACCATACACAAAGATAAACTCAAAATGGATTAAAGACCTAAATGTAAGACCAGAAACTATAAAACTCTTAGAGGAAAACATAGGGAGAACACTCAATGACATAAATCAAAGCAAGGTCCTCTATGACCCACCTCCTAGAGTAATGAAAACACAAGTAAACAAATGGGATCTGATCAAACTTAAAAGCTTTTGCACAGCAAAGGAAACTATAAGCAAGGTGAAAAGACAATCCCCAGAATGGGAGAAAATAATAGCTAAAGAAGCAACTGATGAAGGATTCATTTCCAAAATATACAAGCAATACCAGAAAAACAAACACACCAATCAAAAAGTGGGGAAAAGACCTAAACAGACACTTCTCCAAAGAAGACATACAGATGGCTAACAAACACATGAAGAGATGCTCAGCATCACTCATTATTAGAGAAATGCAAATCAAAACTACAATCAGATATCAGCTCACACTGGTCAGGATGGCCATCATCAAAAAGTTTACAAACAATAAATACTGGAGAGGGTGTGGAGAAAAGGGAACGCTCTTGCACTGTTGGTGGGAAGGCAAATTGATACAGCCACTATGGAAGATGGTATGGAGATTCCTTTAAAAACTAGGAATAAAATCACCATATGACCCACAATCCCACTCCTAGGCATATACCCTGAGGAAACCCAAATTGAAAAAGACACATGTATTCCATTGTTCATTGCAACACTGTTTACAATAGCTAGAACATGGAAGCAACCTAGATGTCCATCAACAGATGAATGGATAAAGAAGTTGTGGTACATATATACAATGGAATATTACTCAGCCTTAAAAAGGAATGCATTTGAGTCAGTTCTAATGAGGTGGATGAACCTAGAACCCATTATACAGAGCGAGGTGTCAGAAAGAGAAAGATAAATACCGCATTCTAATGCATATATATGGAATCTAAAAAAAAATGATACTGAAGAATTTACTTACAAGGCAGCAATGGAGAAACAGACATAGAGAATAGACTTATGGACATGGGGAGAGGGGAGGAGAGGCTGAGATGTATGGAAAGAGTAACATGGAAGCTTAGATCACCATAGGTAAAATAGATAGCCAACAGGAATTTGCTGTATGGCTCAGGAAAATCAATCAGGGGCTCTGTATCAACCTAGAGGTGTGGGATGGGGCAGGAGATGGAAGGGAGCTTCAAAAGGGAGGGGATATATGTATACCTATGGTTGATTCATGTTGAGGTTTGACAGAAAACAGCAAAATTCTGTAAAGCAATTATCCTTCAATACAAAATAAATACATTTAAAAAAAAAAAAACTTAAAAATTGTCCATATCAAAAAACATCTTAAAAGAAAAATTCTCCAGATCACACATCTTCTCTCTCCTCCATCTTATTCATTTTCCCTTATCTTCTCCTCAAAAACCAGAGACAGACAAAATGCAGAGAAGCAAAGGATGGTCAGAACTGAGTGCCAGTTCTCAGGATTGGTGAGAGGAAGTGGTTCCAGACCTGCCCCACTCCCCTCTTTACACAAAACAAGAGGGCAGTGGCTTCTACTTAGCTTTACTCCTCACCAGAAGTCACTAATTTTTTAAATTTTGATTTGGATTTGATCTACCAAATAAAGGCATAAGATCTCTACCTTCCAATTACTGATGAAGCATGCTTTCATTCAGAAAAAAAAAAAAAAGCATGCTTTTTTTAATATGGGCATTGAATTTTGTCAGAAGCTTTTTTTGCATCTGTTGAGATGATCATATGATTTTCGTTCTTCAGTTTGTTAATGTGATGTATCAGATTGATTGATTTGCATATATCAATCAATGAGCTCCTATTGTGTTTAAGCACTGTTATCAGGCCCTGGAGGATACACAGATAGAAAGTTGGTGTCCCCAGCCTGCAAATGTTTACAGCCTATTGGAAAGACAGCAAAACACATGCACAATGACAATGCAGGCTGCACACTGCTCTCCTGGAGATAGATGCTAAGGGCTACAGATGCCAAGAAGGAATACCAGCATCTGCCTGAGGGGAAGGAGGCATCATGGGAGGTTTCATGAAGGAATGGAACAGAGAAAGTATTCCAGGCAGCAGAAACTGTTTATGTACAGAAACATGTAAAAAGGTATGGTGTATTTATATGGAGGACTGCTGTTATCCATTCATAATTTCTTTATAGATCACATGTAAGGAACCATGCTCAAAAGTACCTTAAGTAGGATAATGGTAGAAGTTGAACTAGTAGGAAGAGACCAGATCATTAGGAAAAAGGTTAATTTTATTTTACTGGTAGAGGAATCATTAAGGAGTTTGAGCAGGGAAGTAACAGAATACTTGTTTGTTAGAAATAAAACTCTGGCTTTGGAAGATAATGTCAGGGAAGATGAATAAAAGTCTTATGACCAATAAGAAGGAGGCAATTGCAATCTCCCTACTTCTATATAGTTTGGTCAATGATGAGAAGTAGGAGAAATATTTTAGGAGATAGAATCTACTAGACTTGGAGACTGGGTAGGGGCTAAGAAAAAGGAAGAATTTAGTATAGCTTTCTAGTTTCTATTGTGAACAGTGGGCAGAAGCTAGCATCATTCTCTAAGTGATGGAACACAAGACAGGAAGTGGGTTTGGGGAGAAATATGAATTGTTCAGATTTGGTATTGTTCAGTTAGGGAAGTCTGTAGGCCTCCCAAGTGGATTTATTTTTGTCAGGCCAATTGGTATGCGAGTTGGAAGCCAAGAGAAAAATTTGAACTAGAGATAGAGAATCTGCCAGGAAAACTGAAACATGACTACCAAAACATAAAAAAAAATAACCGGGAAAGAATGACATCACAAAACAAATTTTAAGATGAAGAAAGTAATCAACAATGGTAACCTAGGCAGATAAGGCAAGAAAAATTATAAACATAGGCAGAGAATCATTAAATTTAACAACTAGTAGGTTTTTATAATCTCAATAAAAAATTATTTGAGTAGTAAGGTTATTTTTGTGAGAGGGCAATGGCACCCCACTCCAGTACTCTTGCCTGGAAAATCCCGTGGACGGGGGAGCCTGGAAGGCTGCAGTCCATGGGGTCGCTGAGGGTCGGACAAGACTAAGCGACTTCACTTTCACTTTTCACTTTCATGCATTGGAGAAGGAAATGGTAACCCACTCCAGTGTTCTTGCCTGGAGAATCCCAGGGACGGGAGCCTGGTGGGCTGCCGTCCATTGGGTCGCACAGAGTCGGACACAACTGAAGCGACTTAGCAGCAGCAGCAGCAGCAGCAAGGTTATTTTTGGATGACTTTATATATATGACTGGCATTTATTTTTTTTAAATCTTACCAATGTATTCGTACCCTTGTTCATCCCCACTTAGTACATGAAGATGATAGACATAATTTAGTAGCTACAATAGATCTAAAATCCAGATATGTTGCAGGTTCTATTTATCTGCTCTTTCAAAACGTCACATAGAATGCTTTACACAAATTGATGTTGACACCAAATACTTTGGATGAGATTATCGACACAAAGGGCAAAAAGCTCAACACCTCAATCTCTTATTTTGAAAACTATACATAAAGCCTCCTGGTATGCTATTTAGCTAAATGGACTTTCCAAAACTGAGCTAAATTTTCCAGTTAATTTCTAAAAGGAAAATCCCACTGGAATTGTGATTATATTACAATTCCATTTATAGATATATGGCTTATTACCCAGCCACAAGCAAAAAGCCAGGACAATAGAAATTGAGATAGAAACTCTTTGGAGTTTAGTTGTTCCAAGGGAGGGGGTGCTTGTCTTTTTTTGTCTAGAGCTTCAGAGAAAGAGAAGCTATCCACATAGTAGGCGTAGCTATAATTATTATTCCCCCATAAAAATGTTCTGTCCAAGGCAAATCAAGTTCACATACATAACAGATCTGACCCTATAACTCAACAAATTATATAAAGCATGATCATCACTGAGCACCTCTACATAGTAAGTCCTGTCAGGCTTAGAAGCAAGAGCTAATTAATAGTTAATAATTAGAAACTTTCTTTTGTTTTATCAGCAAAATCTGGAAATGAATACTGAAGACCATGCAATGATAATAAATAAAGAGAAGGTTCAAAGTCTAAGCACCAAGGGAACATGAAAGACACGAGAATGAGGTCACACTCAAGAGGTCTAATCTTTCTAGTAGGTTTATATTTGGACCAGTTTACTGAAATACTAAATAATGCCACTTACAGAATAAACCTTTCCTTCAAGCATGTAAGTTTTCTTCTCTAAGTTAGCAGCTCTAATACTTAGCTTCTTTCTCTCAGACACATAAAATAGGTTGGCCCATGACTTGAGAAGACAGTCTTTCTTAAGTTTGATAGCTAATGAAAATACAACCAAAAAGAGCATTTTTCAGGGTTGATTCTTAAAGAAAGCACAGTGTTTAAAATCAATTTATTTAACTTTTTCTTGACTTTGAACAATTCAAACTAATCAATTCACCAATCCCATGCATACGTGGATAAATATCTTAATTCCCACCAGTCAGGACAGGGCTCAGAAAGATATTAAGTCAAGACAAATGAAGAGTAAACTGAAGGTTCTCAAAATACAGTCTAACTTTTTAAAAATTTATATCAACCCATGGAACTAATCAATTCAAAAGTTTTAGGAAGAACTGAACCATTCAGAAGTGATATTTGACTTTACAGGATGTGGTAGCAGCTTTCTTTTACCAAATGCAGCAGACTGTAATTTAAATACAACTAACTGACTTTCATTTCCAGCCAAGATACAGTAATAGGGACTAGATTTGCCCTCCCATATGAAACAACTAATAAAGACAGCAGAAGATGAGCAATAATTTTTAAAACATTAGATTTCATTATATTTCAGGCAATGAAAGAAAACGATCCCTGAGAGACAAGAAACAAGGTAAGGTCTACAATTGCTCAGCTCACTTCCTAGAGAGTTTCCAGGCTACCACACAGGGAGGAAAATCCATGCAGGGTATAGTGTTGTCTTCCTGTACTGCAGAGATGGAGCTGGGAATTTGGAAAGGTCATAACATAGATTTTGCTGAGGTTGGAAAACCTGGAGCTAAAGGAAAATTTGAGCATGTTAAGTAGAAACATGGATAATATGAAGTAAAGACAATTTGAATTTCTAGAGATGAGAACTATGTCTGTGATTTTATAGTCATGAAGCTAAGAACAGATTTGTTGTTGTTTAGTCCCTAAGTCAAGTCCGAGTCTTTGTGACCCCATAGACTGCAGCATACCAGGCTTTCCTCTCCTTCACTACCTCCTGGAGTTTGTTCAAACTCAGGTCCATTGAGTTGATGCTGCCATTCAACCATCTCATCCTCTGTCACCCGCTTCTCCTCCCACCCTCAATCTTTGCCAGCATCAGGATCTTTTCAAATGAGTCGGCTCTTCACATCAGGTGGCCAAAGGATTGAAGCTTCAGCTTCAGCAACAGTCCTTCCAATATTCAGGGTTGATTTCCTTTAGGATTGACTGGTTTGATCTCCTTGCCATCCAAGGGACTCTCAAGGGTCTTCTCCAGCACCACAGTTTGAAAGCATCAGTTCTTCGGTGCTTAGCCTTCTTTACAGTCCAATATCCGTACATGACTACTGGAAAAACCACAGCTATGACTAGAGGGACCTTTATCTGCAAAGTGATGTCTCTGCTTTTATATACACTGTCTAGGTTTGTTATAGCTTTTCTTCCAAGGAGCAATTGTCTTTTAATTTTGTGGCTGCAGTCACCATCTGCAGTGATTTTGGAGCCCAAGAAAATAAAATCTGTCACTGTTTCCACTTTTCCCCTGTCTATTTGCCATGAAGTGATGGGACTAGATGACATGATCTTCATTTTTTGAATGTTGAGTTTTAAGCCAGCTTTTTCATTCTCCTCTTTCACCCTTACCAAAAGGGTCTTTAGTTCCTCTTTGGGCTTCCCTGGTGGCTCAGCTGGTAAAGAATCCATCTGCAATGCAGGAGACCTGGGTTCGATCCCTGGGTTAGGAAGATCCTCTGGAGAAGGGAAAGGCTATCCATTCCAGTATTCTGTCCTGGAGAATTCCATGGACTCTATAGTCCAAGGGGTTGCAAAGAGTCAGATACAACTGAGCGACTTTCACTTAGTTCCTCTTCACTTTCTGCCATTAGAGTGGTATCATCTGCATCTCTAAGGTTCCTGATATTTCTCCTGGCCGTCTTGATTCCAGCTTGTCTTCATCCAACCCAGCATTTTGCTTGATGTACTCTGCATATAAGTTAAATAAGCAGGGTGACAATATATAGCCTTGACATACTCCTTTCTCAATTTTGAACCAGTCCACTGTTCCTTGTCTGCTTCTAACTGTTGCTTCTTGACCTGAATACAAGTTTCTCAGGAGGCAGCTAAGGTGGTCTGGTATTCCCATCTCTTTGAGAATTTTCCACAGCTTGTTGTGATCCTCTCAGTCAAAGGTTTTGGCGTAGTCAATGAATCAGAATAGATGTTTTTCTGGAATTCCCTAGGTTTTACTGTGACCCAGTGGGTGTTTGCAATCTGATTTCTAGTTCCTCTGCCCTTTCTAAATCCAGCTTGTACATCTGGAAGTTCTCAGTTCACATACTGTTGAAGCCTAGCTTGAAAATTTTTGAACATTAGCTTACTAGCATACTTAATGAATAAAATTGTATGGTAGTTTGAACATTTGTTGGCATTGCCCTTCTTTGGGATTGGAATAAAAACTGACGTTTTCCAGTCTGTGGCCACTGCTGAGTTTTCCAAATTTGCTGGCATATTGAGTGCAGCACTTTAATAGCATCATCTTTTAGGATTTGAATTAGCTCAGCTGGAATTCCATCACCTCCTCTAGCTTTGTTCATAGTAATACTTCCTAAAACCCACTTGACTTCACACTCCAGGATGTCTGGCTCTAGGTGAGTGACCACACCACTGTGTTTATCTGGGTCATTTAGACCTTTTCTGTACAGTTCTGCTGTGTACTCTTGCCACCTCTTCTTAATCTCTTCTGCTTCTGTTAGGTCCTTGACATTTCTGTCCTTTATTGTGCAATACAGTTATGTTAACTACAGGTAAAATATTGTGCAGAAGATCTCTAGAACTTAATCCTTTTACATAACTGAATCTTCACACCCACTAAACAACAATTCTCTACGTCCCCTCTCTCCAGCCCTTGGCAATTACCCTCCTACTCTCTGCTTCTGTGTGTTTAACTATTTTAGATACCTCATGTAAGTGGAATCATGAAGTATTTGTCCTTCTGTGCTGGCTTGTTTTGTTTAGCCTAATGTTCTCAAAGTTCATCCATGTTGTTGCATATGGCAGGATTTCCTTTTTTAAGGCTGAATAATATCCCATTGTATGTATATCCCCTGCCAAGGGAAACACAAAACAAAACTACAATGAGCTATCACCTTACACCTATTAGGATGGGGTTTTAGTCTGTTTGGGTTGCTATAACAAAGAACAATAGACTGGGTGGCTCATAAACCACAGAAATTTATTTCCTACAGATTTGGAGACCAACAAGTTCATGATCAAGGTGATGACAGATATGCTGTCTGGTGACTGTCCACTTTCTGGTTTACAGACAGCCATCTTTTAATTGCATCCTCACAAGGGAGAGAAGAGTAAGCTACCATGCCTACTCCTTTTTTAATAAGGGCATTACTGTAATCCCATTCTTTTTTTATATAATTTTATTCATGTATTTCTTTTAGGCTGTGCTGGGTCTCCATTGCTGCACAGGCTTTTCTCTAACTGTGGATAGTGGGGACTACTTTCTCTTTGTGCTGCCAGGCTTCTCATTGCCTTGGCTTCTCTTGCTGTGGAGCTCTAAGGTGCATGGGCTTCCTAGGCATGGCATGTGGACTCAGAAGTTTCGACTCCCAGGCTTTAGAGAACAGGCTCAATAGTTGTGTCTCATGGGCTTATTCACTCCACTGCATGTGGGATCTTCCCAGACTAGGATCAAACCCATGTCTCCTGCATTGGCAGGCAGATTCTATACCACTGAGCCACCAGGGAAGTCTTGTAATCCCATTCTTGAGAGCTCCACCCTCATGAGAACATTACCTCACAAAGACCCTACCTCCAAATACCATCACATTGGAATTTAATCTTCAACATGTGAATTTTGGGAAAACACAAACATTCAGTGCATATAAGGTGGCAATTTAAAAAAAAAATATTCCTATCAACAGTGTACAAGGGTTCCAATTTCTTCATATCTTCACTAATATTTGTCACTGTCTATTCTGTTTTGTTTTTTGATAATGGCCATCATAACAGGTATGAAGTAATAACTCATTGTGGCTTTGGTTTTCATTTGCCTGATAATTGGTGATATTAAGCATTTTTAAATATGCCTGTTGACAATTTGCCTATCTTCTATGGAGAAACGTCTATTCAGCGAGATATCACCTCATACCTATTATAAAAATTCTAGACAATTAGACAATAAGTTGGTTGAGAATGTGGAGAAATTGGAAGTCTTGTATACTGTTGGTAGGAATGTAAAAAGATGCAGCCACTATGGAAAACGGAATGAGAGTTCCTCAAAAAATTAAAAATAAAACCACCTTATGATCCAACAATCCCAGCTAAGGATTTTTACCCAGAAGAATTGAAATCAGAATCTTGAAGAGATATTAATATTTGCATTTCCATGTTCATTGCAGCATTACTCACAATAGTCAAGATATGGAAACAGCCTAAAAGTCCATCAATAGATGGGAGATATAGAAAATGTGGAGATACATTTTTTTAGACTTTCCATGTCTTTATTCTACGTTCATGCTGCACTGATAGTTTGTCTAGGCATTAAAACCTGTGTAGGTGTTTCTCACTATGCTTTGACTTCCAGTTTGCTTTTGAGAAGCCTATTGCCAAGATTGCCAGTCCTCTGAATATGACTTGATTTTCTCCAATGCATCCCTTTTCCCTCCTTTTTATTCTCCTCTGTCAAAGTTTTTAAGATCTTCTGAGTTCCCAGTACTCATTATTTCACAATAATGTTCTTGGTATGTGTCTTTCTAGTATGCACTCAAAGGTCCCTTTTAATTTGGTAATTCATGTCCTTTAGTTAGGGTTTCTCTGATAGCTCCAACAGAAAAGAATCTGCCTCCAATGCATTATTTCTTAGATAATTTTCTCTCTTCTGTTTTCTCTGATCTTTCTTTGTGGAAGTCCTATTAGTTCCTGGCCGGGTTATTTAATTTTCTTATTTTCTTGCTCATATTTTCCAAATATTTACTTTTTGTTTAATTTTGTGGATTTCTTCAAACTTATTTTCCAATGCTTGTATTTCACTACCTTATTTTGCTTTTTAATTTACAAGTTCTCCTGTTCTCTGAATATTCCTTTCTAAGTAGAATATCATTCTTTCTTCATAATGTCTTTTTACATATTTCTGTAGAGGTAATAATTATTGGGTAGAGATGTATTTTTAACTGTGCTTCAGTTGCTTGCATTATCTTTCCTTCTTCTGAGTTCCATTTTCCTGAGTTATTATTTAACTGTGGTCTCTGTTTTTGAAATGGAGCAGAATCCTATGGTTCTTCCCCCCACCACATCTTCTGCTTGCCTCTTGTCTGGGGAAAAACGTTAGCCAAAAGATAAGTTTAATCAGAGAAGGGAGAAAATGCAGAAACAAAAGGAAACAGTCAAAGGAGACCAAGTAATAATGTAGTTTCTTAGCAAAATCAAGGACCTTTAGTTCCTCCTCAAGGGCTTATAGGTAATATTCTGAGCCATATCCTGTGGAGATGTCTTATAAACACTGAAGCCCCAGCAGGTGGAGAAGTTAACTATATGATGACCGGACTATAGCCATGACATAAGCTGCCCCGATTCCAAGAACTGGCCCCAAAGAAATGGAACTGACTGACTCTGGAACTGAAGACTAAGTGTACCTAAAACAACCAAGATGACGCTGGGCAGACCACCAATGGCCAGTTTCTAGATGACTGTCAGAGCTGGCTGTGCTGTTTCTGCATGTAGCTCTCTCCCTCAGTCTATAAAAGCTCTTGCCCCCGAATGTTAGGGAGTTGGGGGTGGGAGGGGAATAGTCAGCCTTGGGACAGGTGCCCACCACCCCCCTCACCCCCGGTGGTTGCCAGCATTCACCAACCTGACCTCTTTTGATTTTTGAGTGGCAAGCAGCCGGTCTCCACTTTCAGTTACTGGGTTCAGTAACGTTATCACCTTAGAGGCTTTCCTCAAATGCCTGGTGATCCTTGATCATCCAGTCCTATATTAAAGAGTAATATTATTCAGAAGCATTTTTAAAGTCAATCAGTTTTCCTAACTAAACGTATTTTTTATATTCCCATCAACAATACATGGTAATTTTTTTTTCTTTTTGGCCGCACCATGTGGCCAGGGATTGAACCTACACCCTCTGCAATGGAAGCAGTCTTCACCACTGGACCACCAGGGAAGTCCCAGAAGCACTTTTTTTTTTTGAGTGAAAGTCTTCTTCTCAATTGTGAGCTTCATTGTGAGTGAAGACCTGCTCATTTCCTTGGGGAACCCTAATAGTATCTTTAGATTTTTTTTTTTCCTAGCTAAAGGAAACTTTAGCAAGTTTCCTCGAGGACTGATCACCCAGGAAGGCATAACCCTGACTATTCAACATTCCAAGAGGAGAGGAAGCTGGGGATATTCGTGGTTGATCTGTAAGCCTCTACTTAATCCTCCTGTTTTCTGGTCAAGCCCTACCCTGCTGTGCCTGGTACTTTGAATCCAGGGTCTCTCCCTTTTGCCTACTGGAGGTGAACTTCCAATGCTCTAGAGGTTATGGGAGAGGCAGGAGCCTGGCTGCCCACACTGGTGAAGAGGATCTGGCCCTGCAACTTGGAATTCTTCCCAAGGTTCTTCAGCTAACTTTTTAACAGTCCTTCCTGCCTATACGTATTTAACTTTCAACTTTCTCTAAAGCACAGTCATTTACCACTGGTAAATGACTCTAACACCTGATTTTTATATTTTCTTTTTTCTTGTAGGTTTATGACATTTTTATTTCTTTCTTATCACTTTAGTGGGATTTGGTAGGGATGCGGGGAGTCATATTTAACCAGAAGTTAAGTGAAGCATTAGTCACTCAGTCATGTCCAACTCTTTGCAACCCCATGGACTGTAGCCCGCCAGGCTTCTCTGTCCATGGAATTCTCCAGGCAAGAATACTGGAGTGGGTAACATTCCCTCCTCCAGGGGATCTTCCTGACCCAGGGATCGAACCCAAGTCCCTTATGTCTCCAGCACTGGCAAGCAGGTTCTACATCACTAGTGCCACCTGGGAAGCCCGGAGCAGACAGAGGTCTGCAGGGAATAATTCTGGACGCAGCAGATGTGGTGGACTTGCCCAGCTCCATGTCCACTCAACCCTCTTCCTTCTTCATCTGTGGCTACCTGGCCTTCTCCCCGAGACTGCTTTCTGACCAAGAAGGGTTTAAAGAAACTCCAGCTCAGCATCAAGCCAGACTTCCTGCAACTCACCTGTCCCCAGATACAAGAAAAGGAATTCCTTCCAGGCCCTTTCTCACATGCAGTGCTGATAACAGTCTCCACTTGTAACCTGCCTCACATCCTGGTCTGTGGAAATCTCGATCAAGGCTGTATTTCCTCAGAAGCCAAAGTGCAGCTGCTCCCCGCTGCCTGCCCCTCAGGGAGCAGTCAGTTCTCAGATCCTACTTCTTCCTGGGCAGCCTGGCCCTGTGTTAGACACCAACTACCCCAAACCCCCTAATCAACTTGCTAATATATTAAGGTTTCTCTTCAGAAATATATTGCTTGACATCAGCCACTTAAACCTGTGTTTGAACAAACTCATCTGATCTTTTCCTGAGGACAGCATTTGATAGAGAAAAGAAGAGACAGCTCAGGGACTTAGGAATTGAAAGAAAGGAAAAGAAACCCAAAGACTTCCCCTTTCTCCACTTCACAGTTCTAAGGCCAGCCCAGTCCACCCTCTCCTTCCTCACACATGCCCCTTTCTTGAGAATCAACCCTTAACTAAGCTTTGCTGAACTGTTGTGGTTGCCCTTCTCTATTTTATGATCTCTTAGCTTGTAGTTTATTCTTGTTTCTCCCCAGATGTCTCAGTTTAGAGTTTAATGCCCTTGAAGACAGGGGTGACCAGTTTTCTCACTCTATATAGTTCCTATCCCAGGATACTACCAACATTTATCAATCTGATTCTCTAACCCATGGTTCAGAAGTCATTCTGTCACAAATTCTACATGGAAAGACTTTTCTGAAATTTTTTGGAGTATATACAGTGCTGCCTTAGTTTCAGTGTCCAGAAAAGTGAATCGGTTATAGATATACATACACCCACTCTTTTTCAGAATCTTTTCCCACCTAGCCCATTGCAGAGTGCTGAGTAGAGTTCCTTGTGCTATACAATAGGTTCTTATTAGTTATCTATTTTATAGACAGTAGTGTGTATACATCCATCCCAATCTTCCAGTTGATTCCTCTCCCTCCCTTTACCCCTTGGTAACCATGTTGTTTTCTACATCTGTAACACTTATTTCTGACTATAGATAAGTTAAACTACAATTTGAAAAGATACATGCGCCCCAGTGTTGATGGTAGGACTATTTTCAACAGCTAGGTCAGGGAAGAAAAGAAAGCGTTTTAAAGATGAACCGCTTTCCTGTCCTCCGGCTCTGGGGGGTGCAGTGATGGGATGTCTCTCTTCCCTTACGTCAGGGAAGGCACAATTGCTTCCTTTACATCGACAACTCTTAGCCTCAGTTTCTTTACTTTTTAAATGGGTTTATAATAATGCCTAATTCAGGGGGTATGTTGAGGAATAAAAGAGATAAGGTGCTCAAAACGCTCAGCACGTGCCTGGAGTGTATCTGATGCCCAGCAGTTGTTAGTTACTGATTCAGAGAGCAAGAAGGGGGCTGCCAGTACAAGTGCCCCCACAAAGCTGAGAGGAGTACCCGAGGAGGCACCCAGTGCAGTGGAGAATGAGGACCGTTTACTCCCGACATGATCCGCCGGCCCATTTCCATCCGCCCAAACGCCGAAGCCTGTAAAAGCCTTAAGGGACAATCCGCCTGGAGCAACGGGCGCTCCCCGACCTAAACAAGCAGGCTGAGCCCCTGCAGGACCGCAGTGCCAGGCCGTATTTCATCAGGCCTCCCGACCTCTGAGTAAATAAATGTGTGCAACAGATACAATAAACATTTTCTCAGGCCTGAAATCAGATCTGCAGACTCCTCAGCCCCTTCTGTGCGGGGCGGACTGTAATTACAGGATATGTTAAATTTTCTTTATAGCTGGTCCTGATGGTTGTGAAGTGACCACACCAGACCGAACAGCATCCCTGCTCTCCTCTGCTACCACGGGTAATGAAAACCAGATGCTCGTCTGAAGTTAATCACCCCTGTGGCTCTCGCCCCAAGTCAAGTAGGGGTCCCTGTTTGCTTGGAGAAGACATGTAAAGTGGTGATAAGCAGGGAGTGACCTGTAACCTGCCGTGGGGGCTGCCACTCCAGCGTGAGATAAGCCATTTGACACCCCCAGAGCTGACTTCGGAGAGAAATGAGCAACTGACAAAAACCAAGACTAAACCCAGTACACCAAGTGTCTTTGGGTAACCGAGCCCTCCCCCGAGGTACTTCTAGAGATATAGCAATTTGGATAGTAATAGACATCTTTGCTGAGAATCTACAGATATCGTTCCGCTTGTCGACAGTTATCTCAGAATTCCCGACCAAAAGGCTCCTCCATGTGGAGGCAGTTTTCCTCACTTTGCTCAGAGATATTCACACCATATATATAATTACTCCTGCTGGCATTGAACATTGTAAATCTCAGAGTCAGAACTGATAAATATTTATAGCATATTTGATATGCTATATGATATATATATGATATATATTTGATATGCTATATGATATGATATAAATATTTGATAGTTATAGTTATTAAAAGGAAGTATCAACACAAGGGTTCTGATTGAAGGTGTGAGATGGGACTCTGGAATATGCCCTTTTGATGATTTTGTGTGTGCGTGCGTGCACACCCACGCTCAGTCGTGTCCAACTCTTTGTGACCCCACGAGGACTGTAGCCCACCATGCTCCTCTGTCCTTGGGATTTCCCAGGCAAGGATATTGGAGTGGGTTGCCGTTTCATCTTCCAGGGGATCTTCCCAACCTAGGGATTGAACCTGTGTCTCTTGCATTGGCAGGCAGATTCCTTACTGCTGAACCAGCTGGGAAGCCCAATTTTAATGAGATTCATGTAATTCTGATACAGAGACAGAGGTTTTTGAAATGCGCTTTTAAAACCATGTTTTCATTCCAGAGTCAAGGCAATGTAGCAACACAGAGTGAAGAGGTGTATTGCTCTTGCCAGTCTTAGAACCATAAAGACTGTAAGAAGAGTCACCTCTCTGTCTGATCTACAGCCTCTAAACATGAGCATGGCCTCCATATTCTTCTCTACAAGGTGGAGGAGGAGGTTTCTGATTTATTTCTACGAAATAGTTTTAGAAGAGCAGGGATTTTCAGGAGAAATGAGCTGAGTGTTCTGACAAACTACATGTAATTTTAAAAGTCATATGTTTTCAAGTGCTCAACTCAGAAACTTCTCTTCACAATACCTGTTCATTCTCAAGAATGCACTGGTTTTCTTTAATTTCCACCTCACATTCACAATGTTCAAACTCAGTTACTCTCAGTTACTAGATACATTCGATTTGCTTGATAACAGTATTTACTTTTCCATTTGATGGACACTTCCTTTTTTATAGCTATCTTGATTTGATTGTATAAAACATCAGACATCAGTGGGAAGGATATTCAGGCAAAAATATGATCCTTAGTATTAGATCCAGACAACTCAGGAAACTTTCCATTGAGTACTGTTTTCTAAGCACTGTTCTAATATGAAATATTATATTTAATGTAATTACTTCTCTTAAAAAAATAATAATGTAATTACTTCTCTTATAGTAATGGTTTCAGGAGTAACAGTCACTTGTCCCTAAAAGGCCGATCTAGTTTCTTTCTGGGGCTTCCCTGGCAGCTTAGCTGGTAAAGAATCCACCTGCAATGTAGGAGACCCCAGTTCAATTCCTGGGTCAGGAAGATCCCCTGGAGAAGCAATATATTACCCACTCCAGTATTCTTGGGCTTCCGTGGTGGCTCAGATGGTAAAGAACCTGCATACAATGAGGGATACCTGGGTTTGATCCCCTGGAGGAGGGCATGGCAACCCACTCCAGTGTTCTTGCCTGGAAAATCCCATGGACAGAGGAGCCTGGAGGGTACAGTCCACGGGGTCAAAAAGAACTGGATGTGACTGAGCACAGCACAGCACAGCACGGTCTCTTTCTGAGTTTAAAAATATTATTTGTAAGAACGTCAAACTATACAATAAAGAATTAAGTACAAAGTAAAACTTGACCACAAATAGATTAGAAGTTAAATTTGAAGTAAGAATCAGGCATTTCTATTACACATATTGCTGCTGCTAAGTTACTTCAGTCGTATCTGACTCTGTGCGACCCCATAGACGGCAGCCCACCAGGCTCCCCCATCCCTGGGATTCTCCAGGCAAGAACACTGGAGTGGGTTGCCTTTTCCTTAGTGAAAAGTGAAAGTGAAGTCGCTCAGTCGTGTCCGACTCTTTTCGACCCCATGGACTGCAGCCTACTAGGCTCCTCCATCCATGGGATTTTCTAGGCAAGAGTACTGGAGTGGGGTGCCATTGCCTTCTCCAATTACACTTATTACTTGGCAAAAAAACAGAGACTTTTTCAATTTAATCAGGACATTTCAGTGCCACCATCAAAATGTGTCCCTTAAAAAAAAAGAAGAGGCAGCTTATTTGGAACTGGGGGAAAATTTCTCCCTCAAAAAATTGCCTCTTCATACAGATTAAAATTCACCCTCTAATATTCCATCTATCCCATACCTGGACTCCCTATCTCCCTATGTCCTTGATGTTCTATTACATACTAGATATTTTATTTATTTATTATTTGTTTACTCACTGCTGTGTCTCTAGCACCTAGGATAGACCTGATACATAATAGTTGGTCAATAAACTTCTGCTGAATATCAAATAATCTTACTCAGATGCTGTTTCTACTCTGAAGGCTGTGCTCATTTCCATTATGCTTGATCATGGCTGAGCAGAAAGTAACTTCCTTTCTTTGTGCTTCTATCTCTGTATCTTGTCCAGGCTCCCAGAGTTACATTTTTCGTGCAATTGCAATATACCGATTCAGCTCAGGAGCACAAGTTCCTTGATAGCAGGAACAAGGCCATTTGTGTATTTATTACCAATCCCCATCTTCTTACCTGTTTCCTGATCCTGATAGTATACTCAGAAACAGATTGAAGAGAATGTTGCTGCTGCTGCTAAGTCACTTCGGTCGTGTCCGACTCGTGTGACCCCATAGACAGCAGCCCACCAGGCTCCCCCGTCCCTGGGATTCTCCAGGCAAGAACACTGGAGTTGGGTTGCCATTTCCTTCTCCAATGCATGAAAGTGAAAAGTGAAAGTGAAGTTGCTCAGTCATATCCGACTTGTATCGACCCCATGGACTGCAGCCTACCAGGCTCCTCTGTCCATGGGATTTTCCAGGCAGGAGTATTGGAGTGGGGTACCATTGCCTTCTCCGATTGAAGAGAATAGACCATGAATAATAAAACTGCTGTTGGAAAAGTAACAGAACAGAGAAAGAGGTGCAAAAATATACATACACATATATATATTAGTCTGATAGGGTAGATGACTTGTGGTGAATGTGTGACAGATGGCAACTGGGGCAAATTTCTAGGATGCTTGGGTTTCCCTGGGTCTCAATTATCAAGCCTCTCTCTTCACTTCTTTCTAAAAGTCTTCATCAAATGGCCACCAGGCAACAGAAAACATGATGCATCAAGTTGGGTTTGTCAAGGTTCATTACACTTAAAAGCTAAGGAGTATCAGACTTCCTTGGTGGTGCAGTGGATAAGAATTCACCTGCTAATGAAGGAGACATGGGTTCAAGCCGTGGTCCATGAAGATCCCACATGCCATGGATCAACTAAGCCCATGCACCCTAACTCTTGAGCCTGTGCTCTAGGGCTCGCGAGCTGTAACTACTGAGCCTGTGTGCCACAACTACTGAAGCTGGAGCATCTAGAGCCTGTGCTCTGCAACAAGAGAAGCCGCTGCAATGAGAAGCCCGCACACCACAACAAAGAGTAGTCCCTGCTCCCACAACTAGAGAAAGCCTGTGCACAGCAACAAAGATCCAGTACAACCAAACATAAAAATAATAATAAATAAATAAATAAATAATTTTTTAAAAGCTAAGGAGTGTCAAGGATCGACTGAGTTCACCCACTGAATTCCCTACACAGAGCCCTCTATACATCATGAGAATGACTGCTGGGGATTTCCCTGGAGTCCAGTGGTTAAGACTTCACCTTTCCAATGTAGGGAGAGCAGGTTCAATCCCTCGTCAGGAAGCTAAGATTCCCACACATCTCTCAGCCATAAATGTAAAAATATAACAGAAACAATATTGTAACAAATTCAATACAAACTTTAAAAATGGTCCACATTAAAAAAAAATGAAAGAAAAAGAATGAGTGCTAACTGTATATGGGTTCACCATCCTCCATTCCTCTTCAAAAAGTGAGTCAAAATATAACCGAGCAAAGTATATGAAACTCCCATCCAGTGCCTTGCACTTTGGAGAATGATGATTTCAGATACGAGTGTTCACTGAATTCAAAAGTATCTGTGGTCTATGCTGTTCTTTCTAGACTTCCGTGCATGTGTGCATGCTAAGTAGCTTCAGTCGTGTCCAACCCATTGTGAATCTATGGATTGTAGCCCGCCAGGCTCCTCTGTCCATGGGATTCTCCAGGCAAGAATACTGGAGTGGGTTGCCGTGCCTTCCTCCAGAGGGATCTTCACAACCCAGGTATTGAACACCTGTCTCTTATGTCTCCTGCATTGGCAGGCGGGTGCTTTACCACTAGCACCAGGAAGCCCAGGACCTCCGTAGTGGAGGCTTTTTTTTTGCCTAGGAAAATGATGCAAGCTTATTATTCACAGGCTAGTTTGCATCGTTTCTTAACTTCCAACTTCCAAGACTTTAAAAAAAGGTTTTCTTAGAGTGGTTTTGAGCTCACAGAAAAACTGAGAGTAAGATACAGAGATTTCCCTCGTTGCCCCTGTCTCCACACCACATTGTTATTCCTCTTACATTACTCATCAAAGTCAAGTACTTCTTCAGAGTCAAGTCCGACTCGTTGTGAACCTATGGACTGTAGCCCGCCAGGCTCCTCTGTTCATGGGATTCTCCAGGCAAGAATACTAGAGTGGGTTGCCATGCTCTCCTCGCCAGGGGATCTTCCCAACCCAGGGACTGAACTCATACCTCCTGGGGATCCTGCACTGCAGGCAGATTCTTTACTGCTGAGCCACCAGGGAAGCCCCGAATATATACATGTATTATATATATATATATATTATATATATATATATATTTATATATATATATACACTCTCTGTCTTGAGCCTCCTTTCCACCCTCCCATCTCACCCCTGTAGGTCATCATACAGCACCCAGCTAAGCTCCCTATGTTATACAGGTGTCACTTCACACCAGTCAGAATGGCCATCATCAAAAAATCTACAAACAATAAATGCTGGAGAGAGTGTGGAGAAAAGGGTTGCACTACTGATGGGAATGTAAATTGATACAGCCACTATGGAGAACAGTATGGAGTTTGCTTTTAAAAACAAAACAAAACTAGAGCTATTGTATAATGTAGGAATCCCACTACAGGGCATATACCCACTACAGGGCATAATTCAAAAAGACACATGTACCCAGCCCAATGCTTATTGCAGCACTATTTACAAGAGCCAGGACATGGAAGCAACCTAGATGTCCCTACATTTTTGTACACTAGTCCTGTGTAATCTGGTACAGGTTCACTGAAAGCAGGACATTTAGCCATCCCTTTCAAGAGAAAAAAGTACAGGACACTCCACTGGTGGGGTGGTGTTTTGCATGGCCATGACAAATACAGTGCTCTGTATTGGCCATAGCTGAAACTGATTCCATCCTATTATCTCAGAGGGAACTGTTCAACCTTTCCGGGCCTGTACAGATCATTCTAGTCTTGCCCGTGACTTCCGTGTTGAGGGTGAAACGATCTGAGTTCCCAGAACATTAGGAACACCTGCCTTCCGATGCAACGCAACAATTAATCAAAACCAAATGTACAAGATCCTGGGAGTGTGTGTCATGTGCCTCCACACTCTGTCCCTCTGCCTCACGAGGGATGATTGAGAGCTGATTACAAGATCTGTTTGATGCTGCTGCTAAAAACGGTTTGAAAAACATCTTCCCCTCACTTCACAAGATGGATTATATTGGGCAACATGAAGTCATGATTACATTGCACTAATTTTAGCAAAGTCAGACGTCTTTATGAAAGGATTGCTCATGCCTGTCAGCCACTGCTGATTAAGTCAAAGTTCACGCAGCTCCGTCCAAAAGAAGAAACAGCCAACAACCTCCTGTCTCTGTGAACAAGCTGCTGTTCCACCAAGAGTAAAACCAAGCCTGAGGCAGATAGGCGCGTTCATTTCTAGGTCCCACAAACTCCGCTGCCTCTCCCTCACACTGTCCCGCTGTCTCCTGGCTTCTCAGGAACACAGGGAAGGTGGACCATGGTGCTGCCAAGTTCTGTCCCCAGTCTCACCAACCTCTTCAACAAGCACCTGGTTTTAAGGACCCAGGATGCTAATACTTGCCTCCCCCATTGTCCTGCTCTCTCCCAAATTGGAGTGGGTCTTATTCCTACTCTCTGGTCTGCTTTAAATTACCATGTAATCCTAAAAAATGTGCTGTAATGTTCCAAGACAGCAATACCCCTGGAGCTCTCTTAGAGTCTCAGTGGTAGTCGGATTGTTTGGGGGTTGGTTTCCTTGGTTGCTTGGTTGGTTGTTGTTTTTTTTTTTTTTTTCCATTTGTTATTTACTGAAGGCTTTGAGCCTCTGAGAAGTTTCTTTTTTTAATATTTTTCATTTATTTATTTATTCTTATTTGGCTGCACCAGGGCTTAGTGGAAGCTCGGGGGATCTTCAATCTTTGCTGTGGCATGAGGATATTTTAGTTGCAGTATATGGGATCTTTGCAACCCCAAGGACTGTAGCCCGCCAGGCTCCTCTTTCCATGGGATTCTTCATGCAAGAATACTGAAGTGGGTTGCCATACCCTCTTCCAGGGGATCTTCCCAACCCAGGGATTGAACCCAGGTCTCCTGCCTTACAGGCAGATTCTTTACCATTTGAACCACTAAAGCTGAAGCTCCAATACTTTGGCCACCTGATGGGAAGAGCCGACTGAGTGGAAAAAGACCCTCATGCTGGGAAAGATTGAGGGCAGGAGAAGAAGTGGGCAACAGAGGAGGAGATGTTTTGATGGCATCATTGACTCAGTGGACATGAGTTTGAGCAAACTCCGGGAGATAGTGAAGGACAGAGAAACCTGGTGTGCTGCAGTTCATGGGGTTGCAGAGTCAGACATGACTTAGTGACTGAACAACAATAACAGTTTGGGATCTAGTTCCCTGACCAGGGTTGGAACTTGTGCCCCTTGCATTGCAAGCATGGAGTCAGCCCCTGGACCACCAGGGAAGTCCCAAAACCTCTTAAGAAGTTTCTAATGGGATTCTGATCCACTCTATTTCTTACTCTTCTGACTCTTACTCTTAATTGATTTGCCATGAAGAGGCTCAAATTATAATGCTTTGCATTTTATTATGGCTTCCATATCTAGCCCTCGAGTAATTTACAAACAACACTTAAGGCTACTGATGCAATGAGGAACTGGGCCCTGGGGGTATTTGATTCAATGGAAAAATGAGAGCCCAGACTTTCATTTTCCCTCCACACTGATGAGAACCACATTTTTACTCCTTCTAATTTTTCAGATCTCTTGAAAGCTGAAAGAACACTAGTGACTGGTATGCAGCCCAAATGTGTGTTAATTGAGAGAAACTGGGGTTAAGACTAGATTCAAATCTAACTTTGCCATTTACCGCAAGACCTTGGTCAATGTCCCTTAATTTACTTGAGACTCAGTTTCCTCATCTCTAAAATGGGAGTGATTATAACAACTACTTCTCAGGTTTATGTGAAGCTCAGCTAAGTGAATTGACATGACGCTTCTTCGCACAATGCTGAATCAGTGCTGTCTGTGGGAGTGAGGGGAACCTTTAAAAGCCTGATTTTAACCTCACTTGTCAAGGTACTGGCATGAAAAGCATTATTTTAGGGACATTAAGACAGGAGTGGCTCATAAAATGTATTATGTTCTTCCAGTCAATCTGAAGCACTTGCTAAGAAATGAATCTAGAGCCAGTCCTTCAGGCCACAAGGACTGTGTGTACATACAACACCCATCACATGCCGAGGCATAAGCTGGATTTTCTATGGGAGTCACTGCAGGAAGAAACAGCTCCAGATGTCAAGAATTTAATATCTTATTAAAGTCAGTCCAATTCTCCAAGCAAGAATACTGAAGTGGGTAGCCATTCCCTTCTGCAGGGGATCTTCCAAACCCAGGGATTGAACTCTGGTCTCCTGTATTGCAGGCGGATTTTTTTACCATCTGAGCCACCAGGGAAGCCCTCAGTCAACTCAATTAATTATTTAATAAACTGACCCTTACTAGAACATCCTACATGCCCAGCTCTGCCAAGGTTCATCAAGAGAGGCTTTCCTGCTGCACAGGGATCTGACATCTGAATCATTTAATGACTGCCCTACCTTGAAAAATGAGGGACAGGGGTTATTACAAGGCCAGTAATAAGAAAAGGCAGGAGTCTCACTGGAACTGAGGAAACAGGCTTCACCAGAACTAGATTGGAATGTCAGTCATCATGTCAGGAGCTCTCAGGACAGGACTGTCACATGTTCCTGAGCACTGGAGCTTGCTGGCTCAGTTAGTGAGATTCTGTCAGTGGGACTAGCTATTCTCTTGGCCTCTGACCCTCACTGCATGACCACCTGAGGGGCCCTGCCTGTCCCAATAAACACTCAACAGGGAGAATCTGAAAGGCCTTTGTAGTTGTGAGGACCCACATTCAGGCAAGAGTTCTTCTAGCCAGTTTTCCTCCAAGGCCTCCGACCACCTGGGTCAATCCCACTCATGTTTCAATCCACCAGAGCCAAAGGGTCGCATGGCCTGGAGTTCCCCTGCTTAGAAAAGTCCAGATCTGTTTTCCTTGACGAGGACTGTGGATGAGTTTCTTTGTTCCAGAAAAGGCTGCCAGTCTGGAAAATACCATAATAGCCCCCTTTAGAAAATGACTTTTCTCCCTCTGTCTCTCTCTCTCTCTCTCACTCTACCCCAACCCCACACTTGGAAAAATAATCCAATGGACTGAAATAACTGGGGAACAATTTACAAGAGAGAAAGGGAAGAAGCTGTACCTTGAAGGACAGGGTGACAATGGATAGACCAAAAGATGGAGACATTCTAGGCAGATAGAAGGGGCTGAGCACTGAAAGGCTTCCCAAAATGCACTTCTAGGTTAGCATATAATTCTCTTAGGTATAATAGCCAGGACTCACTGCCTTTTCTTTGAAGTTGGAAATAAAAAATAAAAGGAAGATGGACCACTTTTTGTTCTGTGAAGGGGTAACACTCTCTCTCCATTGCTAGATACTGGTACATATATATTAATAAAGTTAAGGGTGTTTTCTTGACTCTTCCACACTCAAAAATTAGGCTTTTTAAATTCTAATGGTGCTTTTTCTCCCTTCCAAGGGCTTGGCCTAGGTACAATTCCTAAGAATAGTATTATAATAATGAATAACAAGAGATAACATCTATAGCAACCTTAGTGCTGGTTCTACATTAAGTTCTTTATATGTATCATCTCATGTCATCTTCTTTATAAAATAATGTATTATAAAACAAAACTCTACCAAGCTAATAATTAACAGGAGGAGAAAGACTTCCCCCAAGAAGTAATATTTACACTGGATTTTCAAATACCATGTGGGAGTTCTCCTGGTAATCAAGTCTGGAAATGACATTCCAGGCAGCAGGATTGGCATCAAAGAGATAGGAACAAGGATGGAATGTTCCAGAAAAAGCAAGTGGTTCACCAAGGTTAGATGATAGGGTCCTTGTGGAAAGGGGTAGGGATGGGAATGAACAGCGTAAAAGAAACCAAACTGTGGGGAGCTTTGGATGTAGAGATTTTATCAAAATGCAGCAGAAATCCACTGAAATGCTTTAACAAATGTGCATCTTTGAAAGATCATTTGGGGGTGGTGTGCAGCACGGACTGGTGGAGCAAGGAAACTGGAGGGAGGAACAGCCAGCTAGGAGGCTATCATTATAGCTGTCCACCTGAGAGATGGATGAGAAACAGAACTGAGCCAGTGATGGAGGAGACAGAGGGCCAGACTTGGTCAAGAGGTGTGTTAGGAGAAGGATGTAGTCCCTGCCATCCAGGGCTAAGACCCAAAGAGAAAAGGAAAAGCTAGCAAACAAATGCCAATGGCACCCAGCTGTAGATGGGTGAGGCCAAGCAGACAGCAGATGAAGGGGGTGCTGGGCAGGTTCAGAATGCAGGGAGGGGGGCCTTTCCACTGGGGAGGGACAAGCAAAGCATCCAGAACAGATGGTTGAGCTTCATACCAATAAATGAGTAGGATTCTAACAGGCAGAAATACTGTGAAGTGCTCTCCAGGACAAAAGAGCAAAAGCAAAGATTTTAAAAATGGAAAGTGTGGGGTTGCCTGGGGAGATGGGAGAGTGGAACAGATGAACACACAGAGGCCAGCCTCACCACGTTGCTCCAGCCATCAGAGTCCTAGAGCGGGATGCTGTCAGCTTCCCCACTCTCCAGCAAAACCCTCAGTGATAACCCCCGTCCTGGCAGGAGTAAAAGAAATTACACATTGTCTTCATAACAGAAAACCCCAGGTAATGGTCTGGACACGATCATGGACCTGGAATAGCATTCCCTCAATAACGCCCAGAGCATGGCAGTGGGATAGACTCTTCATCAAGAGGAGTTCCTCTTATAAATCTGTTGGGCTTTTTTAAGCCTGTTCTAGCTACACTCCACTCCTAGTTTTCTCTGGAACAAATGGCCCTGCATGTGGTTCAGTGCTTTGTTGTCTTGAGCGTTCTTCTCAGATTGTTGCAAGAACAAAGAGAACAACATATGGATACCAAGAGTGGAAGGAGGATTGGGATGAATTCCAACACAGGCATTGACATATCTATACTGCTGTTGTTGTTCAGTCACCCAGTCATGTCCAACACTTTGCAACCCCATGGACTGCAGCAAGCCAGCTCTCCCTGTGCCTCACCATCTACCAGAGTTTGCCCAAGTTCATCTCCAAGTTCATTGGTGATGCCATCCAGCCATCTCATCCTCTGATGCCCTCTTCTCCTTCTGCCCCCAATCTTTCCCAGCATCAGAGACTTTTCCAATGAGTCAGCTGTTTCCATCAGATGACCAAAATACTAGAGCTTCAGCTTCAGCATCACTCCTTCAAACAAACATTCAGGGCTGATTTCCCTTCAGATTGACTGGCTTGATTGCTTTGCTGCCCAGGGGACTTTCAGGAGTCTTCTTCAGCATCACAGTTTGAAGGCATCAATTTTTTGCCCTCAGCTTTCTTTACAGTCTGGTTCTCAAAACTATACCTGAACACTGGGAAGGCCATAGCCTTGACTATAAGGACCTTTGTCAGCAGAGTAATGTCTCTGCTTTTCAAAACACTGTCTAAGTTTGTCATAGCTTTTCTGCCAAGAAGCAATCATCTTCTGATTTCATGGCTGCAGTCACCACAGTGATTTTGGAGCCCAAAAAAGGAAATCTGTCACTACTTCCACCTTTTCCCCTTCTACTTGCCATGACATAATGGGGCCGGATGCCATGATCTTAGTTTTTTAATATTTAGTTTTGAGCTGGCTCTTTCACTCTCCTCTTTGACCCTCATCAAGAGGCTCTTTAGTTCCTCTTCATTTCTGCCATGAGAGTGGTATCATCTGCGTATATGAGGTTGTTGCTTTCCCCACCTGTCTTGATTCCATCATCTAACTCATCCAGCCCGGCATTTCTCATGATGTGCTCAGCACATAGGTTAAACAAACAGGGTGACAACAGACAGCCCTGTCACACTCCATTCTCAATCTTGAGCCAATCAGTTGTTCCATACAAGGTTCTAAGTGTTGCTTCCTGACCCATAGATAGGCTTCTCAGGAAACAGGTAAGATGGTCTGGAAGTCCCATCTCTTTAAGGGCTTTCATGGTTTGTTATGATCCACAGGGTCAACTAAACATTCAAAAATGAAGTTCATGGCACCTGGTCCCATCACTTCATGGCAAATAGATGGGGAAACAATGAAAACAGTAACAGATTTTATTTTCTTGGGCTCCAAAATCACTGCAGATGGTGACTGCAATCATGAAATTAAAAAACACTTGCTCCTTGGAAGAAAAGCTATGACCAACCTAGACAGCATATTAAAAAGCAGAGACATTACTTTGCCAACAAAGGTCCATCTAGTCAAAGCTATGGTTTTTCCAGTAGTCATGTATGGATGTGAGAGTTGGACCATAAAGAAGGCTGAGCACTGAGGGATTGATGCTTTTGAACTGTGGTGTTGGAGAAGACTCTTGAGAGTCCCTTGGACAGCAAGGAGATCCAACCAGTCCATCCTAAAGGAAATCAGTCCTAAATGTTCATGAGAAGGACTGATGCTGAAACTGAAGGTCCAATACTTTGGCCACCTGATGCAAAGAGCTGACTCATTAGAAAAGACCCAGATGCTGAAGGCAGGAGAAGAAGGGAGCAAAAGAGGATGAGATAGTTGGATGGCATCACTGGCTCAACAGAAATGAGTTCGAGCAAAGTTCCAGGGGTTGATGAAGGACAAGGAAGTCTAGTATGCTGCAGTCCATGGGGTCACAAAGAGTGGAACACAATTGAACAACAACAAAGTCAAAGGCTTTAATGTAGCCCATTAAACAAAGGTAGATTTTCTTCTGGATTTCCCTTGCTTTTGCTCTGATCTAGCAAATGTTGGCAATTTGATCTCTGGTTCCTCTGCCTTTTCTAAACCCAGCATTGGCATCTTGGTTCACATAATACTAAAGCCTAGCCTTCAAGACTTTAAGCATGACTGTACTAGCATGGGAGATGAGAGCAACTGTCCAATGGTTCAGTCAGTTCAGTTAAGTTGCTCAGTCGTGTACGACTCTTTGCAACCCCATGGACTGCAGCATTCCAGGCCTCCCTGTCCATCACCAACTCGCAGAGCTTACTCAAACTCATGTCCATTGAGTCAGTGATGCCATCCAACCATCTCATCCTCTGTCGTCCCCTGCTCCTGCCACCTTCAATCTTTCCCAGCATCACCGTCTTTTCTAATGAGTCAGTTCTTTGCATCAGGTGGCCAAAATATTGGACTTTCAGCTTCAGAATCAGTCCTTTCTGGACTGATTTCCTTTAGGAGGGACTGGTTGGATCTCCTTGTGAAAGGTTGTTGCTGAACCACAAAAGACGCCGGGATTCTTGGCCTCCAGAGGAGAAGAATTCTATCCGGGGCCAGAGATAAGGCTTGATTGCTAAGAGCTTTCATGTAATAGAGCTTTATTAAAGTATAAAAGGGACAGAGAAAGCTTCTGACATAGACATCAGAAGGGGGCAGAAAGAGTACCCCGTCACTAGTGTTAGCAATGGAGTTATATACTTTTAATTAGTTATTACAGTGAATCAAAAGAATGTCTGGAGGTTGTAAAGACCTTACTAGATCCACTCCCATAATTTACGTTTTAAAATAACAGTATAGGCCAGAAGGTTTTTCCAGAAACTGTCCTCAAGCAGGATACATTATTGCTATATAATCCTAAGGAATGTAGAGGAAAAAAAGTTTGTCCTTTCCTCCTCCTTGAGAATTCCAGACCCCTCTCTACTTGGGGACCTCTGAACTTCTTATCAACCTGTCTAGGAATTGACTTTCTCACTTGCAGTCCAAGGGAGTCTCAAGAGTCTTCTCCAACACCACATGTCAAAAGTACCAATTCTTCATCACTCAGCTTTCTTTATAGTCCAACTCTCACATCCACACATGACTACTGGAAAAACTATAGCTTTGACTAGACAGACCTGTGCTGGCAAAGTAATGTCTCTGCTTTTAAATATGCTGTCTAGGTTGATCATAGCTTTTCTTCCAAGGAACAAGCATCTTTTAATTTCATGGCTGCAGTCACCATCTGCAGTGATTTTGGAGCCCAAAAAAATCTCATTGTTTCCATTGTTTCCCCATCTATTTTCCATGAATGATAGGGCTAGATGCCATGATCTTAGTTTTCTGAATGTTGAGTTTTAAGCCAACATTTTCACTCTCCTTTTTCACTTTCATCAAGAGGCTCTTTAGTTCTTCACTTTCTGCCTTAAAGGTTGTGTCATCTGCATATCTGAGGTTATTAATATTTATATTTATCCTGGCAATCTTGATTCCAGTTTGTGATTCATCCAGCCCAGCATTCCACATGATGTACTCTTCATAGAAGTTAAATAAACAGGGTGACAATATACAGCCTTTATGTACTCCTTTCTCAATTTGGAACCAGTCCGTTGTTCCATGTCCGGTTCTGATGGTTGTTCTTGACCTGCATACAGGTTTCTCAGGAGAGAGGTCAGGTGGCCTGGTATTCCCATCTCTTGAAGAATTTTCCACAGTTTGTTGTGATCCACATAGTCAAAGGCTTTAGCATAGTCAATGAAGAAAAGTAAATGTTTTTCTGGAATTCTCTTGCTTTTTCTATGATCCAACAAATGTTGGCAATTTGATATCTTTTACGTTATTCAGTTCAGTTTAGTCACTCAGTTGTGTCTGATTCTTTGTGACCCTATGAATCGCAGCATGCCATGCCTCCCTGTCCATCACCATCTCCCGGAGTTCACTCAAACTCACATCCATCGAGTCGGTGATGCCATCCAGCCATCTCATCCTCTGTTGTCCCCTCTTCTTCCTGCCTCCAATCCCTCCCAGCATCAGAGTCTTTTCCAATGAGTCAACTCTTTGCATGAGGTGGCCAAAGTACTGAACTTTCAGCTTTAGCATCATTCCTTCCAAAGAAATCCCATGGCTGATCTCCTTCAGAATGGACTGGTTGGATCTCCTTGCAGTCCAAGGGACTCTCAAGAG
>NW_011494897.1:1029636-1031725 GCF_000754665.1 Bison bison bison
ATTCCACATGATGTACTCTGCATAGAAGTTAAATAAGCAGGGTGACAATATACAGCCTTGATGTACTCCTTTCCCAATTTGCAACCAGTCTGTTGTTGCATGTCCAGTTCTAACTGTTGCTTCTTGACCTGCATACAGATTTCTCAGGAGGCAGGTCAGGAAGTCTGGTATTTCCATCTCTTTCAGAATTTTCCACAGTTTATTGTGATCCACACAGTCAAAGGGTTTGGCATAGTCCATAAAGCAAAAGTAGATGTTTTTCTGGAACTCTCTTGCTTTTTTGATGATCCAACAGATGTTGGCAATTTGACCTCTGGTTTCTCTGCCTTTTCTAAATCCAATGCCCTTTCTAAGTCCAATGGTTAGCACATTCTTTAGTACTACCCTTCTTGGGAATTGGGATGAGGATTGACCTTTTCCAATCCTGTGGCCACTGCTGGGTCTTGCAGTCCAGATTTGGCCAGATTTGCTGACATATTAAATGCAATCCCCTTCACAGATCACTGCCTTGTCATGGTGAAGGGGCTTGTGTAACTCGGTGAAGTTATGAGCCATGCCATGTAGGGCCACCCAAGATTGACACGTCATAGCAGAGATTTCTGACAAATATGATCCACTGGAGGAGGGAATGGCAAACCACCCCAGTATACTTGCTGTGATAACCTCATGAACTGTAAAAAGGACAAAAAGATATACATACTACTGTGTGTAAAACCGATTACTAATGAGAATCTACTGTATAGCACAAGGAACTCTACTCAGTAAGCTGGGGTGACCTAAATGGGAAGGAAATCCAAAAAGAAAGGGGTATATGTATATGTATAGCTGATTCACTTTGCTGTGCAGCAGAAACTAACACAGCCTTGTGAAGCAACTGTACTTCAATTTAAAAAACAAAATAATAGAAACAACACGACTAATCCAATTTTAGTAATATTCTTAAATTAATGTTTTAGGGACTAAAATGTAGCCATTAAAAGTATTGTCAAAGAATCTTTAATGACACAGAAAAATAAATGCTCATGATTTAATACCCAAAAAAAGATACAGTTTAGCTCAATGTCTTCAGCTCAGAGACAGCTTGGAGCTCCCTGCCTGCTGGCTCCCTGGACTCCCCTACCTGGGGTATGAGGTCTGCAAACTGAAGCTTAATATTACCTCCTTCCTCCCTCTCTTGATTCACAGACAGCTCCCCAAAAGCTGTTCATCAGTCAATCAAGCATTTATTCTTTAATTCTCAGATGTATATGATCTGAAAAAAAAAAAAATAAAGAACAAAATAACCCAAGGACGTCAGAGGGAGAGAAATGTGGGGGACAGATGCTGACACTTATTTTTGTCCCATTTTATCTTTGAAAAATACATAAAATATGAATAACTAGGGATAAAGAGTTCCAGCTTCTGGTAAAATCAAAAAAGGGATTTTTTTTTTTCATTGGGCTGGAACTTCTTACATTTTAAAATGTTTTGCTACTCAACACTCTTTGTGAAGTTAGAGAATCCTAGAGAAGGAATAGAACCTGAGAAGTCATTTCTTCCTGTTTCTGATCTTTACCTGAAAAATGGGCATCTTGGCTACAAAAAGCCCTTTTTCCCTTTCCACTCAGTTTACAAATTCCCCTGCTGTGCCATGCTCACCTGGTTGAAACTTCCAGAGAGTCAAAGGGATTTTTTTTGCTGTTCAGTCACACAGTCATGTCAACTCTTTGGGACACCATGGACTGCAGCACACTAGGCTTCCCTGTGCTTCGTTGTATCTCAGAGCTAGCTCAGACTCATGTCCATTGAGTCAGTGATGCCATCCAGCCATCTCATCCTCTGTCGTCCCCTTCTCCTCCTGCCCTCAATCTTTCCCAGCATCAGAGACTTTTTCAATGAGTCAGCTCTTCTCATCAGGTGGCCAAAATATCAGAGCTTCAGCTTCAGCATCAGTCCTTCCAATGAATCAGATCAGATCAGATCAGTCACTCAGTCGTGTCCGACTCTTTGCGACCCCATGAATCACAGCACACCAGGCCTCCCTGTCCATCACCAACTCCCGGAGTTCACTCAGACTCACGTCCATTGAGTCAGTGATGCCATCCAGCCA
>NW_011494897.1:1032953-1033067 GCF_000754665.1 Bison bison bison
TTTTTCACTCTCCTCTTTCACTTTCATCAAAAGGCTCTTTAGTTCCTCTTTGCTTTCTGCCATAACAGTAGTGTCATCTGCATATCTGAGGTTATTGATATTTATATATGTCCC
>NW_011494897.1:1033585-1067228 GCF_000754665.1 Bison bison bison
AGTCTGTTGTTCCATGTCCAGTTCTAACTGTTGCTTCCTGACCTGAATACAAATTTCTCAAGAGGCAGATCAGGTGGTCTGGTATTCCCATCTCTTGAAGAATTTTGCACAGTTTGTTGTGATCCACACAGTCAAAGGCTTTGGCATAGTCGATAAAGCAGAAATAGATGTTCAGAACTAATTTTCTTTAGGATGGACTGGTTTGATCTCCTTGCAGTCCAAAGGGCTCTCAAGAGTCTTCTCCAACACCACAGTTCAAAAGCATCAATCCCTCAGTGCTCAGCCTTCTTTATGGTCCAACTCTTACTTCCATACATGACTATTGGAAAAACCATAGCTTTGACTAAACAGACCTTTTTTGGCAAAGTAATGTCTCTGCTTTTTAATATGCTGTCTAGGTTGGTCATAGCTTTTCTTCCAAGGAGCAAGTGTTTTTTAATTTCATGGTTGCAGTCACCATCTGCAGTGATTTTGGAGCCCAAGAAAATAGTCTGTCACTGTTTTCATTGCTTCCCCATCTATTTGCCATGAAGTGTTGGGACTGGATGCCATGATCTTAGTTTTCTGAATGTTGAATTCTAAGCCAGCTTTTTCACTCTCTTCTTTCACTTTCATCAAGAGGCTTTTTAGTTCCTCTTCACTTTCTGCCATAAGGGTAGTGTCATCTGCATATCTGCGGTTATTGATATTTCTCCCGGCAATCTTGATTCCAGCTTGTGCTTCTTCCAGTCCAGCATTTCTCATGATGTACTCTGCATATAAGTTACAAGATATTAAATATAGCTCCCCATGCCATACAATAGGTCCTTGTTGGTTATCTATTTTATATATAGTAGTGTGTTTGTTAATCCCAATTCCTAATTTATCCCCCTACTGACATTTGGTTTTTTTTAATGAGGGACTATTGACACCGTAGACTCATTTGCAAATTTTTGTGTTTCATCTATTTGTTTTACTCATTTACTGAGTAAATCATCAGCTGATTTTTTGTTTGTTTGTTTGTTTGATCATTACCTAAGTGCAAATGTATTTATTTCAGCATTTTCACCTCTCTGAACATTTTTCTCAACCTTTGGGTGAGTATGACACTCAAAGATTTAAATCTTTCCATTCTGAAGATAATGGGCAAAACAAAGTAAAGAAATGTTCATTGGTTTCTATAAAAATCTCTGAAATATATTTTTATTGAAAATCATACCTATTTTCTAATGCATTTTTATCACTGGTAATTTACTATTCTTGATGTAAATGAACTATTTTATTCATTCACAAAAAAATTACAAAATGCTTGCTAGATATCAGGTACTGTGCTTCATGCTAAGGACACAAAGATACAAAGAGCTCTTATTCAGTGGGGAGACAAGTGAGTAAACAAGTGATTATAGCACAACAGAGAGAAGCACAAGATAAAACATCTAATTCATGCTGGAGGAGACGACACCCAGGCAATTCGAATTAAAGAAAGTCATTATAGCCAGGCAAAGGAGAACCAGCCACAAAGAACATCCTGTGAAAAGTCCCTGTGTCAGAAGGGACACAGAGCAACCAAGGGGAAAAGATGGCCAGCCAATAAGGCTGAAATGTAGAAAACCCAAGAACGGCACCACAGAGGTGTTCAGAGGACATGTGAAGTGTGTGGTGAGAGGAGCTAAACCAGACTGAGAATGAAGTTTCTGGCAAGGGATTTTAGCGCAAGTAACAGAAATATTAAAAAAAAAAAAAAAAAACTAAGATCATGGCAGCAAGCCCCATTACTTCATGACAAATACAAGGGGAAAAACTGGAAGATGACAGATTTCCTCTTTTTGGACTCTAAAATCACTGCGGATGGTAACTGCAGCCATGAAATCAAAAGACAATTGCTTCTTGTCAGGAAAGCCATGACAAACCTGGACAGTGTGTTGAAAAGCAGAGACATTACTCTGCTGACAAAAGTCCTTATAGTCAAGGCTGTGGTCTTCCCAGTGGTCATGTTTGGTTGTAAGAGCTGAATCATAAAGAAGTGTGAAGTGAAGTGAAGTCACTCAGTCGTGTCCAACTCTTTGTGACCCCATGGACTGTAGCCTATCAGGCTTCTCCGTCCATGGGATTTTTCAGGCAAGAGTACCAGAGTGGGTTGCCATTTCCTTCTCCAGTAAAGAAGCGTGAGCGCCGAAGAACTGATGCCTTCGAACTGTGGTGCTGGACTCTTGAAAGTTCCCTTGGACAGCAAGGAGAATCAAATCAGTCAATCTTAAAGGAAATCAACCCCTCAATACTCATTGGAAGGACTGATGCTGAAGCTAAAGCTCCAGCAGTTTGGTCATCTGATGCAAATAGTCGACTCATTGGAAAAGTCCCTGATGCTGGGAAAGATTGAGGGCAGAAGGAGAAGAGAGCATCAGAGGATGAGATGGCTGGATGGCATCACCAATGCAATGGACATGAAATTGGGCAAACTCTGGGAGATAGTGAGGGACAGGGAGGGCTAGCAGTCCACAGGGTCGCAAAGAGTCAGACACGACTGGGGGACTGAACAACAGAAATATATAAACACAGCAATATTTGTGCATCATTCTTTACTTTTCAAAGGTGTTTACAACAAGCTCTTCATTCATTTTATTACCATGCCTGATTTATATATAAGGAAATGGAGATCTGAGTTTTCAAAATAGTAGGTGACTCACAGACCTAGAAAAACAAACTTATGGTTACCAAAGGGGATAGCAGGGGGCAGAGATAAATTAGGAGTTTGGGATTAACATATACACTCTACTATATATAAAACAGATAAACAATAAGGACACACTATTAGCACAGAGAACTATATTCAATATCTTGTAATGACCTATAATGGTAAAGAATCTGAATATATATGTATGCATGTATATATGTGTGTGTGTAATATATATATGTTTGTGTATATGTCTGTTATATATATATATATTTATATTTATATATTTATATATATAGGCTTCCCTGGTGGCTCAGATGGTAAAGAATCCACCTGCAATGCAGGAGACCTGGGTTTGTTCCCTGGGTTGGGAAGCTCACCTACGGAAGGAAATGGCTACCCACTCCAGTATTCTTGCCTGGAAAATGCCATGGACAGAGCAGCCTGGCAGGCTGTAGTCCATGGGGTCACAAAGAGTTGTACATGACCAAAAGAATAAGCACAATGTATACATAAACATATATATTTGAATCACTCTGCTGTACACCTGGAACTAATACAACATTGTAAATTAACTATAATTTAAAAAATGGTTGAAAAAGTTCAGTTCAGTTCAGTCACTCAGTTGTGTCCAACACTTTGCAAACCCATGGACTGCAGCATGCCAGGCCTCCCTGTCCATCACCAGCTCCCAGAGTTTACTCAAACTCTTGTCCATTGAGTTGGTGATGCCATCCAACCATCTCATCCTCTGTCGTCCCCTTCTCCTCCTGCCTTCAATCTTTCCCAGCATAATGGTCTTTTCATATGAGTCAGCTCTTTGCATCAGGTGGCCAAAGTATTGGAGTTTCAGCTTCAACATCAGTCCTTCCAATGAACACCCAGGACTGATCTCCTTTAGGACTGGTTGGATCTCCTTGCAGTGCAAGGGACTCTCAAGAGTCTTCTCCAACACCACAGTTCAAAAGCATCAATCCCTCAGTGCTCAGCTTTCTTTATAGTCCGACTCTCACATCCATACATGACTACAGGAAAAACCATAGCCTTGACCAGATGGACCTTTGTTGGCAAAGTAATGTCTCTGCTTTTTAATATACTATCTAGGTTTGTCATAACTTTCCTTCCAAGGAAAGTGTCTTTTTATTTCATGGCTGCAGTCACCATCTGCAGTGACTTTGGAGCCTGCAAAAAGTTAAGTCTGCCACTGTTTCCACTGTTCCTCCATCTATTCGCCATGAAGTGATGTGACCGGATTCCATGATCTTAGTTTTCTTAATGTTGAGTTTTAGGCCAACTTTTTTACTTTCCTCTTTCACTTTCATCAAGAGGCTCTTTAGTTCTTCTTCACTTTCTGCCTTAAAGGTGGTGTCATCTGCACATCTGAGGTTATTAATATTTCTCCTTGCAATCTTGATTCCAGCTTGTGCTTCATCCAGCCCAGCGTTTCTCAAGATGTACTCTGCATAGCAGTTAAATAAGCAAGGTGACAATACACAGACTTGACATATTCCTTTTCCTATTTGGAACTAGTCTGTTGTTCCATGTCCAGACAGTTGCTTCCTGATCTGCATACAGATTTCTCAAGAGGCAGATCAGGTGGTCTGGTATTCCCATCCCTTGAAGAATTTTCCACAGTTGATTGTGATCCACACAGTCAAAGGCTTTGGCATAGTCAATAAAGCAGAAATAGATGTTTTTCTGGAACTCTCTTGCTTTTTTGATGATCCAACGGATGTTGGCATTTTGATCTCTGGTTCCTCTGCCTTTCCTAAAACCAGCTTGAACATCTGGAAGTTCATGGGTCACGTATTGCTGAAGCCTGGCTTGGAGAATTTTGAGCATTACTTTGCTAATGTGTGAGATGCGTGCAATTGTGCAGTAGTTTGAGCATTCTTTAGCATTGCCTTTCTTAGGGATTGGACTGAAAACTGACCTTTTCCAGTCCTGTGGTTGAAAAAGTAGCAGGTGACTGAATTGGGAGTCACAGTCGGGTCTTGGAAGTTTAGGTTTCCTGCTCTCTGCTCTCCTTGACACTGCCTTTCTATTTATCATTTAAATAAATAAACTACTGCCATGGAGCAGAGCACTGTAGTATGTTCAGTGCAGGGGGTGGGAGATGATGGTAGAAAGATGAGTAAACCTTCAAGAAGTTTCTAGGTAGAGAGAAGGAGAATCACATAATCATACACAAAGAGAAGGGTCTTCTTTGGTTGCTGTTCCTGTTGTTGTTGTTTGGCAAAACTAAGTGCACCCAGTAAGTGAAGCAATGACTGATACAGGAGTCCAGGGAGGGAAACATCACCACATCATGGGTGTCACACGAAGGATGGGCTTGGTCTGGGCAAGGCCTTGCAGCTCGGGAGTGGAGGTCAAGTAAGAAAAAGGAAAAACATGAACTTTATGTGAGAGTGATCAGAAGTAACAGTGGTGAGAGTCAGTTGGAGACGGCTTTGAGTCCCCACTGTGTCCCTTTTGGATGACTTTGGGTCATTCACTTCCAGACCGTGTAAGCATTGGATGAGATTTCACACATAAACTCTCATCATGATACCTGGAATACACCAGTCCTCAGTAAATGGTGGAGATGCTGGTGGTGGTGGTGACATCACTGTTAACGTCATCACCATCAACCCTGCCCTCTCAGACACCACAGATTGGGTCCCTCAGGACCCCCACACTCTCCCAGCCACCCACCCAGGGGCTGATCTACAAGCCTCTTAGGAAGACTTGATTCTCCCCACTCCTCTTCTCCTTTCTAAAGTCCAAGTGCCTGCCTCTCACAATAACCATTTCCACAAACCTGACTTTCCTTCATGATCTCCCTGTTTTCTCGAAGATTCTGTAGGATTGACACCCCCAGAATGGACAGGCCTTCCCCTCAAGGATCTGGAGAGTGCTTACTACCACCCTCAGTAGCCCCGGGGCAGGTAGGAGTCCAGGCAGGGGGTGCTGGGGGGAGAGGCAACCCTAAGACTTGGCTGCTCTCCCCTGGAGCTCCTCTCCTGGTCTGCTATTACTTACTGCATGACTCTGGACTGCGTTATTAGCAGCCAAAGCTGTGGGGGACCCAGCTGCCATGAAACAGACACAAAAACAAAGAATGTGAAGCCAAGAATGAAGAGCTACAGCTGAAATCTGTGAAGGAGGCAATGTTTCTATTTGGAGCTTAAGCGCCTTGCCAGCAGGCCTCCACATACCACCTCCTCCCCCACCCCGTGCTCCCTCAGCCTCCTCCAGTCCTCCACAAGTTGTCAACTAACCCCCCTGAAAGGAAGGCCAGGTGTGCCAAAGAGGGCTTTGGCTGGGAGTCAGGACCCTGGGGTCCAGGTTGGATTCTGCCAGTGATGAGCTGTGGAACTTAGGCAAAGGATTGGATTTTTCTGAGCCTTCATTTGAAAATGATCAGACTAGTGGGTCCTCCAGCTTTAAACCTGTTACTGACCTCTTTTCTTAGCACATATTTATATAGATACACACACACACACACACTCACTTATCATTGAATCACATTATTTTCAACTCTCATAACAGTTATCCAGCAGTCAGTTGGATGTTAAGAGCAAAGGAATTCTTGCATTAATTCTATGGACAAAGGTTACTTTCTATAAGATATAAAATCTGATTCAAAATTATAAAAAATGTAGGTTTTAAAAATAAAAATATGTAGAGAATATGAATGGAATATTTACACAAGAAAATGTGTAGATAGGAAACAAAATTTGGCAATACATCCTCTTTATGGGTAAAACTGCAAGTGCCAATTAAAGTAGCATTAATATATTAAGATATATTGTAAATTCTCATTAATTAAGACAGAAACGTCTGCAGCAGAAACAGAAAAATGGATCAGTGCAACAGACAGAGAACTCAGAAACTGGTGTGTATGTGAATATGTAGGTGGCTTTTCACTTTCATGCATTGGAGAAGGAAATGGAAACCCACTCCAGTGTTATTGCCTGGAGAATCCCAGGGACAGGGGAGCCTGGTGGGCTGCCGTCTATGGGGTCGCACAAAGTCGGACACAACTGAAGCGATTTAGCAACAGCAGCAGGTATACACTTGACATGTGATAAAGGTAGCAACACAAACCAATGAGGAATGACAGATGATTTAGTAGATGGTTTTGTAGAAATCAACTCCCGTATGAGCAGACATAAAGAGCCAGTTCACAAAAGTCACACAAATGTCCAACAAGCATTTGAAGAAATGCTCCAACTTACCAATAATCACAGAAATCAGACTGAAACAACCTGATACAACGTGGTAACTTTTACAGTCACCAGAAAGCAAAAACAGCTGCTGAGAGTATAAACTGGCACTGCCATCCTAGAAAGAACCTGCCAGAGTTTAGTAAAACAAAATGTTTATTTTTCTGACCCAGTGGGTCCATTCCTAGGTATAAATCCCAGAGAAGTTATCCCACAGGTTCGTAAGTGTGCACACATTATAATGCTTCCCATGACATTGTTCAGAGTCACAGGCAGTTGGAGGCAAACTGCTTTGATCACTAAGAGAATTAATATGTTATGTGTAGGAAGTGCATGCTGTGGCATCCTATGCAGTAATAAACTAAAAAGCAAGAATAAATCTCTAAAATATATAAAAAGTCAGAAATAAAATGAGAATTATAACATAATTCCATTGATGTAAAAGAAAAAAGATATCAAATGCATTCACAAAACCACTTTACAAGAACATATATTGCAGCACATATTGGAATGGTTCACACATATTGGAATGGTTCCACAATAAACCGTGGAAAATTCTTAAAGAGATGGGAATACCAGACCACCTTACCGGCCTCCTGAGAAATCTATATGCAGGTCAAGAAGCAACAGTTAGAACCAGACATGGAACAACGGACTGGTTCCAAATCGGGAAAGGAATACATCAAGGCTGTATATTGTTATCCTGCTTATTTAACTTATATGCAGAGAACACCAAGTGAAATGTACATTAATACATCTGGGCTGGATGAAACACAAGCTGGAATCAAGATTGCCAGGAGAAATATCAATAAACCTCAGATATGCAGATGACACCAGCATTATGGCAGAAAATGAAGAACTAAAGAGCCTCTTGATGAAAGTGAAAGAGGAGAGTGAGAAAGTTGGCTTAGAACTCAACATTCGAAAAACTAAGATCATGGCATCCAGTCTCACCACTTCATGGCAAAGAGATGGGGAAACAATGAAAACAGTGACAAACTTTATTTTCTTGGGCTCCAAAATCACTACAGATGATGACTGCAGCCATGAAATTTAAAGATGATTGCTCCTTGGAAGAAAAGCTATGACCAACCTAGACAGCATATTAGAAAGCAGAGACATTGCTTGGCTGACAAATGTCCATTTAGTCAAAGCTGTGGTTTTCCAGTAGTCATGTATGGATGTGAGAGTTGGACTATAAAGAAAGATGAGCACTGAGGGATTGATGCTTTTGAACTGTGGTGTTGAAGACTCTTGAGAGTCCCTTGGACTGCAAGGAGATCCAACCCGTCCATTTGAAAAGAAATCAGTCCTGAATATTCATTGGAAGGACTGATGCTGAAGCTGAAACTCCAATACCTTGGCCACCTGATGTGAAGAAATGACTCATTAGAAAAGACCATGATGCTGGGAAAGATTGAAGGCAGGAGGAGAAGGGGACAACAGAGGATGAGATGGTTGGATGGCATCACTGACTCAACGGACATGAATTTGAGTAAGCTCCGGGAGTTGGTGATGGACACTGAAGCCTGGCATGCTGCAGTCCATGGGGTCACAAAGAGTCGGACACAACTGAGCAACTGAACTGAACTGAATTGGAATGATTTTCTCCCAAACCATAATTCAAAAAGATACATGTACTCCAATTTCATTGCAGCATTATTTACAATAACCAGTACATGGAAGCAACCTAAATGTCTTTGTATACCTGCTGTATAGCACAGGGAACTCAGCTTGGTGCTCTGTGATGACCTAGAGAGCAGGGATGGGTGCCTGGGGAGTGGGAGAGAGGCTCAAGAGGGAAGGGATATATACATACACATACAGTTGAGTTGATTCACTTTGTTGTGTAGCAAAAACTGATGCAACGGTGTAAAGCCATTAAACTCCAATAAAAAATTTAAAACATAAAATATAAAAGAATGGTTTTCTACCAAAGATTTATCAGTGAGTATTCAGTTGAGAAAACAGAAATCTCCAAGAAGAAAAGGACTTAATGTAGGGATTGAGGTACTTTCAAAACTATTCAGGATTTCCCTGGTGGTCCAGTGATTAAGACACCACACTTCCAATGCATGGGGTGCAGGTTTGATCCCTGAACAGGGAACTAAGATCCTACATGTCCTGTGGCCCCCCAAAAAAGTTTTTAATTTTAATAGAAACTTTTTTAAAAAACATGTTGTATGCAGTTTGTTTTTTAAAAAGAAAACTATCGGAAAGGCCAAAGGAGTGAAGGGCAGGGAAGACCATTGCTGGTTCCCAAGTTTTCTACCAGCCTTCATGAAAAAAACAGGATGTTGATGGTGCAGCCCACAAGGACTAAAGGAAATGTCACCAATGGTTACAGCTGCATGAGCACCAAGGCAGGCGATTTATGGGACAAGCCCTGAAGTCACTGCAAGATCTCACATAAGCCAAAGCTCACACATCTGCTTGCCACTACAGAGGAAAAATAATGGTGTTCTAATTCTAGTGAGGACGTCTCCCACTAGTGAAATATAAACGGAACCCCCTTCTCATGAGGGAATATGGAACATGTAAGTTTTTAGCTTAGTGATGCTGGGAACACCTGAAAAGAAGTTCAAATGGGGCTGAAAACCAGCAGACATTCTTCTGACTGCTCAGGACCCATCCACCCCCTCTGTATTTAACTTCCAAACAACAATAGTATCAGAAGCACACTTTCTGCCTAACCTGATGCAAGAGCTAACTCCTGTACAAATAAGAAGGCAGTCACCCTCTTCCCAAAAATGTTCCCAAGTGTAATATCATCACTGTAACCATCATCTAGTTCAATCACAGTTCTTCTTCAACAACATGTAATCAATCTAAAGACATGTACTTAATCAACCACAGCATATTTATATAAAACAGTAAGGGGAAAGAAGAAGGGAAATGGAAATTCCGTATTGTGTAAGATATATAAATAAAGACATACATATAAGCCTAAGACAAGAATATATGAATAGCTGCTACAGTCATCATTTTTATATCCAAGATCATAATGTTTTAACTCTTACCACAGCACCCTTTCTATAATCTCTTTGCCCTTCAGCTACCACTTTAGGCTATGGTTCTTGATCTAGTACATGTGTGCTAAGTCATTTCAGCCTTGTCTGACTCTATGCCAGCCTATGGACTGTAGTCTGCCAGATTCCTCTGTCCTTGGGATTCTCCAGGCAAGAATATCGGAGTGGGTTTTCATGCCCTTCTCCAGGGGATCTTCCTGACCCAGGGATCAAACCCATGTCTCCTGCAGCTCCTACATTTCAGGCAGATTCTTTACTGCTGAGCCACTAAAGAATGGGGAAACCCCTCTTGATCTAGTACACTGGCCCAAAACTTCATTCCTAAATGGTCTGAACTATTATTAGTGACCCTGCCTGTGTTGGGCTGCTATAATCTTTTTTTAAATTTATTTTCTAGCCGGAGGAAAATTGTTTTGCAATGTTGTGTTGCTTTCTTCCATACAACAATGCAAATCAGTTATAATCTTTCATCAGATTTTTCCTGGCACGAAAGTACAACACTAACAGGCACACCTAACTCCCTGGATTCCACATATATGCTTTCTGATCCTGATTTGAAGTAGCAGCCTTATTTGAGGGTTGATTACTTTTGACAATACTGGAACCCCCTTCTGTGTCTCTTGATTCACTGACATGAGGAGAACAAAATGCGAAACTTCTGTTTCATTGTAATGTCCCCTAAAGAAAGTTTTTCTCCTTTGGGAACTAAGATCACTAAACCAACAGAGACTAAAGATTCAGGCATATGAAGCAAATTTTTGCAAGAGGAATAATGATTGTTAAAAATAATAATAACCTGCAGGAGCCTGAAAGGGAGAGGAGTTTGAGGAGAATGGATACATGCATATGTATGGCCGAGTCCCTTCACTGTTCATGTGAAACTATCACAACACTGCTAACTGGCTATGCCCCAGCACAAAATACAAAGCTTTCAAAATAAATAATAAAATGGATAACCAACAAGGACCTACTGTACAGCACATGGAACTCTACTCAATGTTATGTGGCAACTTGGATGGGAAGCAGGTTTGGAGGAGAATGTATGCGTGTATATGTATGACTGAGTCCCTTCGCTGTTCGCCTGTAACTATCACAACACTGTTAATCAGTGATACCCAATACAAAATAAAAATTTAATAAAAGTAACAATAGTGCAGGGATTTCCATAGTCCAGTGGTAAAGAATCTGCCTTGCAATCAAGGGGATTTGGGTTTGACCCCTGGGCGAGGAACTAAGATCCCACATGTTGCAGGTCCACTAAGCCCATGCTAGAGACCATAGCTAAAGAAAGCCCATGCACTGCAACGAAGACCCAGCACAGTCAAAAACAAAAATAATAATGCAAGAAGCCATCACTCCTTTTTCCTAGTCTTAGTCCCCAGCCAAGTGTAATCTGGCTATGGGAGAAGACACATCACAAATTGGTCACTTGTTCAAAGTATATGATGTATTTGAGGTTCTCCACCCATCCAAGTTTTGTGCTTCCTGCTGGGCACAATAACTAGTCTTTGCTAAGCCATGCTGTTGCTGCTGCTGCTGCTAAGTCGCTTCAGTCGTGTCCGACTCTGTGCGACCCCAGAGAGGACAGCCCACCAGGCTCCGCCGTCCCTGGGATTCTCCAGGCAAGAACACTGGAGTGGGTTTCCATTTCCTTCTCCAATGCATGAAAGTGAACAGAGAAAGTGAAGTCGCTCAGTCGTGTCTGACTCTTCGCGACCCCATGGACTGCAGCCTACCAGGCTCCTCCGTCCATGGGATTTTCTAGGCAAGGGTACTGGAGTGGGTTGCCATTGCCTTCTCCGTGCTACCATTCTATAAAACCAGGCCCTTCTATGGGAGGAAATACAAAAAAAAAAAAAAAATGAGTCTTATGGGCATGAAAGTACTATCACATTTTTTTGTTGTACAATTAGTTACTTGGTCAGAAACAATATATGATGGAATGCCATATGGTGAATAAGGCGTTTGCTGAGTTCACAGACGGTGAAGCAAGAGCATTACAGGCAGGAAAAGCAAATTCATATCTGGGATAAATGCCTATTCCTTCAGGACAAAATGCTATACTCTTTTTGATAGAAGTGGTCCAATATAATAAACCTGCCACTGAGAAATGGTATCATGTCAGGCTTAGACAGCTTCTGCTATGAAGAAGCTGGGTATCCAGCAGTGGTCTAAGCCTTAGTGAGGGGAAGCTTATGTTGCTGAGCTAATGCAAAACCTCTAATGCTGGCAACTTATCCATGAGTCCATTGAGCAAAAACTGGAGCATTTGGGAAAAAATGCTGAGTGACATCCACAGAAAGGGTCACCTTGTCCTCTTGAGTCTTCTGTACAGTAGGTACCCTTTAGTTAGCATTTACAAGAGGCACAAATATCTTATTCTATCTGGAGAATTTTGACGATCCACTCTCATACATACCCTTTCTCAATATTCCCGTGTCATCAATTCCTCCAAGACCTGGGCCAAAAGACTAATGTCTGCCCATGAAGGGCATATACCTGTAGACAGCCTTTCATCCATCCAAAGTAAGCCACAAGATGTATCATTTGAAGTTATACCCACTGGGAAGATTTGTCTTACATGTCTTATGTGTCTTTATTAATCTTCCAGAACCAATGCTGAGTGTGACTATAACACTATAATAATCCATTCCCAGATGGTGCTAGTCTATATTTAAATAAAGCTTATTTTGCTTTCTCAATCGACTGATCTTGAAGAATTTCCCATGAGTTCATATAAATGGATCCAGAGAGAAGTAAAAATGCAGCAGGGGTAGCTATGATGGCAGTCTGAGTCAGCTGCTCATGCAATATACTTGTTGCCTTAGTCACTTTTTGAACTTTTTCATCTACTTCAAGTATATTATAGAGTCCTGCAGCACAAGCCCAACTTTTTATTTAGGGTGTCAGATAACACCAAGTTCATGCTGAGTGGCTCAAATTACTTGCCCACTGGTAATGTCATGATCAGAAGTGGAATCTTTATCCATGACCCACTATCAAGACAAGACCTGTTTCTCAAAAGAAAAATAACATTTGTTTAAGGGTATGTAGCACTGCTCCCAAAATCCTAGGGATCTGTATTTAAGTTCTCTTATTGTGGCTTCTCTTACTGTGGCTTGCCAGAGACTCCATACAGCATCACTACCCATCGGACCTCAACTACCACTGAGTCTCCTAAATCATAAAACTTGAGTTGGAAGAGGAATTTGTACTGAAGCCTGGACTAACTATAGAGACTTCTCATATACTATAACTCCCTAAAATTTACAGCATTATAGGTTACTCAGTAAATAGGTCACAAGTGTGCATTCCAATGGGGTGTGTTTTATCTCTCAACTTCCAAGAGGCAGAACACAGCCTTTAAAAGAATGATATAGCCATAGGACATGAAATAAACTGATTAGAACTGAATGGGTCCAAGACAGAAGATGAGTTGACTTCTACTGGGCCTTGAACTTCAGTATATGCTCATCATAACAGTTCAATAAGCTAAGTGACATACCTACCAGCACCATGACAGTTCTGAGGCTGACCAAATAAAATAAAAAAGTGGACAGCAACCCAATTCCTGTAAATCCTCACCTTTTCCCTGAAATAGTTGGAATAATCCTCCCATTCATTAGCCAATGAAATTACCCAGCCCATGAAAACTAACCACACCATATTTAGGGTCCTCTTACCTTCTGACATGGCCCACACTCTGTCTGTAGAGTGTTTTCCTCCCTAAATAAATCTACTTCTTACTTATCAAAATAAATGAATAAAAATAAACTTCAGAGAGACCCACCATATATTCTGCCTTTTTCTTAATTTTAGGGGTACAAGGTATGAAGAATTCCCTCTTTTTCATTATGAAGGTGATTTCTTGACCTGCTCTGGATCTCTGGGCTCAGAATCTTCAAGTGTCAGGCTTCAGAATATTTATGGATTTATCTCTCACTCTCTTATGTATGTAATGTACTACACACCCACACTCACTCACCATTATGCCATTAATGTAGTGAACAGGTGTGATAGCCAGATGGGGAAATAGTCAATGTCCTTGCAGACCACATGATGCCTAAAAGACCCCACTCACTTACAACAAACAGTTTCTGCTGTGTTTACTACATAAAATAGAGAGAGACTTTGGGGAAAGATGGAGGAGAAGCACTTATCTCTATTTTTCCCCCAAGTTACAACTGAAGATCCAGAATATTGTAGAATTAAAAATATGTAAAAAGATTCTAAAAGATGAAGAAGAGAAGGAAGGCTGTCTAAGCACCTTAGTAACTGTGTAACAGCATAGTGGCATGTTCCTAGGTGTTCACCTTGCTTGGTATATGCCAGTTTAGAGTTGAAGAAGTCAAGGTACAGACCAAAAATTTCTCCAGTAAAAGCCTTCCCTCTAGCTAAAGAACCAAGGAAGTAGCAGCCTCATAAGGCAGAAAACTTTTAGACAATAAGTGTTCTCTTTTTCTTAATTGGGGTACAGTTGCTTTACAATGTTTTGTTGGCTTCTGCTGTATGACAACATGAATCAGCCAGATGTAGACCTATTAACTCCTCCTTTTTGGATCTCCATCTCACGCCAACCCCATCCCACCCATCGAGGTCGCCATAGGACACTGAGCTGAGCTCCCTGTGCATACAGCAGGTTCCCATTAGCAATCTGTGTTATACGTGGTAGTGTATATGCTTCCCTGGTGGCTCAGAGGTTAAAGCGTCTGCCTGCAATGCAGGAGACCTGGATTCTATCCCTGGGTCAGGAAGATCTCCTGGAGAAGGAAATGGCAACCCACTCCAGTATTCTTGCCTGGAGAATCCCATGGACAGAGGAGCCTGGTGGGCTACAGTCCACGGGGTCACAAAGAGTCGGACACGACTGAGCGATTTCACTCACTCACTCAGTGTATATGTGTCAGTTCCAATCTCCCAATTCATCCCACTCCCCTTACCCCCGCCATGCTCACACCTCTGTTTTCTACTCTGTGTCTCTATTCCTGCCCTGCAAATAGGTTCAGCTGTACCATTTTTCTAGATTCCACGTGTATGCATTAATATACAATATCTGTTGTTCTTTTTCTGACTCTGTCTGTATGACAGTTTCTAGGTTCAACCACAGTCTCTACAAAGGAACCAACTTCTTTCCTTTTATGGCTGAGTAATATTCCACTGTAAATAATAATAATAATAACTATTATTCTCCAGTTAAACACCACATAATAATCAGAAGCGGCCTCACCACTCCCCAGGCCAGCAAAGGCTATGTGGAAAGACTAGTTCACAGGCACAAAGCTGCAGTGAAGTGTCCAGCAGGATGGGGTCAGAGAATGGCACATAAGGAGCCAGGACTCATCCCCAGCCTGCTATATTCTATGGTATCCGTAGTGGCCATGAGGGGACCTGAAACTACCATCCTCATCCAGCAGTAACAAGGAACCTCTGCCTTTGGATATCAGTGGAGACTGGGCAGAGAATCCGGATTTTTACATCCACCTGGCAGTAACAGGGTGGTGCCCTCTCTCTTCCTGTTGAAACTGTGCCAGAAGAAACCAGTTCAAACAGAAGCTTTACATAATGTCCACAGTCTCATGATAACTAAAACGTCCAGGTTTCAGTTGAAAATCACTCATCCTAGCAGGAAACAGGAAGATCTTAAGCTAAATGAACAAAGTTAGTTTGAGTTTAATGATCGAACAAATCTTTCAAAGCAACTACTGTAAAAATACCTCAGTGAGCATTTGCAAGCATGCTTAAAACAAATGGAAAAAATAGAAAGATTCAACAAAGGAACAGAAGATGTAAGGAAGAACCAAACGGAAACTTTAAAACGGAAAAATGCAATAATGGAAATAAAAAACTCATTGAATGAGCTCAACAGTGGAATGAAAGGGACAAAGGAAAGACTCAATGGACTGGAACAAAATAAATTACCCAATTTGAACAGGGGTAAATGTAAAATTAATAGAGCCTCAGAGACCTATGAGACTATAACAAAAGGTTTAACATGCATGTCACTATAGTCACAAAAAGAAGGGGGAAAGGGCACGGATGAAAAAGTATTCAAAAAATAATGGCTAAGAAATGTGCAAATTTGGCAAGAAATATAAACTGGACCGTCAAGAAGCTGAATGATCACCAAAAAGAACAAATCAAAGCAATCCATGCCAAGACACATAACAATTAAACTTCTAAAAACTAAAGGCAAAGAAAAAATTTTGAAAACAGCCACAGCAAAATGATACCTTTCTTTTGGGGGAAAAACAATTTTAATGACAATGAATTTCATAACAAAAATGATAGAAGTCACAAATAAATGGCATAATATTTTCCAAGAGTTGAAAGAGTACTCAACCCAGAATCTTACAACCAGTAAAAATATCCTTCAGGAAGGAAGGAAACATCAAGACAATCTCAGATGAAGGAAAACTAATTTTTCACCAATTGGCCAACCCTAGAAATGTATCTAAAGGAAATTCTCTAAAAAAAAAAAAAAAAGATAAAATAAGGAACTTTGGAAAATCAGGAAGAAAGAACAGTAAAAATATGAGTAAATGTAATATACTTTTCTCCTTTTCCTCCTCCAGCATAATCTAAATTATGTTGATTGCTGAAGTGAAAATTTTAACACTGTTATTCCATGGGTCAAATAGCCAACATGGGGTTGACTACCAAGTATGCCTATTTTAATTATTAAATATATATTCCAAAACTAGAGAAGTAGCCACTGGGGCCATTGTGAAATAGACTTAAGTCAAAATTCCATTTATCACACAACCATAGTGGGTTTTGAGGTATTCAGTGATTAGTGTCAACTCAGAGTCAGATATTCAGCAATTTCCAAAAGTCAGGGTATTTCTCTTTCCCTAGTATGTGTGTGTGTATGCTCAGTTGCTCAGTCATGTCCAACTTTTTGTGACCCTATGGACTGTAGCCCACCTGACTCCTCTGTCCGTGGGGTTTCCCATGCAAGAATACTGGAGTGGGTTTCCATTTCCTTCTCCAGGGCATCTTCCTGACCTAGGGATAGAATCCATGTCTGCTGCGTCTCCTGCATCGCCAGGTAGATTCTATACCACTGAGCCACCTGGGAAGCTCCCTCCCCAGTACATAGTCACCTAGTAAATGATTAAGTGACTCTTTGGAGAAGACTAAGAAAAATATTTGCAATACATACTTTGTGTCAGAGCCATGAGATTCTTTTCCCAGAGGACCTGCCCGAATTTCTTTCAAGGGATTCTAGGTCCATAAACTTGTTCAAGAATAAGAATTGACTATAGGACCATAAATCCCCATTGTGAGGGCTCAGATCAAGACCTAGAATACTTCTGTTTATGCATATCAAATAAGACTTTCATAGCTTTCCATCTATTGATTCTTGGAGAATCATAATCAATTAAATATCAAAGATTTCTGAAGGTCAATCATGATTACCACTTCAAACTTGATTCCCATGTTGGTAATCTGCTCATTTGGTCTCTGGTTGTCAGTGTTGTTTTTCAACCACTGCTATCCTAGCAAAAGATCATTTCAATAGCAGCATCACCAGCCTTCATTCTCAACTTTCACAGGAAAGTCACTACAGAGTTTTTAAAGAATGTCAATGCTTCTCTCACAAAATTGTTTTTTCATGCCTTCCTGAGACAAGTATCATTTGGACTCTTTCCAAGGACCTGATGACGGGGTGGATAAGTGAGTCCTAGCATCTCAATTTATTTATTGTGGGACAGAGTTAAATTCAGGCTTCAAACAGTACTAGTTAACTTCTGCTACATAATTACTCTCTCAAAAACAGTGGATTCAAACCACAGTATTATTTCTGTGATTCCCTGGGCTTGTTGGGCAGTTCTTGGAGTTTAAGACTGAACGACCTAGGATAACCTCATTCACATGTCCAAAGATTTGTCTGAGATTGTTGAGACTTTTCTTCAAGTCTTCAAGTGATCATTCATCCACCAGCGCCTAGCCTAAGCTTGTTAAAGGCAGAATGTTTCCAAGTAGCAAGCACTTTTCAAGCCTCTGCTTAGATCATGTTTGCTAATGTCTCATTGGCCAAAGCAAGTTACATTGCCAAGTCCAGATTCAAGAAGTGAATCTTTGACAAAGGAGGCAAGAATATACAATAGATTAAAGACAATCTCTTTAACAAGTGGTGCTGGGAAAACTGGTCAACCACTTGTAAAAGAATGAAACTAGAACACTTTCTAACACCATACACAAAAATAAACTCAAAATGGATTAAAGATCTCAACGTAAGACCAGAAACTATAAAACTCCTAGAGGAGAACATAGGCAAAACACTCTCCGACATACATTACAGCAGGATCCTCTATGACCCACCTCCCAGAATATTGGAAATAAAAGCAAAAATAAACAAATGGGACCTAATTAAACTTAAAAGCTTCTGCACAACAAAGGAAACTATTAGCAAGGTGAAAAGGCAGCCTTCAGAATGGGAGAAAATAATAGCAAATGAAGCAACTGACAAACAACTAATCTCAAAAATATACAAGCAACTCCTACAGCTCAACTCCAGAAAAATAAATGACCCAATCAAAAAATGGGCCAAAGAACTAAATAGACATTTCTCCAAAGAAGACATACAGATGGCTAACAAACACATGAAAAGATGCTCAACATCACTCACTATCAGAGAAATGCAAATCAAAACCACTATGAGGTACCATTTCACACCAGTCAGAATGGCTGCGATCCAAAAGTCTACAAGTAATAAATGCTGGAGAGGGTGTGGAGAAAAGGGAACCCTCTTACACTGTTGGTGGGAATGCAAACTAGTACAGCCACTATGGAGAACAGTGTGGAGATTCCTTAAAAAACTGGAAATAGAACTGCCTTATGATCCAGCAATCCCACTGCTGGGCATACACACTGAGGAAACCAGAAGGGAAAGAGACACATGTACCCCAATGTTCATCACAGCACTGTTTATAATAGCCAGGACATGGAAGCAACCTAGATGTCCATCAGCAGATGAATGGATAAGAAAGCTGTGGTACATATACACAATGGAGTATTACTCAGCCATTAAAAAGAATACATTTGAATCAGTTCTAATGAGGTGGATGAAACTGGAGCCTATTATACAGAGTGAAGTAAGCCAGAAGGAAAAACACCAATACAGTATACTAACGCATATATATGGAATTTAGAAAGATGGTAACAATAACCCAGTGTACGAGACAGCAAAAGAAACACTGATGTATAGATCAGTCTTATGGACTCTGTGGGAGAGGGAGAGGGTGGGGAGATTTGGGAGAATGGCATTGAAACATGTATAATATCATGTATGAAACGAGTCGCCAGTCCAGGTTCGATGCACAATACTGGATGCTTGGGGCTGATGCACTGGGATGACCCAGAGGGAGGGTATGGGGAGGGAGGAGGGAGGAGGGCTCAGGATGGGGAACACATGTATACCTGTGGCGGATTCATTTCGATATTTGGCAAAACTAATACAATATTGTAAAGCTTAAAAATAAAATAAAATTTAAAAAAAAGAAATAGTAAAGTCCTTTTGATGGAATAAGTGGCAAAGTTCCATCACAAAAGGACAGGTATACAGTAGTTAAAGGAATTATTGAGTAAATTTTGCAAACAAATTATCACAGAGCCAACCAACAGAGAGAACTGTAGTTTCCTAGTTGTTGAAATTGACACACACTGAAGCCATAATCTTTTGATAGTGCAGCCATATCAATAACTGTGACACAACCCATGATTGTTTCTATCTCTCTTGAAACTGGATCAGGGAGCAGAAGCTATCTCTTCCCAATCAGACTCGTACTTGTCTCCCTGGGGTATACTGGGCTATGACAGGTAGGCTGGTAATGAGGATTTGTAGAAACAAGTCTCAAGGAAAACTAGGATCTACTTATAAGAGAACTGCTCCAGGTAAGATTATCGCAGGCTTTTCCAACAAGAGAAAACTAGCCTCCTCAGACAGGGAGGGGAGACCTGCTGGGAAGAGGGTGTCAGGTAGATGTGGGGCTTTAAGGTAACCAGATTCATCCAACCTTTACCACATATTTCCAACCTGCTCTTTATGGTCCCTCTCTTTGCAAAGCAATGTCATAATTGTCACATAGGATATAGCAAGGCTATGAATTCAACCTACAATGTAATTCTATGAGATGCAGGATCAAAGTGTGGATCTGACTTTTATACATTAGCCCTGTAGCCACAATATCTAATAGGTTATTTTAACTCAGTCATCTAAATTCCCTGGTTCCCTAACTGTGGAACCAGGTTCCCTGGTTCCCTAACTATCTGGTTCCCAGATATTTAAACTCTCTATAATAGTCATAAGGCATTGTCCCAACTCATAGTCCCAACTGACTGCAACAGTCACTTGGTCACCCAAAGTCTTTTCTTCAACAGAAAACTTGATGTTGGCAACAACGGGTGATCATTTAAGTAATGTTTTTGGTTATGCCATAGATTGTTAATGTCCACATCACTGCCAATCATGACATCACTGCTTTCAAATATTAAGTAGATCATATAACGAATCCCAGCTTTCCATATATGAAGATATATATTTCCTGCAGCCACTACTTATACCAAATATTTTATCAGTTAATATTTGGTCAGGAAAACACTAGCACACTACATATTTCAATCAAGAAAGGACTTAACAGAGAAAATGCTGTGTTAAAAATTGATAGAGTTGATGAGGAGAAAAAGTCAAAGAAGGATGCTCTGCCTCTTAGAGAAGTAGGAAGTTTCTGTTAGCCAAGTCAGTACCTGCAGGAAACCACTGTTGAAGTTCACAGCTGATGCAGTAAAATGCTGTAAAATCTCATCTGTCTAAATCCTGATATCTGCATGCCAGGGATGGAGGGAAATTAATGACACTTGCATCTATTTTGCCTTCCAAATCTTTAATAAATGCTTCTCATTGGCAAAATATAAAGTGGGACCTTACTGTCAAGAGATTCTGAAAATTGTAGTTCCCAGGATACTTGGGAAGAGCAGACAAGAAGGTAGAATTGTGAGGCTGAGTGGAAGTAGAAATTGAAAAAGAAGGGGGGAAATGGAATAAATTTAAACAGTAAAGAGGCCTTGTATGGATGATGACAATGTGCCTTGAATTAAGGAATATAAATTAGTCAGTTCTCTGCACCTGAGGTCTGGTGGGAAAAAAACAAGAATAAAGAAGCTCATTCATTGCATATAGATAGAGTTCTCTGGGAAGATAATGTGTATATTCATATCAAAGTATGAGGAGAGGATATATCTATACATATAGTTAATTCACTTTGTTATACAGCAGAAACCTTACTTCATACCTTCTTCTTTCTTACTTAAAAGGAATTATGCAAAGCAAAAAGAACACTTTGTGCATAATAAAAGTATTACATACAAATAAAGTATAGTTTATCCTTGATATTCCCAAGAGCTACATCCTGAGAATTTTGAGTATTCCAGATTTGTGGATTTGTTTACTTTTCCCTTAAATTTAGTCATTTTTAAAAATATTTTGAGGCTCTGTAGATTATATATACCTTTAGAATTGTTCTATTTCCCTCATGGATTGGCATTTTATCATCATCACTATCCCTCTTTGGCTACAGTAACACTTCTGGGCTTTATATTTACTTTGTCCATTGCTATTAGCATAGCTATTTTGGTCTACTTTATATTTTACATTATATCTTTTTCCATCATTTTATGTTCAAAATTTCTGTATCTTTGTATTTAAGGTCTATTTCCTGTAGGCATAATATACTTGTTTTTGGTTTTTAATCCAGTCTGTTATCTTAATCTCTTAAGAATGGTATTTAGTGCCAAGCTTCCCTGGTGGCTCAGATGGTTAAGAGTCTGCCTGCAATGCAGGAGACTCCAGTTTGATCCCTGGGTCAGGAAGATCCCCTGGAGAAGGAAATGGCTTCTTACTGAGCTTAAAGAATTCTTTCCAGTATTCTTAGCTGGAAAATTCCATTGACGAAGGAGCCTGGAGGGCTACAGTCCATGCAGTCGCAAAGAGTCAGAGACGACTGAGCAACTCACACACACAGAGCTATGTGATGTTCTTAAAAGACACAAGCATAAGAACCAAAATGACAGTAACCTCTAACGCTCCAACTGAATCCCAGTCCCACTTCCAAAAGAAACACAAATCGTCTAGATTTGGCCATGAAAAGGAAAGCCCAGGGGACATTGCCTAAAACACGACAAGACAAAATAACTAATCACCATTTACACAGTGAAGACATTTCCCAAGTGAACCTAGATCAGGCCAAGTGGGAAGCTGTTAGACAGCACAGGAAGCTCAGCTCAGTACTCTGTGATGACCTAGAGGGATGGGATAGGGGTGGGGTAAGAGGGACGCTGAAGGAGAGGATATATATATATATTCACATAGCTGATTCACTTTGTTATACAGCAGAAATTAACACAAAATTGTAAAACAATTATACTCTAATAAAAAAATTGTTTAAGATTTTTTTTAAAAAGAAATCTAAGGAGAGTAGACTTTGGCCACTCTCTTTAGATTCTTAGGCTATATTGGCCTTAGAAATCATCTTGTTCATTTGTTAGTTTTTCCCAAACGTTTTTGTTTACATATTTGAAATGAGTGAGATTCAACTGGCCTGCATAAATCTTACCAGAAGGCTCGAAATGTAAGTATGTAACAGAGGTGATAAGGGGCCTTCACCTTTGCTCCTTTCTCCATCTGTCTAGAAGCTGAGGAGTTTCAGGAGGCTAGTACAAGAACAACTGCTCTGATCCAATCCTCACTTCTTATACAAGAAACTCTGAGCTCTGAAGTGCACGTGGCTTGTTCATGGACCCACAGGTACCCACTAGCAACACTGAAGCGAGGCCCTAGTTCTCTCCTGACTCACAATCCAGCGATGTCTCCATGATTATCTGGAATTCTCAAATTGGAAGATGTATGCTGCCAGTGGTGCCCAGTGAGCAGTATGTCAGAGCAATGAGAGGCCTCAAGATAAACAAAGTGCATCCTGGAACATCAGCTTCCTTCAGAAATTTGATGTAGATTTGGGCTAAAACAAATTCAGCTAAAGACTGCAAATTGTGCCCAAAATTATAAGAAAAACACACAATTTAAATGAAATATTGAGCCTTCTGAGTCATGATTAAGTTCAAATTCTTCTGGAAGTACATATTCATTCCCTTTACTCTAACAGAAGTGAAAGTGAAAGAGCTACTCAGTCTTGTAGGACTCCTTGCGACCCCATGGACTATAGCTCTTTAGGCTCCTCTGTCTGTGGAATTCTCCAGGCAAGAATACTAGAATGAATAGCCATTCCCTTCTCCAGAAAGACCTTCTCAACCCAGGGATCAAACCCCAGTCTTCTACATTGCAGGATGATTCTTTGCCGTCTGAACCACCAGGGGACATCGGCTAACTCTGCTCAGCACTGCTCTGCACTATACTGCTCTCATGCCCCTGCCTTCAGTATGATTACCAGCTGTGTGCCTTTAGGCAAGTTGCTTAACTTTCTGTGCCTCTATATCCTCACCTGTAAAATGGAGATGCAAGTAGTCCCCACACCTTGGAATTGTTGCTTAGAACAGTATCTGGCACATTGTAAACTGCCCAGTATATATAATTGCCATGTGAAATAATACATTTGAATGTGTTTGGTAAACTTTAAAACATCTTCAATAAATAAAGCATCATTATTACCATAGTTGGCTCAATAACGAAGATATAGTCATAGGTCATAAAATTAACATGGACAGAATATTTACTCTTTATAAAACCCTGACAGTTGTTCTGTTTAGGGAATTTAAAAGAGCTGCCCAAACAGAATCCCAGGAGGAGAAAACTGCCTCAGAAGAAAGATGACCCTTAGATAAACAACCATAAACAGATTTCAGTATCATCATTAGAGCAACAAATCACCCTTCAAAAACGCCAGCTGACAGCTCTGTGATCCAGTACTGATGGGAAAGTAAACCCTGCTGGGGTGAAATAATTGAGGGAAATATGGCCAGATTAGATGTCATCCAATGAGTTTACATTCTATAATAATTTAAACAGTCATTGAGTCTCCCAATCCTGCTTTATCCAGCTCTACAATGCTTAATATTTTGTGGCTGCTCAGGGTTTCTCTCCCTCTGCCCTAACTCCTGGCCCAGGATTTGTTTAGATAAACTGGATTTCCTGGGTGTGATTTGAAATAAATTAGCCCTGTGAATGCCTGCTTCCCCCTCCCCCAGGTTCCCACTGGTTTCTTGTACATACTGCTTTATTCTAAGTGCTTAAGAGCATTTTTTAATAGCAACTCAGCTGCGCCAAGAGAAAAGAACTAATAATTCATTTGTTGGCCCAACCAACCAGGAAGAATTGATTCAACTACCAGATTGCACTATGTGCCTTGTTGCAGCATAGAAAGCTAAGAAATAGTCCTAATGTTTGAGTCAGAGCAAAAGTGGCACCCCTGAGAAGGGCCAGAACATAAGTCGGTCTCCATGGCTTTGTGTGGTCCATTTCAGCCTGGCCACCAGCAGCCCATTCCCTCTGTTGCTGTCTGGATTCATTCACGAAATTCCATATTTTCATATGAAATTTGAAAATCATACTTCTGATTTTGCATTTGTTCTTTATCATTCATTTTTGTCCTTTTCCCATCTGTTTATATGAGTAAGCCACAAAAGAGGGGGGAAAAGAGAACTAAGAAATTAATTTCATGAAATGAGAATGTACTATACAGCATAGTGGAGAGCACAAAAGAAGAGGAGTGGTCATTCACTCTTAAGAATGTGACAGCTTCTGGGTGTCTCAGATCTAAAGTGGACAGGGGGAAGATTGTTACTTTGAGACATTAGTCTGCCATCTTCTCAGTCAGCCTTCCTTGACTCAAAATAAATAAACAAAGGTGGAGGAGGAGTTTCCTTTTCCAGCATTCAAATGTCATCTTTCTTCTTGATCTGTGCAGCAAGAATTTTCTTCTGAAAGACTGTCCAAGTTTACCAAGTGTTTGATGTTAATATTTGGCTTTCAAATCTGGGTGATTCATTCAGTATTTTCACTGCTATTGAGGACAATAAAATGTAAAAATTTAAAGGGAGCCTGGAGATTATAAAATTCAACATCATTTTGCAGATGAGAGAACAAATGCCACAGAGGTAGTTATTCACCTAAGGTCATACAGGTAGTGGCCAAGCCAAGACCAGAAGCTTCAAGGACTCTTCATTCCCCAGTACAGGGAATTTTCACAATGACATGAACCCTGAGTCCCATGCATTCTGACCATGCCCTCATGAAGCTCACACTCAGGAAAGCCCTGTCAGGGACAAAGAAAACACTGCTTCTATGGGCATCAGTTCGGTTCAGTTCAGTCGCTCAGTTGTGTCTGACTCTTTGCAACCCCATGAATCACAGCACTCCAGGCCTTCCTGTCCATCACCAACTCCCAGAGTTTACTCAAACTCATGTCCATCGAGTTGGTGATGCCATCCAGCCATCTTATCCTCTGTTGTCTCCTTCTCTTCCTGCCCCAAATCCCTCCCAGCATCGAGGTCTTTTCCAATGAGTCAACACTTCCAATGAGGTGGCCAAAGTACTGGAGTTTCAGCTTTACCATCAGTCCTTCCAATGAACACCCAAGACTGATCTCCTTTAGAATGCACTGGTTGGATCTCCTTGCAGTCCAAGGGACTCTCAAGAGTCTTCTCCAACACCACAGTTCAAAAACATCAATTCTTCAGCACTTAATTTTCTTCACAGTCCAACTCTCACATCCGTACATGACCACTGGAAAAACCATAGCCTTGACTAGACAGACCTTTGTTGGCAAAGTAATGTCTCTGCTTTTGAATATGCTATCTATGTTGGTCATAACTTTCCTTCCAAGGAGTAAGCTTCTTTTAATTTCATGGCTGCAATCACCATCTGCAGTGATTTTGGAGCCCCAAAAAATAAAGTCTGACACTGTTTCCACTGTTTCCCCATATATTTCCCATGAAGTGATGGGACCGGATGCCATGATCTTAGCTTTCTGAATACTGAGCTTTAAGCCAACTTTTTCACTCTCCTCTTTCACTTTCATCAAGAGGCTTTTTAGTTCCTCTTCACTTTCTGCCATAAGGGTGGTGTCATCTGCATAGCTGAGGTTATTGATATTATTTCCTGGCAATCTTGATTCCAGCTTGTGCTTCTTCCAGCCCAGCATTTCTCATGATGTACTCTGCATATAAATTAAATAAGCAGAGTGACAATATACAGCCTTGATGTACTCCTTTTCTTATTTGGAACTAGTCTGCTGTTCAATGTCCAGTTTTAATTGTTGCTTCATAGATCTATATATATGTTCTATACAACAAGGGTCTCCCCTTTGATCCAGAAAATTTTCATTTCAAGAAATATATAATATTTTAGCAATTAATAATATGGACTTTGTATTATTAAAAAATACCATATATATACATTTATATACAACATATATATACAACACCAATCTTTAAGTTACAAAGAAAGAAATTTGAAGAATGTGCATGAATTGTGAGCAATATTTATTTCTGATTAATTGGATCATGAAAGATGTTTTCCTCTTTGTGATTTTCTATGCTATGAGCTGTTTTCAAGTTGTACTTATATGCAGAGTACATCAAGCGAAATGCCAGGATGGATGAAGCACAAGCTGGAACCAAGATTACAGGGAAAAATATCAATAATTTCAGATATGCAGATGACACTATACTTATGGCAGAAAGCAAAGAGGTACTAAGAACCTCTTGATGAAAGCGAAGGAGGAGAGTGAAAAAGTTGGCTTAAAGCTCAACATTCAGAAAACTAAGATTATGGCATCTGGTCCCATCACTTCATGGCAAATAGATAGGGAAACAATGGAAACAGTGACAGACTTTATTTTCTTGGGCTACAAAATCACTGCAGATGGTGACTGCAGCCATGAAATTGAAAGATGCTTGCTCCTTGGGAGAAAATCTATGGCCAACCAAGACAGCATATTGAAAAGCAGAGACATTACTTTGCTGACAAAGGTCCATTTAGTCAAAGCTATGGCTTTTCCAGTAGTCATGTATGGATGTGAGAGTTGGACCATAAAGAAAGCTAAGCACCAAAGAATTGATGTTTTTGAACTCCAGCGTTGGAGAAGACTCTTGAGAGTCCCTTGGACTTCAAGGAGATCAAATCAGTCAATCCTAAAGGAAATCAGTCCTGAATATTCGTTCACTGGAAGGACTGACACTGAAGCTGAAACTCCAATACTTTGGCCACCTGATGCAAAGAACTGACTCAGTGGAAAAGACCCTGATGCTGGGAAAGATTGAAAGCAGGAGGAGAAGGGGACGACAGAGGATGAGATGGTTAGATGGCATCACTGACTCAATGGACATGAATTTGTGCAAGCTCTGGGAGCTGGTGATGAACAGAGAAGCCTGGCATGCTGCAGTCCATTGGGTCGCAAGGAGTCGGACATGACTGAGCAACTGAACTGAACTGAACTGATCTGTGTACACAGATTGTGCTATGATATTAATTTTGTAATTGGTAAAAATATTACTTGAACTGAATATTTCAAGGACCACTTTTTCATTTATGCTCCCAGACAACCCCTCTATAGAGTGCTTCACTGAACCGAGTTTTCTAGCTCTATCACCACAAAACTCCAGATCCACTCCAATACCTTGCCCCTAGAGGCTGCACCCTGTTCCCTATATCCCCTCCAAAACTCAGTGTTTTTCCTGAGAACATCAGTGGATCCTGATGTTCTCAGGATCCACTGAATTCATACCATAAAGGGTGTGATCACCAGAAAGGCCAGTGTTTTGATTCCTCAGAGTTCCAGCACCTGGTAGAAGATAAAACCACAGAGCCAACCTCTCCTGGCAATCCCACAGACCATCAACTTGAATGGTTCCTTTGCTGGGTGTCCCAAATGGATGGTCAAGTTTGGCCTTCTCCTGTCCTTGATGCAATCAGCTTCTTCAGTTGGGTCAGGGCCCCCAGTTTATAGCCCCCTTCCTAGTTCCAGCTTCCTCTAGTGGTTCATCAAATCCAGGGGTTGAGAACCTAGCATACTTTGAGTCTGTATCCACTGGAGCCACACATACAGAAGCAACTGAAGTTGAGGTTCTTCAGAGGAAGCTCTTGGGAAGAGACACACATCCTCCAACCCTAGACACATGGCAGAAAACTAGTAACAACTTAAGGTTGTATGTTTAAAGAAATACTTAGCAAGGATGGATGAGCTTTAAATGAATGAATTCCATTCCACTATAGATACAGACAAACCGTGGATTCTTCTAGAGCTTGTTGGCACTTTGTGTCTCCTGGAGACATCATCATATGAGATTAAACTTTACTAATTTAGCAGGAATCAAATGAGGACAATGAATCACCCAGCAGGAGTACTACTTCTAGCCCCTTATCACCTCAGTAATTTCAGGAATTCATAAAAGAGATTTAAATGTAATTTTAGGTACTCATATCTCTGAAGTTGTTTCTGGGGAATCTTCAAAGTAAGAAAGCAAGCTCAAGAAGAAAAATCAAGTCAGAGTTCTTAGGCAAGTTGGTTTCCCTTAAGCCCCAGTTCTCTATTTAAAAAAGAAAGAAAGAACGAAAGAAACTTAAAATTTTCCCTCCAGAGTGTAAGACAGAACTCTTAGATGGGGTTCATGGGACAGAGGGATGGAGAAGGGGCAGTGGAAAATGAGCATCACCAGCCCGCCTTGTGTGAAAGGAGACCATAGCTTTCGTTTTGTCCATTAAAATCATGTAAGTGAACAGATTTTTGGCAGAAAATTAAATGATGCAAACAGATGTAGATAGCAGTATCTTAATGCCCAAAGAAATTTGTCTTAAAATGTAATGATATGAAATAGAAAAAACAACTTTTCTCCTGAGCATCTGTTTTTATATTAAGAGAAACTGTCAGAGGCAAGAGTGTAAGATTGCTTTTGAAGCTGCATGAACCTAAATCAAGCAGAACGGGTATGAGGGGATGGTTCCAAGGCTCAGGGTCCAATGGTCAGACCAAGAAAAAAGACAACAACTCAGCAAGCAGCTTTGCCAGCAGCTGCAGCAGCATGTGGCAGGACCTGCTTGCAGGTTTTTGGGGATCATCCACTTCCTAGGGACCAGAATACCCAAGGCAGGCCTGTTCCAGGTCATTGACTAGGGCCTGGGGATTCTGTCACCGAATCCAATTTCCTTGTGGCGTATTTGTTAGCACATTCCACAGCTTCAAAAAGTCAGACAATACAGGGAGAGAAAGGCACTTAGGGCCAAGAACCAGAATTGAGTTTCCAATTAAAACAGCAACACTACAGAAACCTCTATTCCCTATAGTTCCTCCATGCAAACCGTACCCTGATGACTGATGGATGGTTCTGAGGATGAGACTGAAGACAGTAAGATCACTTAATCAAGAAAGCCTATACACAAAAGACTGAGATAAATACAGTTGACATTATTTGTTAGAAAACCAGAGACTCATAGAACCCCTCATATATAGAATTAAACACAATTAGGGCAACAAAACTACGTCCAGACTCTACTTGGTAAAGAAGCTGAGATTTCCAATCCTCCAACTCTCAGTTCAAGGTTCTCAGATATCTGCTATCATGTTAGCCATGGACTTTAACTTGCCAAGGTGGGAGACCCAAATTATCAAGGGAAATTCCCTAATTCTATAAAAACCAAGATCATGATGCTAAGTGAAAGGTCACTATGATTACTCACAAAGTATGAATCATGAAATAAAGAAGTTGGCTGTCTCTCTATTATATGTAAACACAGATATCCAAATGAGTGTTATTCTTCAACATGTGATCTCTCTGAAGCTAAACTCCTCCAATGTTTTTGGATCTCTGCTCAGAGTCTTGAGCATGCATTTACAAATATCTTAAGGAAAAGTAAATGTCTCTCTTATGAGGGTTCATTTGCTTTCTTATTTGTTTATTAATAACCAAAGCACAGGCTTATCTAGTGAGTAAAGTAGACATTCATTTGAAACACAATGTTGGGTCAAAAAAGAGATGGGACAACAAAGCTAGAAGAATCTGTGCACTTTGACTCTAATGCAAGGAAAATATAAGAGCAGAAACAGAATGTTGAGATTGATCTTATTCATGATTTATCAGTAATTCAGAAGGTAAGTTTACTTGTGGTTAGGCTTTCTGTTTTTTCCCCTCCCTGGCCTCCCAACATGGAGCCAGGTAGATGGGCATCAGTTAACTTATATCTGCAGAATCCTTTCATGTGCATCATTCAATTTAATTCTTTTTGATATTTGTTTTTCCAGTTTATTGAGAAATAATTAACATAAATCTCTGTATAAGTTTAAGGCATACAGCATGATGGTTTGATTTACATATATTGTGAAATGAGGACCACAATAGTTTCAGCTAACATCCATCTTCTCATACAATTGCAATAAAAAGAAAAGAAAAAAAGAAAGCAAATGCTCCCTACAGTAAGAATTATTAGGATTTATTCTCTTAACAACTTTCTTATGCCTTGTACAACAGAGCTAAGTATAGTCATCACAAAAATGAAAGTGAAAGTCTCTCAGTCATGTCCAACTCTTTTCGAGGCCATGGACTATACAGTCCATGGAATTCTCCAGGCCAGAATACTGGAGTGGGTAGCCTTTCCCTTCTCCAGGGGATCTTCCCAACCCAGATCGAACCCAAGTCTCTCTCATTGTGGAACCAGCTGAGCCATAAGGGAAGCCCAAGAATACTGGAGTGGGTAGCCTATTCCTTCTCCAGCTGATCTTCCCGACCCAGGAATCAAACCGGGGTCTCCTGCATTGCAGGTGGATTCTTTACCAACTGAGCTATGAGGGAAGCATAGTCATCATGTTGTACATTAAATCCTTATACTTATTTATCTTATAAGTGGAATTTTGGATCTTTTAACCACCTTCCTCAAGTTCCCCTTCCCACAACCCTCCACTTCAGATAACCACAAGTCTGATCTCTTTTTCTGTGAGTTTGGTTGTTTTTTGCTTTGTTTCTGTTTTGTTTTTATGTGTGTGTTTGTATATTCCACAGATAAGTGAGATAGTATAGTATTTGTCATCTTCTGTTTGATTTATTTCACTTAGCATAATGCCTTCAAGGTCCACCCACCTACATGAGGGCCCCTCCCCTCAGAATCCCTCTATCAACTCACCACTTGCCTAGAATTTTCATTGGACACCATCTTAGAATCACTGGTTTTTAAGGCTTCTGTCCACCAATTCTGCTTTTCATCCACTCTTGCTTTTCACTTGTTCCTTAGAGATCTCCATTTAGGGGCACTGATATGATTGGCCTACTTGATTTGGGGCAAGAACCAGAATTTACCCCAGTGTTGTCAAAAATGCCCTGCAAGAGCAGGAAAAACAACCCCACAGTGGAAAAAAATCACACCAGTGTTTCAGGAGATAGAGCCTAAATGAGAAGGAGCATGAGAGAACTTTCTGGATTGATGGCAATATTCTAAACCTTGATAGGGGTTTGGGTTAAATAGGTGTATGGATTTATTTAAAAAAAAAAAAAAAAACTTCACTGAATAGTACACCTTATAGTGCAAAATTCACCTTCCACTTAAAAAAGGACTCTTAAATAAACACTGGACTCCAGTTAATGAATGCATAATGAAGTAAACCTAACTGATGAAATGTATTACTTTGTAATATATTGGAAAATAAGCTGGGCAGCCAGAAAGGTAATGATGAAAAAATCCATAAACAATATAATGGTGAAGAGGGTGTATAGGGAAGGAAACCCTCCTACACTGTTGGTGGCAATGTAAACTGGTACAGCCACTATGAAAAACGGAATGGATGGTCCTTCAAACACTACAATTAGAGCTACAATATGACCTTGAAATCCCACTCCTGGGCATATAACAGGGAAAAAAAAATGGTCCAGAAGGATACATGCACTCTAATGCTCATTGCAGCATTGTTCACAATAGCCAAGACATGGAAAGAACCTAAATGCCCATTGACCAGGAATGGATAGTATATGGTACAATGTATAATGGAATACTATTCAGCCATTAAAGAGGATGAAATAATGCTATTTATAGAAACATGAATGGACCTACATATTGCCATCAGTTCAGTTCATTTCAGTCACTCAGTCATGTCCGACACTTTGGGACCCCATGGATTGCATCACTCCAGGCCTCCCCGTCCATCGCCAACTCCTGGAGTTTACTCAGACTCCTGCCTATGAGTTGGTGATGCCATCCAACCATCTGATCTTCTGCCATCCCCTTTTCCTCCCACCTTCAATCTTTCCCAGCATCATGTCTTTTCAAATAAGTCAGTTCTTTGCATTAGGTGGCCAAAGGATTGAAGTTTCAGCTTCAACATCAGTCCTTCCAAGGAATATTCAGGACTGATTTCCTTTAGGATGGACTTGTTGGATCTCCTTGCAGTCCAAGAGACTCTCAAGAGTCTTCTCCAACACCACAGTTCAAAAGCATCAGTTCTTTGGCGCTCAGCTTTCTTTATAGTCCAACTCTCACATCCATACACGATTACTGGAAAAACCATAGCTTTGACTAAATGGACCTTTGTCAGCAAAGTAATGTCTCTGCTTTTTAATATGCTGTCTAGGTTGGTCATAACTTTTCTTCCAAGGAGCAAAGGTCTCTTAACTTCATGGCTGCAGTTACCATCTGCAGTGATTTTGTAGCCCAAGAAAATAAAGTCTGTCACTGTTTCCACTGTTTCCCCATCTATTTGCCACGAAGTGATGGGAACGGATGTCATGATCTTAGTTTTCTGAATGTTGAGTTTTAAGTCAGCTTTGTCATTCTCCTCTTTCACTTTCATCAAGAGGCTCTTTAGTTCTTCTTCACTTTCTGCCACAAGGGTGGTGTCATCTGCATATCTGACGTTACTGATATTTCTCCCAGCAATCTTGATTCCAACTTGTGCCCAGTATTTCTCATGATGTACTCTGCATAGCAGTTAAATAAGCAGGGGGACAATATACAGCCTTGACATACTCCTTTCCCAATTTGCAACCAGTCTGTTGTTCCATGTCCAGTTCTAACTGTTGCTTCCTGACCTGCATACAGATTTCTCAAGACTCAGGTCAGGTGGTCTGGTATTCCCACCTACTGAAGAATTTTCCACAGTTTGTTGTGGTCCACATAATCAAAGGCTTTGGCATAGTCAATAAAGCAGAAGTAGCTATTTTTATGGAACTCTCTTGCTTTTTCAATGATCCAGTGGATGTTGGCAATTTGATCTCTTGTTCCTCTGCCTTTTCTAAATCCAGCTTGAACATTTGGAAGATCATATTTCACTGTTGAAGCTTGGCTTGGAGAAGTTTTAGCTTTACTTTACTAATGTGTAAGATAAGGGCAATTGTGCGGTAGTTTGAGCATTCTTTGGCATTGTCTTTCTTTGGGATTGGAATGAAAACTGACCTTATCCAGTCCTGTGGCCACTGCTGAGTTTTCCAAATTTGCTGGCATATTGAATGCAGCACTTTCATAGCATTATCTATCAGGATTTGAAATAGCTCAACTAGAATTCCATTACCTCCACCAGCTTTGTTCGTAGTGATGCTTCCTAAGGCCCACTTGATTTTGCATTCCAGAATGTCTAGCTCTAGGTGAGTGATCACACCATCGTGATTATCTGGGTCGTGAAGATCTTTTCTGTATAGTTCTTCTGTGTATTCTTGATGCCTCTTTTTAATATCTTCTGCTTCTGTTAGGTCCATACCATTTCTGTCCTTTATTGTGCCCATCTTTGCATGAAACATTCCCTTGGTATCTCTAATTTTCTTGAAGA
>NW_011494897.1:1067344-1094681 GCF_000754665.1 Bison bison bison
AGATCTCTAGACTTTCCCATTCTATTGTTTTCCTCTATTTCTTTGCATTGATCACTTAGGAAGGCTTTCTTATCTCTCCTTGCTATTCTTTGGAGCTCTGCATTCAAATGGGCATATCTTTCCTTTTCTCCTTTGCCTTGAGATTCTCTTCTTTTCTAATCTATTTGTAAGGCCTCCTTAGACAACCAATTTGCCTTTTGGCATTTATTTTTCTTGGGAATTGTCTTGATCACCCCTCCTGTACAATGTCATAAACTTCCATCCATAGTTCTTCAGGCACTCTGTCTATCAGACCTAATCCCTTGAATCTATTTGTCACTTCCACTGTATAATCATAAGGGATTTGATTTAGGTCATACCTGAATGGTCTAGTGGGTTTCCCTATTTTCTTCAATTTAAGTCTGAATTTGGCAATAAGGAGTTCATGATCTGAGACACAGTCAGCTCCTGGTCTTGTTTTTGCTGACTGTATAGAGCTTCTCCATTTTGGCTGCAAATAATATAATCAATCTGATTTTGGTAATGACCATCTGGTGATGTCCATGTGTAGAGTCTTCTCTTGTGTTGCTGGAAGAGGGTCTTTGCTATGATCAGTGTGTTCTCTTGGCAAAACTCTATTAGCCTTTGCCCTGCTTCATTCTGTACTTCAAGGTCAAATTTGCCTGTTACTTCAGGAATTTCTTGACTCCCTACTTTTGCATTCCAGTCCCCTATAATGAAAAGGATATCTTTTTTGGGTATTAGTTCTAGAAGGTCTTATAGGTCTTCATAGAACCATTCAACCTCAGCTTCTTCAGCATTACTGGTCGGGACATAGACTTGGATTACTGTGATATTGAATGGTTTGCCTTGGAAACCAATAGAGATCATTCCGTCATTTTTGAGATCACATCCAAGTACTGCATTTCAGACTCTTTTGTTGACTGTGATGGCTACTCCATTTCTTCTAAGGGATTCTTGCCCACAGGAGTAGATATAATGGCCATCTGAGTTAAATTCACCCATTCCAGTCCATTTAATTGGCTGATTCCTAAAATGTCGATATTTACTCTTGCCATCTCCTGTTTGACCACCTCCAATTTGCCTTGATTCATGGACCTAACATTTCAGGTTCCTATGCAATATTGCTCTTTACAGCATCAAGACTTTACTTCCATCACCAGTCACATCCACAACTGGGTGTTGTTTTTGCTTTGGCTCCATCTCTCCATTCTTTCTGGGGTTATTTCTCCACTGATCTCCAGTAGCATTTTGGGCACCTACTAACCTTGGGAGTTCTTCTTTCAGTGTCCTATCTTTTTGCTTTTTCATGCTGTTAATGGGGTTCTCAAGGCAAGAATACTGAAGTGGTTTGCCATTCCCTTCTGCAGTGGACCACGTTTTGTCAGAACTCTCCACCGTGACCTGTCCATCTTGGGTGGCCTTAAACGGCATGGCTCAGAGTTTCATTGAATTAGACCAGGCTGTGGTCCATGTGATCAGATTGGTTAGTTTCCTGTGATTGTGGTTTTCAATCTGTCTGCCCTCTGATAGGGGGCTTCCCTTGTGGCTCAGCTAGTAAAGAATCCGCCTGCAATGCATGAGACTTGTTCGATCCCTGGGTTGAGAAGATCCCCTGGAGAAGGGGAAGGCTATCCACTCCAGTATTTTGGCCTAGAGAATCCCATAGACTGTATAGTCCATGGGGTAGCAAAGAGTCAGACACGACTAGAGGCTTATGGAAGCTTCCTGATGGGAGAGACTGACTGAAATTGGGTCTTGTTCTGATGGGCGGGGCCATGTTCAGTAAATCTTTAATCCAATTTTCTGTTGATGGGTGGGGCCATGTTCCCTCCCTCTTATTTACCTGGGGCCAAACTATAACCCACTCCAGTACTCTTGCCTGGAAAATCCCATGGATGGAGGAGCCTGGTAGGCTGCAGTCCATGGGGTCGCTAGGAGTCAGACACGACTAAGCAACTTCACTTTCACTTTTCACTTTCACACATTGGAGAAGGAAATGGCAACCCACTCCAGTGTTCTTGCCTGGAGAATCCCAGGGCCGGGGGAGCCTGGTGGGCTGCTGTCTCTGGGGTCGCACAGAGTCAGACACAACTGAAGTGACTTAGCAGTAGTAGCAGCAGCAGCAAACTGTGGGTGAAGGTAATGAAGATAATGGTGATCTCCTTCAAAAGACCCCATGCATGTACTGCTATACTCAGTGCCCCCAGCCCTGCAGCAGGCCACCACCAACCCACACCTCTGCCGGAGACTCCTGGACACTTACGGGCAAGTCTGGGTCAGTCTCTTGTGGGATCACTGCTCCTTTCTCCTGGGTCCTCACAAAGTTCTGTTTGTGCCCGCCAAGGGTTTGTTTCCCAGTCCTGTGTAAGTTCTGGTCACTCTGTGGTGGGGTTAATGGATACTTCCTTCAAGAGGGCTTATGCCATACCTGGGTCTGCTATTCCCAGAGCCCCTGCCCCTGTGGCAGACCACTGCTGACCCATACCTCCACAGGAGACACTCAAACACAAGAGATTGTCATACTGAGTGAAGTCAGGCAGGCAGAGAAGGAGAAATATATGACATTCCTTATATGTGGATAAAAATGAACTTATGAAACAGAAAGAGACTCACAGACTTAGAGAACAAACACGGTTGCTGACGGGAAGGGTCAGGGGAAGGAATAGTTAGGCAGTTTGAATGGGCGGGTACACACTGCTATATTTAAAATGGATAACCAACAAGGAACTACTGTATAGCACATGGAATTCTGCTCCATGCTATGCAGCAGGCTGGATGGCAGGGGAGTATGGCAGAGAATGAACACATGTATACAAATGGCTGAGTCCCTTCACTGTTCACCTGAGACTATCACAACATCATTTGTTAATTGGCTATACCCCAACACAAAGTAAAAGTTAAAAAAAAAAAAATAAGGTGGACTTTTGGATGAATGGAGACAGAGACAGGTGGATTGACATACGATAAACAAATACAGCACAAATTAATTGTATAATCTTTGTGGTGTTTATTGTAAGATTCTTTCAACTTATGTTTGGAAATTTTTTATAATAAATTATGGGGAGGGGTGGGAAATGACCTAGAAAAAGTGTTTTTTCAGTGTCTTAATACCTATACATACTTTGTTTCATATAGTAATGCCCATGCTACAAGACAAATCTGATTATTTTCTGTAACCATAATAATGATACCCTGAATTTCCAGTAAAATCTCTTCACAGGATACTCCAATGTGTGGACACTATCTTCAAAATTCTGAGCACAATATTTCAAACAGAACACTTTTTATTTTTTAATCAATAATTGCTATTCAATAGTCCTTCACTAATTCCAAAAAATAAATTATTGAAACCCCTATGGTATGAAAATTGAAGAATTTAAAATCTTATTTTAAAAAATAGTGTTGAGAGACAGAGATTCCAAAAGAGCCTTAAAAAAGTCCTTTCATATATAAATCAACTATTTGCTTGCTTGCTCAGTTGTGTCCGATTATTTGCAACCCTACAGAGGGTAAACCTCCAGGCTCCTCTGTCCATGAGATTTCCCAGGTGAAAGTACTGGAGTGGGTTGCCATTTCCTCCTCCAGGGGATCTGCATGACCCAGGGATTAAAGCCACATTTCCTGCATCTCCATTGGCATTGGCAGGTGGATTCTTTACTCCTGAGCCACTGGGAAGCCCAAATCAACTATACTTCTATATTAAAAAAAGAAAAGAAACAAATTTTCCTAAATATTTTCATATTTAACAAAACACAAAAACAGCAAAGTAAGTAAATTATTTTTAATTTCTTAATATTTCAAATAATTATTACAGCAAAATTAGACCATTCAGGTATGACCTAAACCAAATCCCTTATGATTATACAGTAGAAGTAATAAATAGATTCAAGGGATTAGATCTGATAGACAGAGTGCCTGAAGAACTATAGATGGAGGTTTGTGACACTATACAGGAGGGGTGATCAAGACAATCCCCAAGAAAAATAAATGCCAAAAGGCAAATTGGTTGTCTGAGGAAGCCTTAAAAACAGCTGAGAAAAGAAGAGAAAGCAAAGGAGAAAAGGAAAGATATACCCATTTGAATGCAGAGCTCCAAAGAATAGCAAGGAGAGATTTAAAAAAAAAAAAAAGCCTTCCTAAGTGATCAATGCGAAAAAATAGAGGAAAACAATAGAATGGGAAAGTCTAGAGATCTCTTCAAGAAAATTAGAGATACCAAGGGAATGTTTCATGCAAAGATGGGCACAATAAAGGACAGAAATGGTATGGACCTAACAGAAGCAGAAGATATTAAAAAGAGGCATCAAGAATACACAGAAGAACTATACAGAAAAGATCTTCATGACCCAGATAATTACAATGGTGTGATCACTCACCTAGAGCCAGACATTTTGGAATGTAAACTCAAGTGGGCCTTAGGAAGCATCACTATGAACAAAGCTAGTGGAGGTGATGGAATTCTAGTTGGGCTATTTCAGATCCTAAAAGATGATGTTGTTAAAGGGCTGCACTCAATATGTCAGCAAATTTGGAAAACTTAGCAGTGGCCACAGGACTGGAAAAAGTCAGTTTTCTATCCAATCCCAAAAAAAAGCAATGCCAAAGAATGTTCAAACTACCGCACAATTGCACTCATCTCACATGCTAGCAAAATAATGCTCAAAATTCTTCAAGCCAGGCTTCAACAGTACATGAACTGAGAACTTCCAGGTGTTCAAGTTGGATTTAGAAAAGGCAGAGGAACCAGAGATCAAATGGCCAATATTCGTTGGATCATAGAAAAAGCAAGGGAATTACAGAAAAACATCTACTTCTTTTTTATTGACTACCCCAAAGGCTTTGACTGTGTGGATCACAGCAAACTGTGGAAAATTCTTCAAGAGATGGGAATACCAGACCACCTTACCTGCCACCTGAGGAATCTATATACAGATCAGAAAGGAACAGTTAGAACCAGACAAGGAACAATGTACTGGTTCCAAATTGGAAAAGCAGTATGCGAAGGCTGTATATTGTCACCCTGCCTATTTAACTTCTATTCAGATTACATCATACGAAATGCCAGGATGGATGAAGCACAAGCTGGAATCAAGATTGCAGGGAGAAATATCAGTAACCTCAGATACACAGATGACACCACTCTTATGGCAGAAAGCAAAGAGGAACTAAAAAGCCTCTTGATGAAAGTAAAAGAGGAGAGTGAAAGAACTGACTTAAAACTCAACATTCAGAAAACTAAGATCATGGCATCCAGTCCCATCACTTCATGGCAAATAGATGGGGAAACAAAGGAAACACTGACAGACTTTATTTTCCTGGACTCCAAAATCACTGCAGATGGTGACTGAAGCCATGAAATTGAAAGATGCTTGCTCCTTGGGAGAAACTCTATGGCCAACCAAGACAGCATATTGAAAAGCAGAGACATTACTTTGCTGACAAAGGTCCATTTAGTCAAAGCTATGGTTTTTCCAGTAGTCATGTATGGATGTGAGAGTTGGACCATAAAGAAAGCTAAGCACCAAAGAATTGATGTTTTGAACTCCAGTGTTGGAGAAGACTCTTGAGAGTCCCTTGGACTTCAAGGATATCAAACCAGTCAATCCTAAAGGAAATCAGTCCTGAATATTCATTCATTGGAAGGGCTGAAGCTGAAGCTCCAATCCTTTGGCCACCTGATGCAAAGAACTGACTTATTGGAAAAGACCCTGATGCTGGGAAAGATTAAAGACAGGAGGAGAAGGGGACGACAGAGGATGAGATGGTTGGGTGGCATCACCAACTCAATGTACGTGAGTTTGAGCAAGCTCAGGGAGTTGGTGATGGACAGGGAAGCATGGCATGCTGCAGTCAATGGGGTCACAAAGAGTCGGATACGACTGATCAACTGAACTGACTGAACTGAACAGCAAAATTAAATATTTGCCATCCCTTTCTCACTGGACCATGGTTTCTCAGCATCACCAGTTTTAGCATTTGGGGCCAGAGAAATCTTATATGCATAGAGTTGTCCTGTGCCACGTAGGTTGTTTAGCAACATCCTTGGCCTCTACCCACTAGATGCCAATAATACTTGTTTCAGTCCTGACAACAAATGTCTCCAGACATTCCCAGAGATTCCCAAATATCCCCAAGGCAGAAATTGCCCCTGGTTGAGAACTGCTATTTCAGATTCTTTTCTTGATAATTCTTTTTCAGTATCTCAGTGAGTTGCATACAGATGCATTTTGCTTTTTCCTGGATAAATCACACATCAGGAGGAACTTATTCTGTACATTTTTTAATCTATTTACATGCCTAACATTACTGCATTTATAAAGAAAATTTAAGTTGTGTGTGTGTGTGTTTTCAGCAAATGGACTTCTGCTATGTTATTTACATTTGCATTAAAAAAATATATGTCTTAGAGACCTACCCATGCTAATACAAACAGGCTAATTGCACTTCAACTGCTATATACAACAAATATTTAGTATTTACTGGTAGGATATATATGAGAAGGAAATGGCAGCCCACTCCAGTATTCTTGCCTGGAAAATCCCATGAACAGAGAAGCCTGGAGGGCTATAGTCCATGGGGTCACAAAGAGCCAAACATGGCTTCGTGACTAAACAACAATGACAAAACCTTGTTTTCTTTGGAATCCTAACTCTCTAATTATAGTCATTAAAATCCGCCTGCAATGAAAGAGATGCAGATTCAATCTCTGGGTCAGGAAGATCCCCTGGAGAAGGAAATGGCAACCCAATCTAGTATTCTTACCTGGAAAAACCCCATGGACAGAGGAGCCTGGTGGGCTACAGTCCATGGAGTCTCAAAGAGTCAGAAAAGACTTAGCAACTAAACAACAACAATATATTAGTTTATTCTGTCCTTCCCTGTTGATGGGTGTTTTGTTTGTTGCCCGTTTTTCAACACTGTAAACAACACTGCAGTGAACATCCCTTGTACATGTTTTATTCCTTTATTATTACCTTAGTCATACATGTGTTTTCCAAGGGAGAAGCAGAATACTAAGTTACAGAGTAAGATCACTTAAAACTCTAATGGACACTGCCTAATTCTTTTCCAAATTTGCTCTATAATTTTACTTCCATTGACAGTATTAGAATGCCCAAATATTTCTGTGGTCCATATTTGAAAGGAAACATAGATTGAAAAGGAGTTCTTGAGTTGAGCCATGTTGAAATTATAGCCAATGTGTACTCAGTAATAGGTTTCCCTGATGGCTCAGACGGTAAAGAATCTCCCTGCAATGCGGGAGACCCAGGTTTGATACCTGGGTCAGGAAGATTCCCTGGAGAAGGGAATGGCAACCCACTCCAGTATTCTTGCCTGAAGAATTTCATGGACAGAGGAGCCTGGTGGGCAACAGTCCATGGAGTCACAAAGAGTTGGACACAACTGAGCAACTAACACTTTCACTCAGACTTAGGAAAGTCCCTTGAAATCTACTTTCAAGCTATTGCCTATTGTCAGTGTACTAGTTGACGGCTGAAGGTGTTTTTGGCTGACTGTGGCAAGGATAAGGATATAGTAAACAAAATCATGCCTCGGTTCCAGCCTGTCTGAGCCCACAGCACCTTCATGCTTTGCAATGAAGTTTTGGCAACTTGGCAGGAAAAGAAGGTGGGGTGAATGTGCGACCTGGCAATACCAAGGAATGTTGGGACTACTCTGGGCTCCAAGATTGCCTTGGAGCTCTGAGAGATCTTGAAGAAAGTGTGGAGGGAAGCCAGTCTTCTTGCCTTTCATTGATCCGTGGTTGGCCAAAACAAAAATAGGACTGGAAAACAAATGCGGAATTATAGAAACATCTGTTGGCTTTATCCAGGATGGGAAACCAGTTAGGTTAAGTCTTCTGTCTGGAGTAATTTTCAGAGCTCTTATTTTCATCTGCCTGGTTCTCCTGGCAGCAACTCAGGGACTGTAAAATTCAGATACTCTTGAGACTATGATTCTACTCATTAAGTACTTACTGAGAACTTATTCTGTTTCAGGCACTGGCATCTGTACTGGGAAGTCAAAGGTGAACAACAGACACTCCAGCTCTCATAGAACTTATTGTCTGATGGGGAGGAAAGGGCATGGTGGTGTGAGGTTGACGCAGTGCAACCATCTGGGTTCTGTGGATAAGAGAAGTTTTTCTCCTGGGATGCAGGAGGGCAGTGTTTCCTGTGCCTGAGAGCCTGAGTAATTTGAATATTTCTATTCAGTGTTTCTGGGAATTTATTGGGGCTGATTCCTTGTATGTCTCAGTGGGGGGCACTGAGCCTTGGAGAGGAAGGCAGCTGGGTTCGGAGGAGATTCAGTCCTTCTCCCAGCAAGATAATCAGTGACACTATATCAGAGTCTAGAGAAGATGTTGCAAAGGTGGTTTGGGGGCTCTCAGGGCTCTTGGGGACATGAAAAGACCCAAAGGGCATTTCTGGCTGGGGTAATATCCAGAGGTGCCCCACAGTAGACACTGAAGGGATATTTCCTATATTATTACATCATTGCTAGAGATATAAGTTCTGCTGAAAGAGCAATAACACTTCTTAGGTCAGAACCGGTGTCCCAGGGATTCTCCTGTCAATACCCAGAGTGACCCTGCACCGCACAGGGCAGCCAAAGGAGAATGCTGTGCAGGAAAGTCCCTGAGTCCAAGGGGACAGCGTGGACAGTCAGACCCTTTGGCAGCTATAAATTTTGGATTCAATGTAGACTATGGGGTCAACCTTCCACTTAAGAACACTTTCCCCAGTGTTCTATTCAATAATATGTCTAGGTTGGTTTTTGCAGGTCTTAACAAAATTGTAAAAAGCTCAGAATTGTGAGTCACTTGAATTGGGAATAATTAGAAAAATTTAGGAGAGTTGATTTGGGGAACAGAAAAGAGCAATCATGACAGATGCAAATGCAGGCTTAGGAGGAGCCTTTGACAGTTACTCTGTGCAGGGAAAAGTCTTTATAAACCTGAGCCTGTGGGTGTTGCGTGTGTGTGTGTGTGTGTGTGTGTGTGTGTGTGTGTGTGAGATGGAAGGGGCTTAAAGACATCTCAGCAGAGAACAGACTATTTCAATAAGGACTGTGCTGTGCTTAGTCGTTCAGTCGTGTCCAACTCATTGCAATCCCATGGACTGTAGCCCCCTAGGCTCCTCTGTCCATGGGGATTCTTCAGGCAAGAATACTGGAGTGGGTTGTCATTTCCTTCTCTGGGAGATCTTCCCAACCTAGGGATTGAACTCAGGTCTCCGGCATCACAGGCAGATTCCTTACCATCTGAGCCAAGGATTAGTAGGAAAGCTTTCTCTGTCTCAAGCTCCAGAGTTCCTAGGTTCCTTCTAGTGCAAAGAAGCTGGCAGTAAAACATGGAACCATAAAATCAGGAAGACATGGGGCTTTGGGGCAAAGGACTTGATGCAGAATAAGTGCCTCTTGCTGTGTGAATCATCCAAGACAAAGCAAAGTGAACCTATAGCAACTCACTGAAATACTGGGAAAGAATTATCGAGAAAAGAATCTGGCACAGTGGATCTCAATCAGGGAAAACTTCTGCCTTGGGGACATTTGGAAATGTCTGGAGACATTTTGGTTGTCACGACTGTGACAAGCATTATTGGCATCTAGTGGGCAGAGGCCAGAGATGTTGCTAAACACCTTCCGTTGCACAGGACAACTCCATACAAGTAAGAATTCTCCGGCCCCAAACACTGACATTGGAGAGGCTGAGTAACCGTGGTCTAGTGAGACAGGGATGGTAAATATTTAATTTTGCTGTACTAAAGCATATTTTGAAAGATTAAAAAATTAAATTGTGTATTTACTTGGCTGTTTTTGTGTTTTGTTAAATATGAAAGTATTTAGGAACAGTTCTTTTCTTTCTATTTTTTTTATATAGGAGTGTACCCACCTGCCAATGCAAGAGACATAAGAGATGCAGGTTCTATCCCTGGGTCAGGAAGATCCCTTGGAGAAAGAAATGGCAACCCACTCCAGTATCCTTGCCTGGAGAATCCCAAGGACAGAAGAGCCTGGCGGCTATAGTCCCTGGAGTCAAAAGGAGTCAGACACAACTGAGCTCGCAGGCATGTAGCTAATATACATAGGAAAGGTTTTTTTAGGTTCTTTTGGAATCTCTCTCAACACTATTTTTTAAATAAGATTTAAAATTCCTCAGTTTTCACACCATTGGGGTTTCAAGAATTTCTTTTTTGCCATTGGTGAAGGACCATTATATAACCACAGTGATGACCTTGGAGTTGAGGACAAAGAAGAAGAGAGAGGAATGAGAGAACTGAGGTATTGGTCAAGAGAAATTGTAGTCTTATGTGTAATATTTTAGTTTTTGCAAACAGAAAATGTGCATGCAAATACCTTGCAAAATTAAAAATTAAATTTAAAGAAAGGGAAAGAAAAGCTCTAGTGGTTCGACCTCTGCAAGGGAAGGAAAGCTTTAGATGAAACTACCAGAAAACAGCAACCCTTGGAACTGGTGCAGTGATCTGGGGCAGGATTGTCCCTGTATGTGGGCAAAAAGGCATGGCTTTATTAATGTCACTGTGAATGCTCTCAGTATAAAAATACAAATCTTTCACTTGGAGAATTCTTTGCTGGGAAGGGAGGCTATGTATCAGGTGGAAAGTTGAACCAGATAACCTATAGCATGCAATTCCTAGAAAGCAGCCTAATCACCTGATACCTAATGACAGCAGCCACACTCTCCCAAGTGTTCACATGTGCCAGTCACAGTGCTAAGTACTTACATGCAGCTTCTCAGTCCGTTATCATAACCCTGCAGGTGTGTATAGGTATTTTCATTCTACAAGTGAGGAAGCCAAGTTCAGAATAAGTAGTGAGCTGAGATGTAAAGACAAGTCTGTCTTATATCCAAGCCCACTTTCTTTTTTTTTTTTATTGGAATATAATTACTTTACAATGTTGTGTTAGTTTCTGCTGTACAATAATGTGAATCAACCATGTGTATGTATGTGTGTGTGTATATATATATATAACATACCTCCCTCATGAGCCTCCCTCCCACCCCCCAATTCCACCCCCACTAGGTCATCAGCAAGCACCTAGCTGAGCTACCTTGCTACACAGCAGGCTTGCACTAGCTATCTATTTTACACATGGTAGTGAATACCTGTAAATGATACTCTTCCAATTCATCCCACCATCCCCTTTCCTCTGGGTCCACATGTCCATTCTCTGTCTGCGTCTCTATTCCTGCCCCGTTAATAGGTTCATCTGGACCATTTTTCCCACTCTCTTAAGCACGATGCTATACTACACCAGAAATTAGGGGACCCTGCCCACTTGAAGTGGGTTAGGGTTTTGTAATTAACACAGGGATGCATGGCCCTTTTCCAAAATGCTTCCCAGAGCCAAATAACCCTATGGCTTACTAGGCACCATGGAATCGTTTCTCCATGTCCAATAAAATGAAGTTGCCTTTAAAGAACATTTTTCTGGATCTGACATTCCTCAAATGCTGTCCCAGGAGCTGTGTGATAATGGAGTTTCATTGTCATTTGAAAGAAGTTGGAGGAAAAGGGAAATGAGTCCCAGGCGGGGCAGATCTGAATGGTGTAGCAGAGGAAACACTGTCCCCATGAACACAGCAGCTGGGTGTCTGGATGTATCATAAAATTTTATTGTGAAATGCACAGATGATGGGCCAGCTGCAAAGCATCAGGAGTGTTTATCATGATCTCCCAGCACATTCTGGCTGTGCTCCCCTTTGACACTGTTTTTTGTGGGCTTAACCTAATTGAGATGAAGACATCAAAATGACTTCAAGGTGTAGCCCTTCTGGGAGGCTCACCATAGGCTTCCTTCTCTGAAGGTCATTGTACCATTTGTCATGATGGGCTGGACCACTAGTGGGGAATAAATAGTATTAACATGAGAAGATGGCATGACCTGGAGTTAGTTTACCAAACTTTGCCGGACATCTTTATATTACCAACTTCATCAGTTATCAAGCTCACAGGAAGGCCATGTTATTGGCTGGACATGGTCAATGAACCAGATCACCAAATGCTACCATGTTATACAACTATGCATATGTGTGCTTGTGTTTTAGTGAATGAGACCATCTACAGCCTAAAAATAATTTTATCCTCTCCCTTTCTCTCCAGCCATCCCACATACCTGGGCTTCTGTAAGCAATTCTATCTTTGGTAATAATTCCTTCATTTAGATAAAACTTTGCCTTTTCCCTTAAAGTCATGACATTCTCAGCCAGGATTCCTCCTCTAAAACACAGGACACAGAAAATGTTTTGAATGACTCTTTTTTTCTCTCTCAAGTATAATACATAACTAGTACCATTCTAGATACATAGGAAAGATGTCAAGTTGTTACATACAAAGCTTGCATTATGCATTAAGACTTAATTTATTTACTGTACTCCAGTAGAGACACACTTACTTACACCTAAAAATTTATGCAGCTATAAGACTAAGCCATAAAATCTCATAATGGAAATGCCTCTTACAAGTTGTCAAGCGCTATGGTTAACAGGGGGAAAGAGTGAGGGGGAGGGATAGATCAGGAGTTTGGGATTGACATGTACACATTTCTATATATAAAATAGCCAACAAACATAAATAATATATATGTAAATATATATATCAATAACCAACAGGGACTACTGTATAGCTCAGAGAACTCTGCTCAATATTCTGTAATAACTTAAAAGGAAAAAGAATTTGAAAAAGAATAGATACATGTGTATGTGTAAATGAATCACTTATTGTACACCCGAAACTAACACAACATTGTAATCAACTGTGCTCCAATACAAACTAAAATTTTTTTCATCAAAAAATAAACTCATTAGTAGAAGAGAAAAAAAAAAGTTGCCAACTGCAACAACCCCTTCTTATTCATTAATTCCTAATGATATCCTGAAAAGTGACCAACTAACCTCTACCTGAACCACTCAGTCATCAGAGGCAGCAAACATTATTTATGGAGAACTCTCACTGCCAGAGCTTTCCAGGTGACTCAACAGTAAAGAATCTGCCTGCCAATGCGGGAGATGTGGGTTCAATTCCTGGGTCAGGAAGATCCCCTGAAAGAGGAAATGGCAACCCAGTCCAGTATTCTTGCCTGGAGAATCCCATGGACAGAGGAGCCTGGTCCATAGGGCCACAAAGAGTAGGACACGACTGAGCACCCATGTACTCACTGCCAGAAATTATTCCTCTGAATGTGGAAGGAAAGGACCAGATTTGGGGGAGTCTTGAAAGCTAAATCAATCAAGACATTTGGACTCCATCTCGTAGGTAGTAGCCCATTAATTCCCCTGCTCTCTTCAGGGCCAGCACAATCCCAAACATGTTCTCCTCCGAGTCTGCCAAATCCTATTATGTTATTTCAAGGAGCAGCATCCTCAGAACTGCTGACAAGTTCAGAAGGCTGATGCAGAACCACCAGGTAGATGTTATCAGTAGGTAACGCCATTCATCCATCTCACGGGAATTTGCTTGGCAGGGTAGACAGTGCCTGGAGGAGTGCCATCCCTGCCTGCAAGCTACCAAGATTCCCCTGTACCTCCTGGGACAGCTTGAAAACAGCCCATCAAGATGTCTTATCTGGTTTTTCCACATCAACCCTGGGCTGAGGTTTCAGGCGTCAAGTTGCAGACTGAAAGGAGATTTATGGTCCTGTTATCAGCTCTAGACAGCGAGAGGCTGTGGTCACATGGCAGGGAAACAACTACCCTGCAGGGAAGGCCACAAGTCGGGCTGCTGGTCGCACCTGGAATCACCTGAGCCCGTACAGTCCCCATGAGCAGGGCACTGGGCTGAGCGCTGGAAATAGAAACGTCCTCCAGGTCCTGGGAAAACAGCTCCATCCACTCAAATGTTATGAGTACAATCACTTACGAGCTCAGATAGTATTGCCCACAGCTAAATCCAGTCACATATTTCGGCACCTTTAAATCATTTCAGCAACATATGAAATAGAAAGCCTATTACAGCTGTTTGGGGGTAAGGAGGTCATGATAAATGGAGAGGGAGTGAGAAGACACCTTGGGGGCTTACTCAGGCCCACGCTCACACCGTGGAAGGGGCAGGTGGTAGGCTTGTGCTGGTGAACTCCCACACTCCAAGGATAGAAATGAGATTCAACAAGACTGCCTCTACAAGTCAGCCATGGGCAAGAGGAGTAGGCAGAAATAAATCCCATTGTCATGGAGACCATAGGTCTTCTCCAGCTCAAAGTTTCTACAATTGTGGACCTTCACCTCCTTTTCTCACGTCCTCCTCCTCAACCATATATATATATATATACACACATATATACATGCACATAAATATATATACACATATATTTATATATATAGCTCCCATGTGTGTATGTGCTCAGTCATGTCCGACTCTTTGCGACTCCATGGACTGTAGCCCACCAGGCTCCTCTGTCCATGGGATTCTCCAGGCAAGAATACTGGAGTGGGTTGCCATTTCCTTCTCCCGTGGAATCTTCCTGACCCAGGGACTAAACCCATGTCTCTTGTATCTCCTGCACTGGCAGGTGGATTCTTTACCACTAGTGCCAGCTATGTATCTGTGTATATTTCCTATAGATGTTGGCATTTTTTAAAATACATATCCTCCTCATATCATCATATATCACATGTTATAAACTCCTGAAAGACAGAATCTATACACATAATTTCATAAATGTAATTATATGTACGATGAGCTACCAGCTTCCCCATTCTTAGTTGCCCCCTCACATTGCTATATCTTGAACACACAACCCCTGCCACCTTCCTTGTTGATGCCTTGAGTGGAGTGCCCTAAGAGAGAACCTCTCTAGTCCCCTCCCTCAGCCACAGCTCTCTCCCAGCTTTCAGGCATGGGGAGAAAAAAAGAGAGTAAAATCCCAACCCTAAGCACCAGGGAGAAGCATCTAGTTATTCCAGCCTTCTGCTCAGTCTGCCAGCGGAGAGTTTAGATTTGCCAAAGAGATTCTCTTCCAGTAGGCATGAGGTTAAAGTCAGCACTCACTCCCCTTGGCCTGCCACACAGATACCATCTGCTGAGTCAGGGCCTGGGCTAAACCTGAGCAGGTGACCCCAGGGGAAATGGCTCTAGTGTGCCCATGAGCAGCTGTCTTCTTCAGAGCCTTGCTCAAAGCACAGTCTCTCCAGAGATTCTTCCCTGGTTTATCCTGAGTAATTGAGTAGGAGCTGGACTGGACTCAGCAAATATTTACTGAGTGCCTCTGACATAGAGAACATGATGTCAAGGAGCCATTTCAATTCTGTTCAATTCAACTAACATTTATTTGGAAGTTTTTATTAGTAAGAGGTGGAGTATAATGGGCTCTGAGCCATCCTGTCTGGTTCACATTCAGAGTCACCATCTCTTTGGATATTTTAAAGTTGTATGAGTTAATATCTCCAAAATAATTAAAGCCATGCCCAACACAAAATAAGCACTCAGTGCATCTTGATCATTATTAAGGTTATAGAGTATGTACTTGGCTAAACCGTGGGGAAGTCATCATCAGTAAGTTATCTTCTAGCCCCCAAGGAAGATACAATCTATGGAACAGAAGACCCAGAGGCATTTCAACACAGTTTTGTTTGCAATCAGCATGACACCATGATAGACCCTAAGCACTTCACAGGTACCCCGTCACATTGTGAACAATGTTTAAAAGTAGGTCAAACAGAGAAAGACAAATTTTATGTGATATCATATAATATGGATACACAATATTATGTGGAATCTAAAATATGATACAAATAAAATTATTTACAAAACAGAAAGAGATTTGTAAACACGGAAAACAAACTTATTGTTACCAAACGGGAAAGGGGATGGGAGGCATTCAGTTCAGTTCAGTTCAGTTCAGTCACTCAGTCGTGTCCGACTGGCATTTGGAATTAACATACACACACTACTATATATAAAATAGAAAACAACAAGGACTTAATGTGTAGTACAAGAAACTATATTTGATATCTTATAATAACCTAAATGAAAAAGAATCTGAAAAATAATATATACATATGTGTATATGTATACATGTATACAACAGAATCACTTTGCTGTATACCTGAAATTAACACAATATTATAAATCAACTATACTTAAATTTAAAAGAAAAAAATAGAATGCTTGACGCATGTAAGTACTCTAACATCTATGTTCCCAGGTTAAATCATTGAGCTGAGTGGAAAGACAAATTGTGTAGAGCAGGGAGTAATGCCAAGCTTGCACCAAAGAAAAATCACTTATTACTAGAAAACATGGGAAATTTATTTCATAAGTGTATAAGAAAGTGCTACTGGGCCACAAGTAGCTCTGTCCAAACAGTAAGGGTACTCAGAGAAATTTTTATCTGCTAATAACATCACCTAACTAAAATGAATAAGGTATAAGAACGTTTATTATCTTGCATAACAAAAAGTCTGGAGGAAGGTGGTTCAAAGATTGGTTCAGAAGCTCAATTACATCATTCCATCTTCAAACCTAAGCCTCTGACTTAATCTTTAAGCATCTATGCCCATGGATGCAGAATGGCTGCCATAGTTCCAGTCTTCAAAGATAAATATGATAATGGTCAGCAAAGAATTTCCCATGAACCTCTTTTTTTCTAAAGTCACATGTCCCTGAAATCCCATTGGCCAATATTGAATCACATGATCAGGCCCTAGCTGCACGAGAATCTGAGAAAGCAAGTGTCTGACTATTTTAGCTTCTGTGATGGGAGATAAGATGCACTAGAAAAGTGTGTAACCAAGAATAACTGCATAGTGAAAATGTGAACTATCTGGAAACTGTGGATGCTTATTCAAATGATGTGAGTTCTTGTCCTAAAGTAGTAATTGTGTATTAGTTATTATTAGCTCATTGGGTCTGGCCTTAAAAAGGTTTAATCCCTGCAAGTGTGCAGCCAAATATTCTAGTCCTTCAAAATGGACTACCAACGTGGAAAGGCTGAGCACTAGTTCATTACATGTTAGTAAATGGTACTCATACAAATGAAATGTTATGGGGAGGCGGGTGGGGACTGGTGAATCAGCCAGGAGTTCTTTATATATCTGTATAGTGTTCATTCATTTCATAAATAATTTTTGAACATCTGCTCTGTATATGGCACCATTTAGAGCAGTAAATAAGACTAAGTCTCTGCCCTCATGTAATTTAAACCTAGTGGGTGTGATCACATCACCTTTTGTCCCCAAGACCCCTAGATCATATCATCCTAGGTTTGCAGAAGTTGTTATTAAACCTGTTATTCTGTGACCCTTCTTCTGGTACTAGTCCTTATACTCTGCAATTTGGCAATTCTGTCTATTGTCTGTGAATATTCTTACACTCATAAAAGTGCCTTTCTCCATCAAGTCTGCCAACTTTGAAGAATAAGGAAAGCAGGACTTCCATTAATTTGAGGGGCCCTTAAAGTACAGGCTGTTCATCTTATTTACAGTGGCAATTTGGCAGAGCAGAAGAAGGGCAGACTAATGCACTCAGCCCAGGTCTGTTACTTCTCAGCCATATAACATTGGGCAAGTCACTTTTTGAGACTGTATTTCTCATCTGAAAATGGGCAAGTTAACAGGGCTTGTGTTGCTATATAATGCTATAATAATGCTAAATTCTGGTACCAAGCTTAGACAAAATAAGGGTGCAATGGCTGGCATAGTAGACACTCATTAGAGGGGAGGCCAGTAATCATCTTCACTGCTACTTGACCTTCTATTCTCATCTGCCACTTGTCAAACAAAACTCACCCTGAGCAGCAGGTGGCCAGGGCATCAATTAATGCCCGCAGATGGCATGCTGATCTGCTAATTGCTCCAAGGCCTCCAGAATCTAAATTGGTGTGGTCGCTCAACTGCCAAGGACATCAGGTTTCCCTCTATCCCTCCTGCTGGCCACAGCCCCACTCCTGAGAATTCCGATGAAAACTCTGATTCTCTGGGGACACGTCAGCAGCTTGTGTTGTTAAAAATAAGTCATTTGGACCCTGATCTGACATTTATGAGGAAACAGAAGACACTTAGCGCCATCTTTGATTTCTTTATGTCCACCACCATAAAAAAAAAAAAAAAATTTTTAAAAACAATGGGGCTTTTGCCATTCCTCCCATGATTCAGCTCTTCATCACCCAGACTATTCCCTGACTGGGTAGGAGGTGAACAGAGGGCCTGAGAAGAGACCGAGGATCTCAAGGAAATGTCAAGTTCAATTATTTATTCAAAGTGGCAGAGCATTGTGTATACTCACTGCCATGAAGCGATCAATTTTTAAAAGAACTGTGTATTTCTACATGTATAAATAGATGCTATTTTTTTTCCAAATAATCAACTTAGTCTCCCAGCAATTCAAAAAGAAAAAAAAAATACATCTGCTTTTGTAAGCTCTCTCACCACAGATGTCCTTCCTGAGTTTTAAACCACGGCATGGGTATGAACTTCCTGCTAGGAAGTATGGGTAGCTTAGCATTTGTTGAGGAAGAACCTCAGCACATATTTTTTCCTTGCCATTCTACAAACATGGCCTGTTACCCATACATCAAAGCATCAGCATGTCCCCAGCACATCCTCTCCTGTGCACTTAATGTATGGTAATGCAACCGAAAGGATAGAGAAGCGAAGGAGAGAGAGGAAACAGATGGAGAAAGAAAGCTCCCCTTTTACAGCCCAAATGGGTACATGTCTATGGAAAGGTGTCTTCTTAAATAAGAAGAGTAGGAGGAAAGACTCTGGGCAAAAGCCAAGCAAAAGGAGCCCAGTTCTTCTCATTGCCATTTGAGACACTGATATGAAGAAGGTTCTTGGGAATTCATCGTTTCGTGTCAAATTTCAGAAACAAACTGCAGCTCTGCTACTTGTATTGGTCAGTTCAGGCTGCCCTAACAAAATACCACAGACTGGGTGGTTTAAAAAAAGAGGAGTTTATTTCCTCGCAATTCTGGAGGCTGGCAGTTCAAGATCAAGATGCCAGCCAATTTGATTCATAATGAGAACTCTCTTTCTGGCTTGTAGATGACCACCTTCTCACTATATCCTTATATGTCAATGAGAGAGAGAGACAGAAAGAGAGAGAGAGAGTTGGAGATGCTCTCCAAATATAGTCCATGAGGGTGAGGGCTTCAACATATGAATTTTAGGAGGATATAATCAGTCCACAGCATTGCTAAAGAACTCTGTCTTTCTGAAGCTCCCTTACCACACCCTAGATCTCTAGATGTAGGCATCCTTAGCACACACTGGCTGCTCCAACCCAGGGGCCCCTAGCTCACTAGAAGCCCTCAACTTAAGTTCTAACCTTCCCTGTGATCACAGGCCTTGCTTGTAAAAAGTCCTTGTCAATATTCAAATTTATATTTAAAAGGAATTGTTGCTTTATCACAGGATTCCTTAGATAATGTATGTTCTATGAATTATTAAGAGAAACAGGAGTTTGGGCTTCCTGACCTTTGGAAAGTTATTAGAGATGAAGGGAAGTCCCATGTTCACTACAGCATTATTTATGGTATCTAAGATATGGAAACAGCCTACGTGTTCATCAAGAGACAAATGGATAAGGAATGTGTGGTACATGTTTACAATGGATATTGTATATAACTCAGCCATACAGAAGAATGAAATCAAGCAATTTGGGTCAACATGAATGGACCTGGAGAGCATTGTGCTAAGTGAAATAAGTCAGAGAAATACAAATATAGTATGTGATATGGGTAAAGAGACTCAGCAGGTACAAACTTCCAGTTATAAAACAAATAAGTCCTGGGGATGTAATAAAAAGTGTACAGCATGATGACATAGTTAATAATACTCTATCACATACTCCAAGATTTCTAAGAGAGCAGACTTCAAAGTTCTCACCACAAGGAAAAAATTTCAAATTATGTATGGTGACAAATGTTAACTAGACTTATTGTGGGGATCATTTTGCAATATAGACAAATATGGAATTATTATATTGTACACCTTAAATTAATACTTTATGTCAATTATATCTCAATTTTTAAAAAGAATGTATTTTCAGGACTTCCCTGGCAGTCCAGTGAGGAAGACTCTGCCCTTCCAATCGATTGTGGGCTCAATCCCTGGTCAAGGAACTAAGAGCCCACATGCCATGCCTCGCAGCCAAGAAGATATATTTTTTTAAAAAGAATATATTTTTGGTAAAAATAGAAACAGTAGTAAATTATCACAGACAAGATGAGGGTAAGAAGACAAAGTGAATAAATGGCAGTGTAACATTCTGGATTAGATCCTGAAGCATTAAGAAAAAGGGATATTTGTGGAAAAGGTGCAATTTGAATATAGTATGTGCTTCTATTAAAAAAAAAAGTGAAGATAAGGAAGGATTAAGATCATAACACAGGACAATGGTAGATGGACTTTCAGTTGTGCCCAACCATTGTAGCAGAGAAGGCAATGGCACCCCACTCCAGTACTCTTGTGGAAAATCCCATGGATGGAAGAGCCTGGTAGGCTACAGTCCATGGGGTCGCTAGGAGTCGGACATGACCGAACGACTTCACTTTCACTTTTTACTTTCCTGCTTTGGAGAAGGAAATGGCAACCCACTCCAGTGTTCTTGCCTGGAGAATCCCAGGGACGGGGGAGCCTGGTGGGCTGCCATCTATGGGGTCGCACAGAGTCGGACACGACGGAAGCAACTTAGCAGCAGCAGCAACCATTGTAAAATGTCTCTATTACTAAAACAAGGCAACATGGTCCTTGATATTATTATTATTATTATTAGTGCTATCCTGTATGGCTCCATTTTTCTCAAAGAAAAACATATGGTATATTTCATACATACATTCATTTAATATATAACTTCATAATTCTAACAATGATAGCACTCCAAGGCTATGGATAAAAAAAGGTCATGGTTCTGTCTCCCTCTGAGATGCCATACACATTCTATTTAATTAAGCCAATATTTATTAAGCAGCTGCCACAGACCAAAGCTCACCTAGGCACTGACAGAGCCAAGGCTTAGGAGAGTAGATCATTTCCCAGATCTCTCCCTCTCTCCATCCCACTCCTTGTGGGTCCTGAGACCGTGCCTGGCAGCCGCATCGAACTAGATGAGTGCCCATCTTTGTCTGGAGGGGGGAGAGGGCAAAGCTCACAGGTCAACAGAGACATCAATCAGAGGAAATGATGGTGGTGGTTACTCTGAAGAGCCCACAAGGTTCCCTACCAGCCCCAGGCTATTCTCCTCATTTTCCTTCTCTTCTTCCTGATTCCTTCCCTCTCTTCTTCTCTGTGTCTTACTTGATTACACCTGAAAGGGCTTGGGTCCCCCTCTTAGAGATTCACCATACGCATCAGTGAGCAATCTTATAATAAAAAAGCTTATTTAACCCAATATTTCCCAAGTGTATTTCTTCTCTGAGGCAGTGCATAGCCTCTCGGATAGCTTCTAGGATTTGGTGACTAGCATCAAAGGATTGAGCCAACTCAGTAAGTTGCCCTAATTATAACTCTGAAGATGATAGTCTTTGCCTGCAATCCTCTCTTCTCTCACCTTCCTAAGTGCTTCTGGTCACTTTGGGCATCCACCACATGTCAACCTTTACCCCAGCTCTACCCCTTGCCACTTTAGATTCAGGATCTTCCTTATGACCCAACACACAGAGGACCACCAAGTTCTACATTCTCCAGACAGAACTTGATCCTCCAAGCCAGAACTTCCAACTGGAAACACTAAGGAATACTTATCCTCAAGAAATGATTAAAGAGAGAAAGCAAGTTTGTAGTTATATGTTTACATAGTAAATTCCCCTCTTAGATGTTTGCAAGATGCATTATTAAAGGCTCTGAGAAGTCCTATAATAGAGCAACTTGACCTAACCCCTTCACTTCCCCAGATGCATCTGACCTCAGTCTCCCTTTTTAATTACGCCTAACAATGGTGGAAGGATCTATGACTCCACAGAATGTGCTTTGAGAACCTCTACTGCAGACTGAACTCCCATCAAGTGCTCCCATTTGGTGTCTCATTCTGTCGGGATCCAGTTAGATAACTGAAGCAATATTGACATGTTGAGCTAATAATAACAGCGCACTGCTTGGTACTAGTTCCTATTCCCCAAAATACTGTGGGTATTATCACCCACATTTTACAAATGAAGAGGCTGAGGCTTAAAGAAAGAAAGGAACTTTCTCAAGTCTCGCCCAACTAGGAGGTATCAAGCTGGGATTTGAACCCAGGCCTACTAATGGCTTCTTTTTTGCTAGCCACTTTGTCAACAGGGGGTTAAGATGCTCACTTTCTAGAGCTGTTTACATTTTAATGTCAAAGAGAAAAAAATACTTTAATCCCAGAATAATGAAATGAATCCCTACTAGCAGGAATCCTGGAAGACTTTTTTTTTCCAGTGTCTCCCCTTGGGCAAAGTTCAGCGAGGCATGCTTGCAGCCCATTACAGATGTTAGGGTTCTCTAAACTCAGGGTTCTTCAGTTGTGATGCAAACCCACTTCACGCATAGTGTCCACCTGCGTCACTCCATGGTGTTGGCAGGACAAAGGAAACCGGTTCTTGCTGTCCCGTGAGATCTAGGAGGAAGCCAGGGGAGAAGGAATCTGGGAGTGCAGATCTTCCTTTTTATCACCCAGATCATGGTTTTCCTCTTCCTATAGGCTCAAGGAAAGTTCTGTCTGTTTGGGTAAAAGAACCAATCATTAAGATAGCCATATATTTATATGTAGCCACAGTTACAGAGGGGGGCTGTAGAAAAGTAACTCTGAACTGTGTGACGTGTGCAATCCACAACCTTTGCCATCTAACAAATTTGGCTTATGGTTTTATTCCAATGGGGCCAAACTGAGACCTACTGCCATCACACATGGAAACTTTTTCTAACAAAAGGAGTATGTTGATATAACGCTAGCTGTATCAAGTCCAAAATTAATGCCTTTCAAAAACAAGTGTCTTACTGGATATTTTCTGAAGATCATAATCCTACTCAGTCGTGTCCGACTCTTTGCAACCCCGTGGACTGTAGCCCACCAGGCTCCTTCATCCATGGAATTTACTAGGCAAGAATACTGGAGTGGGTTGCCATTTCCTTCTCCAGGGGATCTTCCTGACCCAGGGATCGAACCCAGGTCTCCCGCATTGCAGGTAGACACTTTCCCATCTGAGCCACCAGGGATTCCTAAGAAAGTGGTACCCATTTTCAGTATGTACTTTCTCCCAAATGGATAGCAAATTCACCCAAGTCCCCAGGTCGGAATCTGGGGTGAGTTTTCAATTGAAGAGAATTTCCTGGGTGGCATCCCTTGTAATGTATTATAAATAGAAATGCATGGTCTGTAACGATGACCTAGTCTGCAGTGAAGCAGAAACGGATGTTCCTCAGCCCCCGATGGTCATCTCATTAGGCTCCAATCCAGTTCTGTTTGTGCTTCTCCATCACCTTTATTTGTTTAAGAGGCCTGACAAGGCAAACACTCCTGATGTGATGTTTACATTGCAGCTTTCACTGGAGCTTATTAAACTCATCGTTACTTCATATAAGCTGCAGATATGTGACTAGAGCCAGTGAGTGTTGACAGTAAGTAACAGACACCCTGTCACAAGGTTACATGTTTATACACTCCATTGGATGCCTGCTGGATTTTGTTCCTGTAAAACTATCACAGATAATGAAGCTACTATCAGATAAGAGACTATAATAAATGACCACAATTAGGTCTCTGGTTAATGAAAACACTTGGTGGTCTCTCCAGCCTGACTTGGACAAATCCCAGGCAGGCAAAAAAAAAAAAGGAATCAAAAATCAGATTTAAATGAGATTGATTTAATAGGATACCATTTGATTTTCAAAAGGAACCAGAGAGAAAAGAAATTGAGTTTTTATCTTCCTTCCTGACCCTCTTTCCTTCCTTCTCTTACCCTTCCTCCCATCTCAAAAGTAATAATCACATTCTGAAATCAGATTCCTACAAAATTCTAAGTCACTTGGCATGCCTCCTCCCCAAATGGCCCCATGATACCTAGACCAAGGGAAAACATGGACAGGACATTGAAGCTTGGGGGAGCTTCTCCAGATGGAAGGGCCTGTCTTGGGTTGTTATTGCACCCAAAAGGAAAAGCAGGGAAGAGACAAAATCACCGAGGGTTCTTGGCACAAACTTCAATATAGCCGATGGTCAAGGCTCCATTTGGCAGCTTGCAAGGCGCAACGGTCATCACTTCTTTAAAGGGTTTTTGTTGCCCCAGCATGCTCTCATCACACAGCAGCAAAATGATAGCACAGAATTTAAGTGCTCTGATGAAAAGGTCTTTAAAAGATATTTATTTTCTTGTACGTTATAGTCATTTCCAGGATGACTTACTGATTTACAGCGAGCTTTTAATATATACGTATCACTTAAGAATGTGGTGAAAGAACATGTGTAGAGCCCTTTTCGAGACCTTAAAAGATGACACCAGCAATGTGGAGACTGACTGGCTGGAAAACACGCACCCCAGTGTGCTGCGCAGTTATTTTTCATGGCGACAACGATTTTGTTTATGTCATGTCACGCCAGCTTGTCCCAGATGTCTCTCCCCTTATTCTCCCTGATATTTCCCCCACGTCCCTCTCCCCACTCACCCCAACAATCTAACCATCCACCCAGCCTCCTTGAATCACAACTACATTTTTAAAATTCAGCTAGAGGGGAAATGCTTTTCTGTGAAGTATTTACTCCGGCAGGGCAGGAGGGAGTTCTATTTTCGTTTGATTGAATATTTTCTATTAATAGTTTCAGGGGAAATTACCCTGAATGGTAGAGTGATCCCCCCTAGGAATAAATGTTTTGGAAGTTGGGGGTGGGGGTGCATGGTGATTGATGGAGCTTTTTGTATATCCCTGTTGCCAGAAGACCTCATAAACTCAGGAAAGCTGCCCAGGCATCAATCTGTTTACCTTTTCACGACTTTAAAGGTGATTTATTTGACCTTTGAAAACTGGGATCCTACCTCTTGCTGGAAACAGTGCACATTTCAGCGTAAACGGTGACTGTTCAAGACGGTAAAGCCTCCAGTTGGAGGTCCTTTATCACATTTGTCTTGTCCTAATCTGAATGGGAAGCGTCTGCTGGATTCCTAGTACAAACATATTTGAGGGACATTGTCTAAATATACGGAGATAAGTGTGTGTTTATGCACCATATGTACATATAGTTTCCATAACGATTTTTAAAACTATTTATAAATGCCTGGATATCAGGTAAACAAGAGGTAGCACGGATAGAGAAAAAGTCTGGAATTTGAGATAGGATCTGAGTCCTTCGTGGGCTGGGTTACCCTAATTATATAACTTACCATCTTGTAAGGGAGAACTCTGGAGTCAAACCACCTGCCCTGGATTCCCAGTTTGACTTACTCACCATGTAATCGTGGGCAAGATACTTAACCTCTCTGTGCCTTGATGTTATTATCTGTAAAATGGAATAATAACAGTGCCTATATCTCATAAGGTTGATGTGAGGATTCAATAGGTTGAAGCATGTAGATAGCTTACAATACTGTTTGGCACATAGAAAACAATAAATGTTTGTTATTACTATCCTCAGTAAAGACAGCAAAATAATTATACCTACAAGGAATTTAAAATGGAGGAAATAACAACAGACATATTAAGTACCTTGCACAATGTAACAGGCTATGTGGATGCCACTAGCCCACTGAACTGCAGACAAGTCAGTAAAGCGCCATTCATCTCACTAGTTCTGAATGCTGTACCTTTTTTCTACTCAAACTATAAAAGCAATAAGACTGATCATTTGTGTCTTCATTTTACATATGAAAAAAGTGAAGGTCAAAAGACATTGAAATGACTTACTAAAGATCACACAGCTCTTCAGAATATATGGGCATCCCAATTAAAATTTGATAGTATTATAATGTTATTGATTCATTCAGTAAAAATGAATGGGTAACAGCTATTGGCTCCTCAGGTTCATGAGGTCCACTTCTCTTCTGGTTCCTGGAACCAGTTTCCTTTCAGAGGGACCCAACCAGCACAGGGAATGGTTCCCAGAACAGAAAGAATGTCATTAGCAAGGTCAATGTTTCCCTGCGATTCAATGATCAAGGGAGGAAATGAGCAAAAGCATTCAGCTGTACAGACTGGATCAAGGGAATTGCTTTACCAACTGTACTCCTGATTTTGCTTCTAGGGAACACCAGAAAGGATATCTGGTACCAGTAAGATTTCTATTTTAAAACACTACATGGCTTTTTAGAACTCAATCCATCAGTAGAAAAATGAACAACTGCAATGTGAATCTAGTCTGTTATAAGACAGAATAAGGAACTGAGTCCCCTTCCACTGATGACTTCAGAAGTCTTCCCAACAACTGGCCAGCAGAAGAGGGTGTGGCTACCTGAGTGCTGCGGGAACATTTACATCACTAGTACTGTGAGACCATCACACATTTTCAAACCTCATTGGAGCCTGCGGCATGACACTTTGGGAGGAAATCTCCTGGGAGTCCCAAAAATGCTAAGAGAGGACTCCAGAGATAGCCGACTGATATGGTCTAGAATTGTGCAGTAGTTTGAGCATTCTTTGGCATTGCCTTTCTTTGGGATTGGAATGAAAACAGACTTTTTCCAGTCCTGTGGCCACTGCTGAGTTTTCCAAATTTGCTGACATATTGAGTGCAGCACTTTCATAGCATCATCTTTCAGGATTTGAAATAGCTCAACTGGTTTTCATTACAATCCCAAAGAAAGGCAATGCCAAAGAATGCTAAAACTACTGCACAACTGCACTCATCTCACATGCTAGTAAAGTAATGCTCAAAATTCTCCAAGCCAGGCTTCAGCAATATGTGAACCGTGAACTTCCTGATGTTCAAGCTGGTTTTAGAAAAGGCAGAGGAACCAGAGATCAATTGCCAACATCCGCTGGATCATGGAAAAAGCAAGAGAGTTCCAGAAAAACATCTATTTCTGCTTTATTGACTATGCCAAAGCCTTTGACTCTGTGGATCACAATAAACTGTGGGAAATTCTTCAAGAGATGGGAATACCAGACCACCTGACCTGCCTCTTGAGAAACCTGTATGCAGGTCAGGAAGCAACAGTTAGAACTGGACATGGAACAACAGACGGGTTCCAAATAGGAAAAGGAGTACGTCAAGGCTGTATATTGTCACCCTGTTTATTTAACTTATATGCAGAGTACATCATGAGAAACGCTGGACTGGAAGAAGCACAAGCTGGAATCAAGATTGCCGGGAGAAATATCAATAACTTCAGATATGCAGATGACACCACCCTTATGGCAGAAAGTGAAGAGGAACCAAAAAGCCTCTTGATGAAAGTGAAAGAGGAGAATGAAAAAGTT
>NW_011494897.1:1095000-1110950 GCF_000754665.1 Bison bison bison
TGAAAGTGAAAGAGGAGAATGAAAAAGTTGGCTTAAAGCTCAACATTCAGAAAATGAAGCTCATGGCATCTGGTCCCATCACTTCATGGCAAATAGATGGGGAAACAAGGGAAACAGTGGCTGACTTTATTCTTTTGGGCTCCAAAATCACTGCCAATGGTGACTGCAGCCATGAAATTAAAAGACGCTTACTCCTTGGAAGGAAAGTTATGACCAACCTAGATAGCATATTCAAAAGCAGAGACGTTAATTTGCCAACAAAGGTCCATCTAGTCAAGGCTATGGTTTTTCCAGTAGTCATGTATGGATGTGAGAATTGAACTGTGAAGAAAGCTGAGTGCCGAAGAATTGATGCTTTTGAACTGTGGTGTTGGAGAAGACTCTTGAGAGTCCCTTGGACTGCAAGGAGATCCAACCAGTCCATTCTAAAAAAGATCAGTCCTGGGTATTCTATGGAAGGAATGATGCTAAAGCTGAAACTCCAGTACTTTGGCCACCTCATGCGAAGAGTTGACTCATTGGAAAAGACTCTGATGCTGGGGGGGATTGGGGGCAGGAGGAGAAGGGGACGACAGAGGATGAGATGGCTGGATGGCATCACCGACTCCATGGACGTGAGTTTGAGTGAACTCCAGGAGTTGGTGATGGACAGGGAGGCCTGGTGTGCTGCAGTTCATGGGGTTGCAAAGAGTCAGACACGACTGAGCGACTGAACTGAACTGAACTGAACTGATGGTCTAGAAACATACCTTATATTAGAAAAGTGCATGGCAAGCCACTCCAATATTCTTGCCTGGAGAATCCCATGGACAGAGGGATGTGGCAGGCTATAGTCCATAGAGTTGCAAAGAGTAGGATACAACTGAAGCAACTTAGCACGCATGCACGCAGAAACCCATACAGAACAGCCTTCTGAGGAATCTGAAGACAAGTCAGCCAAAGCTGTGCTTTCCTGGCAATGAGCAGCTGCTCCCTAGAAACTTCTAGAAAGCCACCCATTCTGGGAAAAGACCCACCTGCCCCAACACTCCCAGAGCCTCCCAAGCAGGAACTGGATTCAGCAGAAACTGCTCATGGCCATGTACTTTGCATGGTCGCTGAGTCCCCGCCTCCTCTGCATCTCTCAGAAGCATCAGTGTTAACAGGTGGCACAACAAGATGCCCATCTTCAACCCTGCACACACGCAGCTCAAACCCCTGTGAACTGAGAAGGCTCTGGAGCTGCCCACCATCTTCTGTGATGACAGCTCATAATTTATTACCCACAGCATTTCTCTTCAGGACGTGACCACTGCCTGTGTTGGAAGGGGACAGCTGAAGGCCCATTAATCTTCACCCTGGTGGGGAAGAGACTGATGGCAATTTAATTTAACTGGATGTGTGAGGTAGATATAAAAGACCACAAGGTAAAAATGACAAGATTATTAACTGCGCCCAGAGCCGTCTGTTTACCAAGCTGCCTCAGTAAATGGAAGCAGGTTGGTGAAACGTGGACCAAGGTTCAAGCAAGGTTTACAGAGGGGAGTTTCTGGCAGATGTGGGTAATGGCAAGCCTCCACATTTCCAGGGAGAAAGCAAAGGACTTTTGTGGTTAGAAGAGGAACTTGGGCTTCAACCAGCTTAGCAAGCAGGCTAAAGTTTAAAAGGTCAGGGCAAATTCAGAAATATTTCTCTCCCACACCCACAAAAAGGAAACGGTTGAACTTAATCACCAAGGTCCCCCTTCAGGTCCTCCCCTGACCGACCTCCCATTCCAGCTAACTCAATTTTTCCTCCTGTCCAGGTTGTTTTGAAAGGCTGAGCTACAGCTCTTCGCTTGAGAGAAGCACGTCTTCTCCCACCACCTCCGTCCACCTGTGGAAGGAACAACTACCTCAGGAGCTCTCTAAGGGGCTTTCTCCTCACCAGCCCACTGTCCTCCCGAAAGACAAAACTTCAAGTAAAGGTGTGTGAATTCCTCTCTGTCAGCATCCACCATGGGTTCCCTCTGGAAGACATTTTCTAGGTGTCTGCCTTCCCACACTGGAGTCTAAGAAACCCCAGAATCAAAAAGCACTGCCCCCAAATACAGACCACCGTAAGAGCGGAAAGCGTTTGTTCTCCCAAGTCCTGGTCTGGCTCAGGTTCTGCACACAGACACGTAACGAGGAGCTTTTGAACCCTCCTCACTGTCCCAGCTTTAGGCCTGAACTGACCCTCGTCCCAGCTTCCTTGAGGCCCTGCCCTCTGTCCCACCTCCAGGCCCAAACTGACTATGCCAAAGTATCCATCAGCAGAACCACAGAGGTGGCCCCAAACAAGGACAACATTTGTGCTGAAAAACCAACAGGTAGGGACTTCCCTGCTGGTCCAGGGGTTAAGACTCCTCGCTCCAAAGGCAGGGGGCCTGGGTTCCATCCCTGGTCAGGGAAACAGATCCCACACATAGCAACTAAGGGTTCTCATGCCACAACTAAAGACTCGGCACAGCCAAATAAATATATATTTTTAAAAAGCAATAGGTGTCTAATGCTGTCTGGTTTACAAAGCACTCATCTAAAACATGATTCTTACATAGCCCTGGATGTGGCAGGGCAAGCATTCCCTTCTCCATTTTATAGATGAGAAAACTGAGTCTCAGAGAGGTTTGGTTTATTAAGGTCGTAAGAAGATACTAGCATACTTCTGCTAGCACTTATTTCACTTTATTATACACACACATTCACATGTGTATAAATGACTGTTCCTCTGGGCAGACACTATTGCCCAGATGCTCAAAAGTTGTTGTTCCCTCTTTCTTTTTCACAGAACAAGAATTTTGTTTGGCACTGGCTGGAGATGTCTTTGTCTCCAGAAGTGGATCCAGCTTCTAGTCTGAAGATGTAACTGAGCCCCATTTCTGAACCAGGAAATGAAAGAAGGCTGCTAAACACTTTCCGGAAACACTTTTCTTCCTGATAAGAGAGGGACATCATGAGAGGGAGCTTTCCTGCCCCACATTGCCCATTTTCTCTGCTTTTGAACATAGACAGGTAAGGGCAAAATGATTAGAGCAGCTGCAACTTTTTTGCGACCATGAGGAAGAAGGCCAAGCACCACAAAGAAATGACAACCCAGAACCCTGATGTCTTTAAGCTACTAAAACAGCCTCAGTGAGTGCATATCACCACACTTCTAATATAAGACATTTTAGTATTTTGTTTGCTGGAGCTAAAAGCATTCCCAGCTAATATGCTCCCTGACCAGATGACGAGAAACTCAACAACAGAGACCATATTTATGTTTGAGTCTTCTTTGCAGTCTTGTCCAGAAATAATCACTTAACAATGCTTGCTAGGATAAAGAAAAGAAGGAAGAAAAGAGTATACTCCAATGAGACATACTTTGATGTGATGAACTTAACAAAACCAATGAAACAGAACTTTGGATTTTTACTTGGAGATAACCACTTGGTTCTACATTAATATGACAATCACTATCAGTATTATTCTGCCTTCTTTCCCAGAACAGTTCTCACTATTTCCATACACCTTGACAATTAAAATTATGCTTTTTTCATAAATTGAACAAGTAAGTTATGCAGTTCTGCAATGAAGATAATTTTCCTACTTAAAAATAGAATCACTAAAAGGTATATTTCAAGGCAGTGAGGGAAAGATAATTATTCAATAAGTGATAATAATCTAATAATTATTTGAAAAGAAAATAAGATTCCTGGTAAAACACACCAAATTAAATTTCAGAGGAATGACAGTCCACTATATTACAAAGTAAATAATTACTGAATCCATAAAAATATCTGAAGAACACATCAATGAACGTTTATCTATAATGTCAATTTTGGAAGAATTTTGTAAGGCAGAACATAAAGGGAAAAAATGCTTGAGTACATAAAAATTTACATTTTCTGAATATAAAAAACTACCATTTAAAAATTAAGAGAAATGACACTGGAAAAATATTTGCATTCAGAAAGTTACTGTCTTAATCTGTTTGGGAATTTTAAAAGCATTCATGAAAGAAAAGAAAACCAATAAAAAATGTACAGAGGGCATTAACCCAAAGTTGTTTAAGGAAAAAATGCCAATAATCAATAGATATATTCAAATATAGAAACTCACTGGTAACAAAAGATAGTCAAATTGAAATGAGATTCACTTTGCCTTTTTTTGCCTACCATATTGGCAAAAATGTTTTTCATTTTATCAAGTGTTTGGAAGAGGTTAGAAAATCATGCTACCCATAAGCTCCTTTGGTAACAGAAAACAGAAAACAAGACTTCACAGAAAAAAGGAAAGAAAAAACCAGTCAACCTCTGATTCATAGTTTTATTTTTAAAATTTATCCTAAGGGTATATTTCTAAGATGAATACAAAGCTTTGCATAAATATGCTTAGTGGGGCATTATGTGTAAGAATTAAAATAGGAGCTTTTAAATTGAACTTAAATTGGAACCTAAATGGGTGTGAAATACTAGCATATCCGTGAGTGTTGTCACAGAGCAAATATTGTTACAAGGACATGCTCCCCACAATTATTAAGGAAAACAAACAAAGCAATCAGAATCAGATAAGCATCTTTTTATAAAATGGAAGTTGTAATAAGGTAATGGCAGTTTGTAATTATTTTTTTGTCTATTCTGAAATTTCCAAATTTTTCTGTGAATTATATGTATGATAAACAAAAGCAGTTATTTTTACATGAGAGAAATACTCAGGACTTCTCTTGTTCCAACATCGGAAGCCCAGGAGTGTGCTGTTTCCAGCAGCAATTCAATTCATACACCTTAGCTCCTCCTTACTTCACAGTATGGGCGCAAGCACGCCTCACGAAGATGGAACATTAACAAAATAATTCGTATGATCAATAATAATTTTTTAACAAATTCTGTTCATGAAATGGCCCAAACAAACTTTGGGCCAACCCAATATAACCATCCATGAACCCTCTGAGGGACAGATAGGCAAACTGAGACCCAGAGTGTCTAAGTGATCGGTCCAAGAAGGAAGTAATCACTGCTAGGTTTCTGACTTCACTGCACACTTACGCCCCTCTCTCAAGACTAAGTCTGAAGCGTGTGCTTGTGAATCCTGTTGACTCAAGCACGGTGACCCTGAGAACCCAAAACCTGAGAGCCTACTCCAGCCACTGCACAGCCTCAATTCCCAGCTCTGTTGAGCCCCTGAAGGCTTCTCCTGCATCCTGTTTGCCTCTGCTTGAAGCTACACACCTGTCCCGCCCCCTCCTACGAAAGGGTGAACACTTGAAGCAGCATCAATAGAGAGCACAGGATGCGGCAGGGTTGAGGACAGTTTGACACAAAGCCTCATGGAAAGCCAAGCCAGGCAGGGGGTCATAGCGCAGCCAGAGCTGATAGATTGGTCCCTCTCTGCCGTTTCATCACCTGGGAGTCCTTCTCCTTCAGGCTATGCCAGGGACCAGCAAGGGGACCTGAAAATACAGCTATTACATGTTCAATCAATATTTCTTCTCTGATTGATGTCCAATTATACAGGATGATCTTAGAAACCCCTTTTGACAGAAAATAAAACAGGTGCATAATATACATCTATTTTTGTTCCATCTACTATCAGGACAGAGACACCTGAACTCTAAGCTTCAGGTTTTAATCACATGTCCCAAGTAAACTACACACCTTTTCCCCACGTTACCCACCCAGTCAATAGTGCCTGGCATCCTCTGGGGCCCAGAGCCAAGGCTGCCCCCCTGAAGCCATCATTGTCCTGCCTGCGTCCCCACAGCCCACTCAGATTCCACTGCCCCTTGGCAGAGCTCCTAGGGCACACACTCACTGCATACACTCCTATGGCACTTACTGACTGTGTTACAATCTGCTGTCTGTTCACACATCTTGTTCACTGTGCTCTGAGCATCATGTCCAATTCATCTCATTTCCTGCACCTGACGCAGAGGCTGGTATACCATCATTGCAGCGGTCCTCCAGTGAGGTAGTTGGTCCTCCTCGGTTCTTTCAGGAATCCCAAAGAAAACTCCAGCAAGTAGGACCTCACAGCCAATGACAGGGAAGAATGAGAAATCATAGACATTCAAGATGGAGAACATAACTGCAAAAAAAAATGAATGAACGAATGAATATATGCATACATACATCTATGTGCATGCTAAGTCACTTCAGTCATGTCTGACTCTTTGTGAACCCATGAACTGTAGCCCACCAGGTTCCTCTGTCCATGGGATTTTTCCAGGCAAGAATACAGGAGTGGGTGGCCATGCCCTCCTCCAGGGGATCTTCCCGATCCAGGGATGGAATCCAGGTCTCCTGCATTGCAGGCGGGATTCTTTTCCACTGAGCCACGTGGGAAGCTCCACATACATCTATATGTATGTGTGTTAGTTGCTCTGTTGTGTCTGACTCCATGCAACCCCATGGACAATAGCCCGTCAGGCTCCTCTGTCCATGGAATTCTCCAGGCAAGAATACTGGAGTGGGTTGCTATTCCCTTCTCCACATACATCTATGCGTACACATAAATATATGCATATATACACATAAGCATACATACACTTTTATACCTATATATCTGTAGTCTGGGAAGAACCAAAGACAAGAGGAAGGTGTTCACAAGAGAAATGACACAATCTGTTCATGAAACATGGTGCAAGAGCTGGGAATGAGCAAGATAACCCAGGTAGGCTATCCATAAAATTATATTTAACTTGATGCAAGTTCCACTAGAAGAAGTTGAATTATTCTTATTTTTGAAGCACTATATGAACCAACCCAGTAAAGGTAATGCCTGGTGGTGGCAGAGATCTGTTAAATGCATTGAACGGAGGCCATAACACAGCCAAGTAAACAGAGGAGGAGTCAAACAGCCTTTATTCCAACCCCTTCCTTCACATAGGGGAGAACTGAAACCCAGAGGGGAGAAGAGATATACTTTGAGGAATGTTTCCCATTAGCTGAAGAGCTGGGTCTAGAATCCAAGTCTCCTAGCTCTCAAGTCTTTACACAAGGGAATTCCTCCCTTGAAAAAAAGCAATATGGCAAATTAGAAAAAAAAAATAGAAATTTCAAAGAAAGAGGATTTATATGTATATTGTGTATATTGATGGGGAGTATGCATTTTGGGAATATTAGATACTTCGAAGGACTTCCCAGGTGGCTCAGTGGTAAAGAATCCGCCTGCCAAGCAGGATGTGGTTTCAATCCCTGGATCAAGAAGATAAATCCTGGAGAAGGAAATGGCAACCAATTGCAGTATTCTTGCCTGGAGAATCCCATGGACAGAGGAGCCTGGCATGCTACAGTCTATAGGGTTGCAAAGAGTTGGACATGACTGAAGTGACTTAGCATACACACACACACACACACACATATACTTCAGAAGCACTTATTTTGTTGCTGCTGAAGCTTTTTTATCTGGCATGTACAGTAAAGGAAAAGAGGAGCAAATTTAAAAAGGAGAAGGAAAATAGCACACAGCCTCCCTCCTGCGCTCCCTCTCCCTGCCCTGCACCCAGCCTCTCTGCTCCAGGGGGTCTGAGCTCTGATGACCTGTCACAACCACTAGACTGCAGGGTAAAAAATCAAATCACTTCCCTCCAACTCCGAGAGCAGAGGTGTGTCTGTGTTGCCCTTTCCTCCGTCTTCTTCCTAGAATCTCCACTTTGACCTTAGAGATTAAGTGATCTCTTTCCTGTACCTTGAATGAAATCCTGAGACCCTAGGCTTACCCCTAAGCCTTGGAATCCACCCCTCATCACATCCCAGCCTCCTAACCTTTTACTATCTCTGATCCTTTTGGACCACAAGACCTAAAGTCCTAACTGGGCCCTTTCCCAAACCTCTCCAAGTCTCAACAGCACATAAAGGCCTTCCTAGAGATCTCAGCATATCATCCAAACACCTAAATTGGAAATAATAGGCAAGGGGGAAAAATAGTGGTCAGTGCTGAGAAGTATTGTCCAAGCCGGTTTTTTTACACATCTGGATTATTACAATAATATAGAGAATTACCGAGGAAGATCCCAAATTCTCCCTTGGGTGCTGTTAAGAGCAGTTGCTTTTAAGTGTTTGATTTCATTATTATTTTCATAATCAAATAGAGATCTGCATGTTTCATCTTAAACACCAAGCTGGAGAGACCAAGTCCATATATCAGTTCCAGCTTCACCACAAAAGATGGTGTGAGTTTAGGGAAGTTAACTTTACTTCTCCCAGAATCCAGCTTCCTTAACTGAGAGAATGAAAATAACATATACCTCCTGTACATTACTTCCTGTGATTAAATTAGCTACGGTACAAAGACCTGGCACCTAGTAGGTACTCGATTAAAAACTCGGTCTCCCCTTCAATCTTCCTCTTCTACAAATTATTCAGAATGTATAATCAGAGCACGAGGAAACTACCACCACCTGGTGTACGGGCCTCAAAACTGCATAAGCAGCAACAGAGGTGGAAGCGCAACCCCAGCTCAAGAAAGGGCAAACTAAAATTCAGAACAGCTGGAAAGCCTCAAACTTAAAACAGATCAATTATATACAGGAGAGAGGCCATTGGAGATGCCAGAATGATGGACAGCGTTAATCAGGGCAAGCTTCCTGGAAAAGGTACATCTTATTTTGAAATATAAGGGGGAAACGAAAAAGGATGTGGACTGATTTAAAAGAAGGAAAAAATTCCCTGAGCAAGTTGCAGGCAAAATCTTTGAAGCAAAAGAGAAAGATCTTGGAGACCTCAGGTGGCAAATGATGTCAAGTGGAGACTTTGGCATAGTCCACCCTTTTAAGCCTTTGAGATTTTTAGTCCCTAAGTTGTGTCCAACTGTTTGCAACCCCATGGACCATAGCTCTCCAGGCTCCTCTGTCCATGGAATTTCCCAGACAAGAATACTGGAATAGGTTGCCATTGCCTACTCCAGGGGATCTTCCTGACCCAGGGATCAAAACTGCATCTCTTGCTTCTCTTGCATTGGCAGGCAGGTTCTTTACCACTGTGCCACCTGGGAAGTTTTAGGCCTTTAGGAACATTGATCACAGAAGAAAAAAAAGAGAATGTGGATGGCTGGGTGTAAGTCACTGCACTGCAGGTAGCTAGCCCAGAACAACCAGCTATGAGGACTCAAGCAGAGCATCTCTAACCCATGAATGTCTTCCTTTTGAGGTGGGACTTGCTTTCATAGGCAGAATACTCTGGAAGCAGCCATGTAAGACCATTGTGACAAACAGCCTTAGCAAAAGGTGGAAATGTGTTCCTCCTTAGGCACAGAGGTCATAGGCAGAGGAAAGACCTTGAAGACAGCAGTTCTGCCTTGTTCATCTGTCCCAACAATTCCAAGCTAACAGCCCAGTCCTGGAAGGAGCTCCCTACATCCCTGTGCAGTTGGCTTCCCACTTGGCAGGGACTGGAGGCTGGATTGTGCAGCAAAGTTACTACCCAGCTCTCCACTCCACTCCACACCCCTTACTCTACATTTTGTCCATGCATGTTCTGAGACGGGCAACACCCTCTTTCTCCTAGATCTTTGAGGATAATCCTTCTTCTGTCTGAAAAGCACTTCAAGGGTCCCATTTGAGACAAAACTTCTTCCAAAAAGCCTTCTGTGACCCCACTCAAGCACCCCCAAAATTCTCTATCTTAGCACATGCCACAGCATCAGAGTTCCTTGTCTTCGCATCTGTATCTACTTTTGATTCCATGGTTCCATGGAAGCAGAAACAGTGTTTCTTTTGTTCATTGTCATTTCCCTAGGGCCTAATTAAGTGCCTGGCACCTCTGAGGTCCACAAGAAATATTTAAGGTGAAGTTAAAGAATCTCCAACAGCCACCATCCACATGGCTCTGAATTGCCTAGAAAAGAAGAAACTCAGGACAAGAGAGACTTCCCTTGAATTTCCCATCTCAGCTGCCCAGAAGCCTGCCCTTGACACTCCTTTGGTGCTGGCTAGTACCACCTTAGCGGGCTGATTTTGACCAGTGTAACCCCATCTCCTCTCCTCATACCTCTCACCCAGGCTTTAGGAATCCAAATTACCCTGCCCCACATTTTACGTTGAACAGCCAGAACATACTGCCATGCGTTGACCAGCCTTGGCAACTCAACTGGATACGGTGCTTCAATCACAGAGCTGGCCAAGACAAACCAAGGCCATACACAATTGTCTCAAGGACTTGATTTTTGAAATGAGAGGAGAGCTCACCCTGATTCTCTAACTTCAACAAAAAGAAGCCAAACCACAAAGGGCTCAAGCTCTAACCTTAGGAGGACTCAGAGCCTAGACCATCACAATGGACCCTTCCCAGTGCTCCAGGTGACATCAGGTTAAAAGAAATATCTGGATGGGAAAGAAGACACATGTGGGCAATCTTTGGAAGAAAGGAGGGTTGAAAGCAGGGGGAGATGAGTACCCAATCATGGAGAGCAGGCAATGTGGGCCAAATACATGTATGCGGCCCCAGGTATTTAGCACCAGCTGCCCAAGTAACTCCCTCCTCCTTCACAGCAGCTGCCTTTGTGATCACTGCCCAGTGGAAGCAGCATAGGGGTACCCCCAAAGCAGAGAGCCCAGCATGCTCTGGGGAGGTGCCCTAGAAACGTCCCGAACGCAAGGACTTTCTTATGTCCTCACCCACTTTTCCCTGCTATCAGCATCACAAATAAAGAATCCTACCTCCCCAAATCTAGAGGGTCATGACAATGTCTCTACTCTGCTCTTCTGCAGGGCATGAAAGGTCATGGGCAAGGGCAGAGCCAGGAGGGCTGGAATACAAAAATCAGTTTCAGAGCAGTGGCCCCTCCCAACGGTAGACTTCAAAGTCAACCTTGATTCTGCATCAAGACACCAATATTTTTCTCTCCATAGAGCACATCCTTCCCTTCAGCCAAATATGACCATTTCTGCCAGGAGATCTCCCAAACAATTAAACCACTCATCCTTTGCAGGCGCCAACAATATTATGCAATTCCAATGCCTCTTACAGCCATATGTGGTGGCCACTGGACTACTGCAGTAAGAGGATTTGGCAAGGGCTGGCTGCTATCAGAGTTCAATCCTCTTGAATTCCTCACCCCCCCATACTCTCATCCTTTATAATCCCCAACCCCTCAACTCCAGATGTTGCCTTCAAACATGGACCGTGACCTTGGCCGAGCTCTGCCTCACAGACTGATTATGACATAATTACCCCCGCACTGTGACCATGGGTCTAGCCAAGCCTGACCCTCACTCTATCGATTCGCCCTGAGTCATTTATCAACAGGGTGGCTGATTCCCCATGTCTGAGTTAGCGGGAGAGGTATTTCATCAAGACATCTGACACCTTCCTTTGAAGGGTGAACGACAGAACATATGAATGCCTCTGATTAACATCTAAAGGCAGCCTGGCCGCCCTGAAATTGCCCCTCCATGAAGGAGGCTCTCCTTAGATCCAGCTGGCTGTCCCGATAGGGACCTCTACCATTTCAACTCATTTATCAGCAATTCCATCTGCTGCGTTTGGGGGCATTCCATGTGTCCATGGTTCTATCAATGTGGGGCCGGGGGCTGTTCCCTCAAGAGTGGCTGGCCTCCACGAAAGGCCGAATCCAGGCCTGTCATCTTGCCCAGTGATAGCTGGAGCAGCTGTTGTTTCTTCTTCCATCCTGCGGTGGATGCCAGAGAGCCTCAGGGGCCCGCCACCTGATTGCCATGCTTGGAACTAAATCTGTGTGTGCATGATCTTTCCTTGAATCTGTCGGAGGGAATGATGCCCCTCTACCTTTTACACCAAATTGATTTAATGTCTTCTCGAGGAGTGGTGAGCTCATCCTTGCTCCCATTCGACTTCAAAAGACCAACTGTCTCATTAACCTAATTGCCCGACTTTAAGTAACTAGCTTAAATTACCAACTAACGGATGGCCTTTTCTGTCCAAACAAGACATTCTAAAATGTTCCTACTGAAAAGAAATCGCTTTCAACCATGACGGATGAATGTCTCCTTTAGAGGATTATTACCATAATTATGGTAGACACGCTTCTAAGCCCTGAGAAATTTTGAAAAGAAAGATACAAGTGGCAAATTTGTATAGATTACCGACTGTGGAATCCTTTCTCGGGTGGCATTTTGAAAAGTTGGTCATTCACACAATCCATGCTAAATATAAAGACAGTTAAATGGCAGTACTATAGAACACTTGTCCTTTGGGGAGAAAAAAAAATCCCTCAGGAAAAAGAATACTGAAACTATCGGTAGCCCCTCTTGGTTACATTAAACCTAATAAAATTACTAATGATAAATTTCTCGTCAATGAGTGTTCCCTGCTGTGCCGGCTTCAGTCCCAGTGAACGAGGCAGGGAAGTTGAATTATTGGTTAGACTCATTTTATTGGCTTGGGCTTTGGGGGGTGCAGTGGGTTATATGGGAGATTCTTTTCATGTTTTGCTTTTTTCTCCTCAAGAAGCAGATGGTTTTGTCTTTAGTTTCAAATGTCCAAAAAAAAAAAAAAAAAGATCAGGGTGATCATTAGAAGGCAGGAATTTGTACATGGGCGCTTCCCAAAACACCTAATGTCAATCTCAGCCCCTGTGCCTGGAAGGACTGCCGAGGTCTCAGCTGAGGGAACAGTGGGGGAGGAGAAAAGGGCAGAATTGCTGGTCATGAGCCTGACTGATGGGTGGACCCTGGCAGAGGAAGGGAGGGGAGAACCTGTTAGGAATGGTAAAGGGAGAGAGGGGGTTTCCCGGGTGGCCCTAGTGGTAAAGAACCCACCGGCCATTGCAGGATATGCAGGAGACATAAGCCCTGAGTTGGGAAGATCCCTAACCCGCTCCAGTGTTCGTGCCTGGAGAATTCCATGGACAGAGGAGCCTGGTGGGCTACAGTCCACGGGATTGCAAAGAGTTGGACATGACAGAAGCATTCATGCAAAGGCTGTGAAATGGGTGGGCTGGGGCTGCTCTACAGACAGCTGCGGCACCAAGGGCTCGTGCACCATCACACAGGCCTGGCCCCACTCTCTTGCTGATCCAAGTTCAGTTTTAAATTTCTCTGTGTAAATGGCAGCTACGGTGTGCAAGCTGTCAGAACCCTCTGCCCGTCTCCAGAACAGCATGGGTTACTGAAGACAAGATAGACAGCACAATTTCCTGGGACTGAAACCTTCTGATGGAGAAAGAGACTGGTGCTGATTTCAGAGTGTGGTTTCCTGAACCCCTGGGATCCTATTACCGCTTAGTCCCTTTAATGTCAACCCAACAGCCCTTTTCTACCTTAGACGAGGGCCCGGGGGATAACAAAGAGAAACCCAAAACCTGGACTGAGACTTGGCCTCAAATCTCTGAAACCAACTCCACTTAACTGGAAGGGCCCAGACTCAAGATTTCCATGGGAACACTGGAGCATGTGTCTGAGCACAAGACCCTCCTCCTAGAAACACAACCCAATCATGATCTCGACCAAGCCTGCAGCTCAGCGCTGGGCTGGTGTTTGTGTGCAGGCTGGTTATCTTCCAGACTCATTCTGTGCTCTGCCCTTCCCTGAACCCAAGAGGCTGACTCCTAGGAATCTCATCTCTCTCCTTGGCTAATGGGGTGCAGCAAGGATGTGGGGTGAGAAAATGGAGGTAAGGGAATTTTTTCCAGGATTTCCCTGATGGTCCAGTGGCTAAGACTCCACACTCCCAATTCAGGGGGCCTGGGGTTCAATCCCTGTTTGGAGAACTAGATCCTACATGCAGCAACTAAGAGTTCATATGCCACAGCTAAGATCCAGTACAGTCAAATTATTTTTTTTTAAAAAACTACCCTAAAATAAAGAGTATTTTTTCCTTCTGCTCCCCGCCTCTGGGGACAAGGGACACCATTATGATGGTGGCCATGCCATCTATCCACGTCACAGCTGGATGTCCTCTCTTCCCCCAGCTCCAGGCTCCAGCAGCCCCATTCATTGTTTGGGAGATTTAGCAATGGCCCCCCAAAATGCACACATGTATGCTAAGTCACTTCAGTTGTGTCCAACTCTGCAACCCCATAGACTGTAGCCCATCAGGCTCCTCTGTCCATGGGATTCTCCTGGCAAGAATATTGGAGTGGGTTGTTGCTGTGCCCTCTTCCAGGGGATCTTTCTGACCCAGAGATGGAACTTGGATCTCTTACATCTCCCACATTGGCAGGCAGGTTCTTTACCACTAGTGCCACCTGGGAAACCCCCAAAGATAGCTAGTTCTTAATTCCTAGAACTCTGAATGCGACTTTCTATGGCAATGGGGACTTGGTGGATGTGATTAAGGATCTTGAAGGGAGATTATCCTGGATTATCTGGGTGGGCATCAAATGCAACAAGTGTGCTCATAAGAGGATGGCAGAGGGAAGTCTGACAGAAGAAGAGGCTGTGTGACCAAAGAAGCAGAGTCAGAGTGACACAGACACAAGCCAAGGAAGACCAGCACCCACCAGCAGATGAAAGAGGCAAAGGGTGGGTTTCCTCCTGCACCCTTCAGGAGGAACGGGTCCTGCCAAAGCCTTGTCTTTAGCCCAAGGAAACTTACTTCAGACTTCTGGCTTCTACAAGTGTAACAGGGTAAATTTCTTTTGTTTAAATCACTAAGTCTGTAGTCATTTGTGACAGTATGCTTAGGAAACTATTAATAGTACACCTCCCCAGTCCTTAGGGAGGCTTCCCTGGTTCAGTTCAGTTCAGTTCAGTTCAGTCCAGTCGCTCAGTCGTGTCCGACTCTTTGTGACCCTGTGAATTGCAGCACACCAGGCCTCCCTGTCCATCACCAACTCCCAGAGTTCACCCAAACTCACGTCCATGGAGTCGGTGATGCCATCCAGCCATCTCATCCTCTGTCATCCCCTTCTCCTCCTGCCCCCAATCCCTCCCGGCATCAGAATCTTTTCCAATGAGTCAACTCTTCGCATGAGGTGGCCAAAGTACTGGAGTTTCAGCTTTAGCATCCTTCCTTCCAAAGAACACCCAGGACTGATCTCCTTTAGAATGGACTGGTTGGATCTCCTTGCAGTCCAAGGGACTCTCAAGAGTCTTCCCCGGTTACTCAGATGGTAAAGAATCAACCTGCAATGCAAGAGACCCCAGTTCGATTTCTAGGTCAGAAAGAACCCCTGGAGAAGGAAATCACAATGCACTCCAGTATTCTTGCTTGGAGAATCCCATGGACAGAGGAGCCTGGAGGGCTACAGTCCATGGAGTCACAGAGTTGGACACGACTGAGCAACTAAGCACTATTCAGCCCTTAGACCTGAGACTGGAATAGTTTCCCAGCTGTTACTAGATCCTCCACATCTCTTGTGGGTTCTCTGAACCCTACCCACACCACAGTACATAGTCCCTGTTGAAAAAGTCTCCAAAAATCTGCTGCGTGTCTTCTGTTTCCTGCCAGAATCCTATCTGATATATTTCACTTCACTCAAAAAGAATTTAAGATATAATATCAAAAAATATAGGGTACAACAAGATTTTGTTTACTGAGAAAAATCAGGAGCAAATCAAAGTAAACATGAATAAAAGAAAATTGATGTTAAGACCAATATTAGGATCCAAAAGTGTACAGCACTGAACACTTCTCAGGAATTAGCCCAGAAATTAGCTAAGCTCCCCAGCAGCCAGTGCAAAGAGAAAAACCAATTTTAGTTTACCACTTCTTAAACTAGCCTCCAGTGGTCATATATGGATGTGAGAGTTGGACTATAAAGAAAGCTGAGCGCCGAAGAATTGATGCTTTTGAACTGTGGTGTTGGGGAAGACTCTTGAGAGTCCCTTGGACTGCAAGGAGATCCAACCAGTCCATTCTAAAGGAGATCAGTCCTGGGTGTTCATTGGAAGGACTGATGCTGAAGCTGAAACTGCAATACTTTGGCTACCTGATGCGAAGAGCTGACTCATTTGAAAAGACCCTGATGCTGGGAAAGATTGAGGGCAGGAGGAGAAGGGGACTACAGAGGATGAGATGGTTGGATAGCATCACTGACTCAGTGGACATGGAT
>NW_011494897.1:1111050-1114490 GCF_000754665.1 Bison bison bison
ACAGGATCAGTCCTGGGTGTTCATTGGAAAGACTGATGCTGAAGCTGAAACTGCATACTTTGGCCACCTGATGCGAAGAGCTGACTCATTTGAAAAGACCCTGATGCTGGGAAAGATTGAGGGCAGGAGGAGAAGGGGACTACAGAGGATGAGATGGTTGGATAGCATCACTGACTCAGTGGACATGGATTTCGGTAACTCCGGGAGTTGGTAATGGACAGGGAGGCCTGGTGTGCTGTGGTTCATGGTGTGGCAAAGAGTCGGACACGACTGAGTGACTGAATTGAACTGAACTGAAACTAGCCTGATAAGAGAAATCACCTAGATACCCTGTTAAATATCCAGTCATCATCTTATCCAAGACAGAATCTGGTAGAAAAGCAGTAGAAATCTGGATTTTTAACAAATCTCCAAGGTGAAGATAAGTCACAGCATCTATAAGAGCACAACATGGGCATTGTTGACAGTGGGAACAATGTTAAAGATGTCGGGGGGAAGGAGGAAGAGCCATTATCTGAAGGTTGGAAAGACGTCTGCTATTGAATACCCCTCCAGGTGGGCCAAGCACTCCTTCTACACCCTTAAAGCACACAGCTATGACGAAAGAAGTGAACTTAATCGTGAACAATAAGATGGCAACTGAACTGTGCCCTAAACGAAGATGCACACAGTAGTGGATTCCTGTATTGTCACTTCAATGTTGGTTCTCTCTCAGCCTTTCCAAATGCACCCCTCCCAATGTGCTTTCAGGGATCCCTTTGGTCAGGACTAAAGAGGCCACCTAGGCAAATGCAAGCGGTGCCTTCCTCTGACCATAATGACTGGAGAAAGGAGTATGTGCACTAAGCCAGTCCAACCAGGCCTTTTTCTGGGAATTCTGTGTTACAGACAGTTTCTTACTCAACATGGTATAGTTTCTATGGCTGTGAGGGAGGCCTTGATACCAGGAGGGAAGCCAGGTTGAGCATGCAGTAAATACAGCAAAAAGGAGAGAAACCCACAGTAAACAGAACCAGAGCCCTCATCAAACCGTGCATGAAACTGACCCTGCCACTATTTCTTTTTTCAATCATGGGAAGTAATAGATTGTTTGCTTTTATTGGTTATGCTATCTTAGGTTGAGCTCTCTTTTACTTGCATCTGAAAGCATCCTACTCAGTACACCTATTGTATTTATCCAACATTTTCAATTGAAATGTCACACCGAAACATTTATTTTTTTAATAAAAAACTGCAAAGAATTAAATCCTTGGAGAGAGATAAATGCTACCCAAAGGAAGTACTGAATTCTTTTTACTGACTACTGAGATTTTTAGGGAATAATTTTTTCTCTTTTCCTGCCCACTGTATTAAAAGAATCACTAAATATTCTGATTTTTGTCCTCCTCATGATCATTAACCTTCATTAGGCCCTAGAGATGCAACCAGAGACTAATCTTGAACTTATTTTTTTATCTGTTAGTGCAACATTTTTTTATCTGTTAGTGCAATATCAAGCTTTCCGATACTTCCTAGAAAGTATTTCAAAGATTCAGTGACTTAACCCACCAGCCATCCTTAAGACCCAAGAACCAAGATGAGCAGTCATTGAGGGGACACTCCCAGGCTGTATTCAGAGCTCAGTCAGGAGGGGACTGTTGGGATCCAGGGCGTTAAAGGCAGAGGAATCAATGGAAATAGCATATTCAGTGGAGCCTGGCTACATCTGGGGGACTCTGGTTGTCCTTTCCCAAACAGTTCAGCTATTCTGAACAACGAATTGATTTCTTAATTGGAATGGTTAGTACTTAGTCAAAAGCATAGACTAAAATGCCAAAACTTGAAGTCTGATTCACATCAACATAAAAATACTACTGATAGGAAGTTCTTTTCAGTGGCTATAGAATTTCAGTTTTACAAGATGAAAAAATTATGGAAACTGGATATCTTAACACTATTGAACTGTACACTTCAAAATGGTTAATCTGGTAAATATTACATGTGTATTTTACCACAACTGTGTTTGTGTGTGTGTGTGTGTGTGTGTGTCTATAACTGAAAGGGGAGGAGAATTAACTTTCATTGTCACCAAATAAGGTTTGGACTTGTATATGTAATCGTATTAATAATAATATCATCACATATGTAGTAGTAATTTCAATGTGCCAGTTACTGATTCTTGAGTGTTTTTCACTTATCTAATGTAATTCTCACAATACTATAGGTAGGGTAGTGTGTGTGTGTCTATAACTGAAAGGGGAGGAGAATTAACTTTCATTGTCACCAAATAAGGTTTGGACTTGTATATGTAATCGTATTAATAATAATATCATCACATATGTAGTAGTAATTTCAATGGGCCAGTTACTGATCCTTGAGTGTTTTTCACTTATCTAATGTAATTCTCACAACAATACTATAGGTAGGGTAGTATTATTATTATTACTACTGTTATTATTATTCCAATTTTCTCATAAGGGAAGTGACCCATGGAGAAGTTTTTCCCCACCCCACACCCCCCACACCCCCACCCCACCCCCACCCCCGCCCTTGCCCCTAGCCTCTGTCGTTGGTTTCTCTTGCTCATGGGCCCAGAGTCCTCAGCATGCTGGGGCGGGCGAGAGGCCAAGGGCCCAGTCTGGATCAACCCAGAGGACCTTAGGGAAGGAGACCAGAGACAGTGGCTGGGTTTGCTGCAGGAGAATTTTCCCTCTGAGGTTCCAAGTCTCCAAAGCACTGGGGATCAAATCAAGAAGTAGAAAGAAACACTCAAAGTGAAATTCAAGATGCTGGAAAAGATGGAAAGGCCTCTTCTCCCTGGAGTCTCCCCTTCTCCCCTCCTTCCGGCAGGCAGGAAAGGGAAGGCTGTTCCAGGCGGGGAGGAGAGGGCTTCAGAGGGTCTTCTGGGGCAACTCAATCAAAGAAATTATTTTCCCACAGACGAAGCCAAGAAAATCTTAATGGCTTTTTCCTGATTGAGGAATAAATCTATTAATTTATGGCCCAGCCCCAAACCAGTTGTGTCAACCCCACCCATCTTCTTAAAAAAAAAAAATGCGAGAAATGCTTCAAACTTCCACTTATTTTCATGATTTCTATCTTCTTTCTCCTATTTCTTGTTCTTTGTTCACCCACACTGTTCTTCCATACACCACCCTGCTCCTCTCACTCCTATCTCTTCACCTATTTTCCAATAAATTGCCACCTTTGTCAATGCCATGTTCCTATCCCAGGACACACTAAATCTGAGGTGCTAAAGTTTCAGAGGTATGACCCCTCACCTTCCCCAGGCAAAGTAAAGACACCATTGATAAGAATAATTAGTTGCCCTTGCAGAAACCTCAAGGTGCCTCATACCTAAACAGCCTTCCGCATCCCAGAGCATGCGTTGTAATCAAAACTGGGGTCCAGGAGAGTTTTAGGGTACAGAGACCCGGCCCCAGAGAGGCACAATTATTACT
>NW_011494897.1:1114590-1115797 GCF_000754665.1 Bison bison bison
GGGGCCGGGGGGGGTGGTAATTGCTAGATGGCTGGTATTTACCACACTCTGCCACCCTGCTGGCCTGACATTGAGAGCCCCAAGCTCTGAGAGCCAGGATGAGTGACCTACCCCTTTGCAGAAACACTAGGAATGGGAAACTCTGGATTTCTGAGGCAATTCAGCTCCCTGGCACCTGCATGACCCACTACTCGACATAAGTATTTGTTTCAGTAGTACTATAGATGATTTAGATAGTGTAGGCTATGGAGAAAGGGAGATGTAAATTACTCCCCACTCCTCTTGCTAACGTGTGTCCTTCGAAAAGTCTATTAAATATATTTTGCCACAGTTTACTCATCTGTAAGATGGGGATAATATAAGACATCACCTAACCGGAGTTTGGTAAAAAGCAAATGAGTTAATACATAGGAAGTTTTTAGAACAGCGCCTGACATGGAAGCATGCCACAATTTTCTACGTGTCAATTGAAAAGTCGTTCCCGGTTTTATTGGTTAAACTATGTTAGGCTAAACCGCCCCTACAGGTGGCTGGTCATGCGGTTACACTGCATGACCCCAGCCCTGATGACAACATGAATAAAGGGACCTGTCTTGCTCTGGCCCCGTGCTCACAGTTCATGAGGGCCAGTGTGACCAGACACTCTTGGTGCTAACCCAGTAAGAATGAAGTGTGCGCGCTCAGACCTCTACCGAGTCTCCCCACCCGGCTGGTCGCCCTCACCATCTTCGCACCTCCGTCGGTACCCAAGGCCCCAGTTCTCACCCAGTCTGGCTTTTTGATGCTCCCTTTAATCTGCCACCGGTCGAAGGGCCGAGGACTGAGTCTAGGCCGCGACGTGACCCCAGGAGGAAGCGACCGAAGGGACCCGTGAGCTGTTCGCACAGCGCATCACTTAGCCTTACGCTGGGCTTGCAGTCCCACCCGCGCCCAGGGCGCGATTCCAAACCCCCGGTATAGACGAGCCCCCCGCTCACGCCTCGGGGTGCGGGTGTCCTAGGTTCGAGCCCACCTCCCGCCAGACTTTCGTTTTCAGCCGCGCCCTCGGGGGGAGGTTCGTGGCCTGAGCGAGACAGGAAGGAGACTCGTGGGTACCATACATGGCCCTGTGCCTGCCGCCCCAGTTCGCGGCCTCGGCTCACAGGGCCCCATCCTGCTGGTGCGCTGGCCTCTGGAGCCAGAAAGTGTACACAGACCATAAATTTCC
>NW_011494897.1:1115897-1117050 GCF_000754665.1 Bison bison bison
CCCCCCCGCCTCTCGCGGACTCCCCGCGCCGGGCCCCTCACTCGAGCCGGGGGGACTGCGGCGGGCAGCAGAGCGCTGCTGGGAGCCGCGGCGGCGCCTGTCCGGGTCGCCTCTCCGCTCTGCGGCCGCAAGGGCTGCATAGCAGCACTAGGAGCCGGGCCACAGCTTCCAGGAGTCTCCTCTACGCAGCCGAGGAGGTTGGGTTGGAGAGATGGAGCGGCGCGGGAGACGGAAGAGACCTGGGGGAGGCCAGCAGAGGATGGAACGAGGACGAGGTGACTCGGAGCGCGGAGGGGAAAGTGTCTTTGACTTCAAGACCACCTCTCACTGGAGGTGAAGGAGAACCGTGCACGTGGGGATCAGTCGCTTAGCGCTGTTTTTGTGGTAGGCCCTCACCTCCTGTGGTCGTCCGCTACCCACCTGGCATGCATTCTCCCAGGAGGTGAAGTGACTGGAATCTTAACAGATTTCTACGTGGTTGCGTCAACATTCACAGTTTAAGGTGGATATTGGATAGAAGGATCTCAAATTTCATCATAAAAGAGAACAAAGGTTTTCTTTGAACGTTTGCTTTGTAGAGAGACTCCCAGAAGCCCACCAGCTCAGTAATTGGATCAAGAAACTTGTGAGTTTCAGGGTCAGAGGCTCGGCCACGCCCCCTGCTAGTCGAGTACCTACCTGGATCAAATTACCCCATCTCTATGTCTTATCCTATTAAAAAAAAAAAGGAAGAACAGTGTCTTCCCGCCTAGTGTTGCTGAGAAGGGTAAATGAGATGCGAGATTGTCAATTCCCGCTTAAAGAGTGGGCGAGGATCGCATCTGCTTCCTCCATTTTCACTTGCACGCCCGGACTGTGGATGATTGCAAACCGCGAATAACGAGGCATCTCCAGCCAGAAGAGATTAGCGGTGTAATGATGGTATAGTGGTGATCGTTTAATAACAATCCTCACTTGTAGAGATCGGTCTCCCCAAGACCATTCTTCTGTGATAGGAAAACCGAAAAGGGTGAAAAAGAGGTGACAAAGGAAGGTTCCGGCTTCTCAAACTTTGGGGTCGGAGGACATACCTCCGGGAGCCTTCAGATCGCTGCAGCCTGCGCGGGCGCCAGTCCCTAAACCAGAACCCGCCCAGCACGTAGTTAGGGCTCAC
>NW_011494897.1:1117150-1125368 GCF_000754665.1 Bison bison bison
TAGGGCTCACATCGCAGGCGCGGGCGATGATGGATGACCAGGAGGCTACGGACGGCCCGTAGGTCGCAGGCACATCGTCCTCGGTTCCTAAACAATGCCTCTGTGAAGGAAGTCACCCTTGAGGGTCTTTTATTTTGTTTTTAGGAACCCATTCCTTTTTTAAAATCATGATGAAAATCACTGTCTTTCGTTATATTTTGGTTCATAGACGAGGCTGGAGCCACCACCTATGCAGGCATATCGCTCCTGTAATGCCACATACCCTGCCGCTCACCTTGTCCCCCATAATGGCCCCGGAACCAAGCCAGCATGGCCCAGCTCCCTTTCAGGTCCTGAGTGGAGCCTTGAACCATCTCAGGAACAACGGAAGGTCGGAGCACAGGGAGAGGAGAGGGGGGAAAAAAATGGGAAAGGGTGGGGATGTCCAAAGCGCAGAGGAGGATAAGGGAGTGTTAATCCGAAGGAAATGGGAAAGCTTAAATCATACTCTTCACTGAATTTTTAAACTGTGTATTTGACTCCTTTTTCTACCCTAGCTTTTCATCCCATTTGTTCAACCACAAAACTGCGCTCTTGGCGTGCAGGACAGAAGCTAGCACTGGCAGCGGGGACTCTGAGGGAGGCAGGGTCCAGGAGACTGGTTTACTTCGCTGCGGAGAACCCGGAGGAAGCCTTACAAGGACGAGCTCCCCGGCGCTGCCCACCCGCGCGGGGCAGATGTCTGGACCAACCTAGGCGACTTCGAGGCCTGAGGGCCCTGACCTTGGCCTCGGGGCTTGGCCGGCGGGTTGAGTATCCAAGAAGACAGAGGACTCGGGACCCTCCACTAGACCCAAAAGAGTGGTGAACGGGGCGGAGTCAGGTGACTCCCGGAAGCCTGAGGCTTTGAGCGGGATCTGCTTGCGGAGGGGGCGGGGGAGGGGGAAGGTGGAAGATTGGCCGCGGGGCGCCTCGTGGACACTGCCTTGGACGGCGTGCACGGCCTGTGATTCTCTCCATGGAGGGATCCAGAAAATAGCTGGATGCAGCGACCCTTGCCTGTGGGGATGGCTAGAGGCGCAGTCTTATTCACACATTAGTTTATTTGCTCGTTCATTTCTTCATCTGCTCACTTCTTGAGCTCCCATCACGTGTTAGGAACTATGCGGTGTGCACTCTTCACCCCGATTCTGACAAATACAAATAAACAGCCCTGACTAATCAAAGTGAGGCTGAAATTCACTGACCCGAAAATCATCCGACGCGAGTAAGGGGGTCGTGAGGGTAGCTCCGGAATCCCACCACATAGCCAACGCTGCTTCCCAGCAGAGGGAGAGGTGCAGATTCACTGAAGTCAGCTCATCACCCCGTCTTTCTGGCTCTGCACTACCTTTCCTTGATCCCAGAGATGCTCCCGTAAGCCCCAGCGCCCTGCGCCGCGAGGCCCGAGTGAGGTCCGAAGGAATCACAGAAAGCCTCGATGGCTTTAGTTTTGATCCTTCTGCCGACCGCTAGCAACATGACTGTGGACGAGTCATTCAACTTATGAGATGCGGCCAACGGTGTCCATCTATGCGCAACTGCCGGGATGACCTGGAGCTAACAGCTGTGTTGAGCGCTGCTCGTGAATTCGTTTTCTCGCTGCTCTGTGACGGCCTTAGTATCGCGGACCCTTGTGTGTATACTCAGCCAGATGATTGAGGGCTTCCAAGTCCACTCCTCCCGGGGTCACCGCTCGGTAACTCCGTACTTTGTTCTTAGCTTTCTCCTGTGTTCACAGTGCTAAGGAGGCGATCACATTGTATAGGATCTACTGAGTCTACAAATAATCACAAGGGCAGCAGTAATTGTGTTATTCGTTTATTCAATAAACACTTTCTGAGGAGCCTTCCCTGTGCCAAGCTCTGCCATAGCTGTAAAATTTCTCCAACCGCGCAGCAGAGCCCAGCCAGGCGCTCAAGTGCCTTTCCCTGTTTAAAAGGAGAATTGATGTCCGGTTTCCGTTTTGAACACCCTCCCTGTACGCAGTCAGTTAAGAACATAAAAAAAAAATTCCTGAAGTTCCATGTGTCCTGACAGGATCTTAGCAGCAGGCACATATTTTTCCCTCCTTGGGCCCCTGACACTTCCTTTAAAGCCAAAGTGTCAGAAGATTCTAGCTTCTTTCCCTTCCAACTCCCAAAGGAAAGTCCCAACCACACCCACAAGAGTCCTATGGGGCTCCTGCTGTGTGCACAGAGTACAGTGCTGGGAGTACCAAGAGGAAGAAGTGTCAGTGGGCATCTTGCAAGGCAACCCCTGCTGTCATCTAGCAGCGCATCCAAACACTCTGGGCTGCTCCTTAAAGGATTTCCCCAGGGACACTGTGTCTGCACCACATTAAAGATCCGCCTATGCATTTAATTTTCTGGAAAGTAGGGATGGTCATGCATTTTTTTCCAACTGTGCAAATACCTCCAAGGACCTCAAATACTGCAATGGATAAACGAATAAATGAATATAATAACATCTAAGCCTAGAGCGTTGATTTGATGCCGCTCACTATTCTCATTTCACATTTGATAATGCAATTAATTGTCAATGACTTGTAAGTTAGGTAACTTCGATCATCTCCTCAGGTAATTTCATTTCCTGCTGTACAGATGAGGAAACTGAAAGTCAAATGATTAATTTCCCAAAGTCTCGCCGTTAGTTATTAGTGAACGAATCGATGTTTCTTGGGCTAGTTTGGCTTCCCCTATTCGGGCTTGGGATCAGGTATGTGTGCTCCTTTTGACACGCATGACTTGGTGCCCCACCCGCCAGCCTCTTCCCATACCGGATCCCCAGAAAGTGTTCATTGGGGTCACTCAGCTGCCAGCTCTGAGTGCACCTCAGGTGGTGCTCAAAAGAGGGATGATCAATTATCTGCCCCGGATGGGACCAGGTCCAAGAGCAGGGAAGAGAGGAGTCGGTGTGGCTAGGTAGCCACCATCAGACCTGGCACCCTGTGCTGCCCAGAATCCCAACCATCAGCAACGATCGATGGAAGCGGAAAAGCACCAAGGATGAGGAGGTATTCTGTGAACAGGGCACGGCTGGGGGTCTTAGACACTATAAGCAAAGCTAAGCCTGTACCTAGGGGGTGCAGGCTGAAGGGCAGGGGTGTCAATCCCCGGGGAAGCCCAGACCTGCGGCTCTTGAAGGACCCCTCTTCTTTGGCACCTTAAGAAGCACTAACCCCACGGCCAGACGGAGAGTTGGCACTCATTCTCTAGAGGAACTGGGCAAACGTCAAGACTCCTGACCTTCGTGGCCTCGTCCTTTAAAATGAAGTAATCGCACCTGCGGGGACTTTTCATCTTCGTTCCCAAAGTGAATGAGGGCAAGGCAGCTAAGGAACCCAGGGGCCTAGGGCTTCTCTAAACTCGGAGGGCCGCAGCTGGCCTCGCAGAGTATGTTCTCCGTTAGAACCGGGTGGGATGGGAGACTGTTATCTTACAAAGTGCACCCGGTGTGAGTAGTTGGGAATCCCAGGGGGCGCTGCAGGTTTTGATACTCCAAGAAGAAGCCGCCGCGGAGAATGCGGGTCTTTGGCACGCCGGCCAATCCCACCGCAACCTCGAAGGTGTGGCTGTGGGCCAGATATGAGCACACTAAACCGGGGTGTATCTCCCCCCACCACCCCACCCGCGACCATCTGCAGTTAAAGTCCTGCTTAAAACCTAGTAGTTACATCTTCACAAAGACCACGGAGTGTGCAACCCTCTTACCCCCACTCCACCCCAGACTAAACTGGAGGGGATCCGAGAGCCCTGAGCATTTAGGGTCCTCTCGGGCATCTTTCATGCATTGGAGAAGGAAATGGCAACCCACTCCAGTGTTCTTGCCAGGAGGATCCCAGGGACGGGGGAGCCTGGTGGGCTGCCGTCTATGGGGTCGCAGCAGCAGCAGCAACCGGCATCTTGAAGTAACATCACTGCGTCGTAAGGGAAGGCCTGAGCTCTCAGCACCTCTACCCGCTCTTCCTTCTTAAGAAAAGACGAAGGTGGAGGGAATCTAGGGCGCGCTCAAACCGGAGGAGGGTGCGAGGACCTCAGCCTCTGACTTCTCCCCACTGCTTGCTTCAGAGTCGCGCAAGGCACATCCTGCCCTCCGAGAGTCTGTTTGAGGTCTTCGGTGGGGTCAGATCCTGGAACAGGTTAAAGCTCAACAAGCTAGAGCTCAAGACTCAAACGCCCGTAGAAAATCCTCTACTGCAGGGGACCCCACAGTTCCCGGAGATTGTGGTTACAGGAGAACCCGGGGTCAGCTTCCCGTTAGCTAACTTCCGCTTCTGATACCTAGAGCAGGAGCGACCAGCAGGCCGAGCACTCAGCGCTCACCTGCCCCAAACTGGCCGCGCACTGGAACCCTTGCCAAACCCCAATGTAGACCCTAGTTAAAGGGAGCAGGGTAGATCCTAGAGCCACTGGGACCCTCTGAGGTGCGCAAGGATTTGTGACAACGGGAGCTACTGCCCCCACACCCATCATACACGCAAATTCAAGCTGGAGGAGGGGAAGAGGGGGACATCAGGGGGATCTCCTTGTCGGGTATGCGGGCCACAGCTTCAAGACTCCCCTTGAAGTGAGGCAGGGTCAGACAGTGTTAACTTCGGTGGGGACAGGACGGCGAGGCTACACGCTCCCAACACGTCCCAGTGTCGCGGTCCTGCCCACCCTCGACTGAGGCTGACAAACGCAGCGGAACGCCGCGCCTGCTTTCAGGTGCTTAGTCGGCGAATCTTGGCGCAAGAAAACTTTTCTAGAGACAAGCGCTCCACCCACCCACACTGGCAGAGAAAGGCAGTGTGAGGCTCCTGACTTGGCCATTTAGAGGAAAACGCGGGACTTGATTTGCGTGGTTTACTCACGAAGCCCTGAGCTAGCCCGTAGACGGTCCCTCGTGCTCGTCTGCGTCTACGTTTATGTGTGCCTCGGAGGGCCTGTGCATTTGTATTTGACCTCCGTGTGTAAAAAAGTTGTGTGTGTGCGCGCACGTGCGTGCAGTCGAAGGGCGTAGCAGATCCTCTTCGCGTCCCAGAGAGGCGCGCGTAGGTCGCCAGCTCTCTGCGCGCCCTGAGCTGCGCCTTGGTAACCTTGCTCGGAGGGCTTGGCGCCGCCAGGACTCCGGGGCTGGCGAGGCGGGGCTCTGCTCTGGGCAAAGAGTTATTACTGCTTTGAGCAAAAGGCGAGGCCTGGGGGGCGCGCGGGTAGGGGCAGGGGTCTCGGCTCAGCTCCACGGCACGCGCGCACCAGCTCACGCCACGCCCCAGCCTGGAGGGTCTCGGCAGGCCTGGGGTCCGCGGACCTTGCGCTTTCTTCCTTCTCTTCCATGCCTGCGAAATCTCGGTCTTAGTTCAACAATTTCTAGCCTCCCTGGCCACTCTTGTTAGCATCGAGCGCCACTGGGAAAAACCCCGTATCCCGGGCCAAGCGAGCAGTCCCAGGATGAGGCGGCCTGGCCCAAAATGTGGGTTTTCCATCCAGCTACTCGGCCCGCCTAGAGAGACCCTCCGAAAGGGCAGCTTTTCTTTAAAACGAACTTCAACTTCTCCCGGACTTATGATACTCCCTTCTTGAGTAGAGAGCCGCCAGATTTTCATGTGCAAAATACTCAGGAATGAGAGGTGGGGTGGTTGGGGAGGGGGCGCCTCCTACGACATTCTCCCCCACCCTCCGCCCCGCCCTGCGAGCATCCCGACTCCGGCTGCCGGCTCATTTTCTTCCCAGCCCCTCAGCTCCATCATGCCCTCTAGTCTGGCTGGGACCTGGCCAGGATGAGGACGAATTCTACCTGAAATCACACCACTGCAGTCCCTGGGCGACGTTTTCCTTGCGTCTCAGAAGCTGGGGACGCAGGCAAAGAAACGCGGCGCGGGGTTTGGGAGCCTGCAGCATCCCGCCGACCTCGGGAGGGGCGGGGCGGCTGCGGTGTGCATAAAGCACCTCCCCCCGCCTCAGCTCGCCTTCTCAGCCAGAACTGCATTTAAGTGCCTCAAAATTCAACGTTCCTGGGATGTCCCGGTTTCAGTATTTCGGGAATAGGAAGAAATGAATCTGGCTACTGAAGGCAAAATAGAGGCACAGAGACAATCCTACAGTTCAGGCAGCAGAGCCCGTGCCTGAAGGTGTGAAGGAATCAACCTAACTTAGGGTTGGTTGGGACTCACAGCCAAGTGGTGAGACTGCCATCACCCCCCAAAACAAGTGGCCCATTTAGGGATAACAGCTGGATGATGTCCCCATTTACCTTGAGGTCCCTTCCAGGGCGCTGTACCTTTCTCTTATCTTTCCTAGGCCAGACCACCCCAGCGGTTCCCTCTCCCCACTGTGAACATTCCTCCAGGAGCTCAGCTCTACTGGGGGTACTGAGTGGCTGACTGAGGCAAGGAATGGTCAGCCTTGCATCCCTGGGCTGCACTCTGGGACTTGTCCAGGTAACCAGCCGAGCCAGGCCAAAGAGAGCTAAATCTGGGGGCTCCACTGTGTCCTTGGGCCCATAAGTCTAGAACAGAAGTCTTTGTGCTCAAGCAAGTGGGTCAAAAGGGGGAGGCAGCTAAGCCAGACCAGGGAGCCTCTTGGAGCTCCAACCAGGGCTGGGTCTAGGGGCATCCTAGGTTCACTGTCCTCGCATCTCTTCAGGGGCAACATTCTCCCTCCCAATGGGCCCCATGGGACAACTGGCTTCCTGTGATGGATGGTGGGTCTGTAAGAGGGCTATGCCCTCGCCCCAGCTCAGTGTCAAAGACCGGGGTGATCAGGTTTTGTCCACAAGGCCTATTTGTTCTAAACTCTCCTGAAATAACATTTTACCAACTCTAGACATTTCGTAGTTTCGAGGGAAAGGGGTGTGGCTGTCTTGGAGAGAGATTTGACTCTTCAAGTTTTCAAAAAAAAAAAAAAAAAGAGGAAAAAATTGAATGGCCCATCCCAGAAGCTACGTGGAGGCAAAAATAGATTTGCTATATTCCATTTGCAGTATGAGGGGAAAACTGCCTTTCATCCCACCTCAGCTTGCGGATGGTCGCCTGTAGTGACCCATCTATTGGAAGATCGTGTGTGTGTGTGTGTGTGTGTGTGTGTGCTGATGGGGGAGGTACAGATGGTGTGCAGTGTTTCAGGCCCTTCACTGACCAAATATGAGCCAGAAGGTCCAAGTTCTGGTTTGGGCTCCCCCTCAATCTGGGACAAGGGAAGTGACCTTGAACAAATCACCATTCTGCCATGCAATACTTTGGCAGCTTTAAAATCATCACAGGCTCAGTCTTCCAGCCCTAACCACTGGCAGATAGTGTGTGGTCCTTTTCTCTGGACACTGCGAACCTGCCCAGTCCCCCTACTCCATCCACAAGCAAGGGGTGGGTTTGCCCTGGAATTGCCTCTCTAGACTCCAGTACCAGCGCTGGAGAGGTTAACCTTGTCCCCCACTACCCTCTTCTCCATCAACCCTGCTTACACTCTGCTTACAGCTGCTGTGGAAAGCTGGTGCACACACTCCTGGTGAAGCCATCTGAGGGACAGGCCTAACAGAGTCTATGGCCGACAGGGCTCCCAGGACATACTCTGGTGCATAGATCGCTCGATGGATCGTGGCAGCTGGCGTGGGCTATGGACTAATGGAACCTCTAAGCCTTTGCCCAAGTCTGCAGAGAGGTGGCTCCGGGGTTGCAGTATGCTCCCCCCCAAGCTCTAGTCCCCCACCTCCAGCGGCTGCACCCCGCAGTGCCTCGGGCTAAAGTCCAGGTCAGAGATCCCAGACCCTAAGGACCACCTCGCCCCAGCAAGCCAAGTGGCCTTTACAAACCAGAGTAAACATTTTATTTACAAGTTTGTGGTATCCTAAGTGCATCACGTCTTTGCACCGTGACCCCTAGTGAGGGGAAAACTGTTTAGTCCAACGCTTCACAGTGTGAGCTGCTTGTATCCGGGCAGGAGTGTTCGTCTGGCGCTGGGAGCCTGGCGGTGGCGGTTGGGGTGGGTGGCAGGGGGCACTCAGACTCGCCTCGGCTCTGTGCCGGGTGGGCTGCACCGGCCCGGAGAGGCGATGAGCGAAACTCCGCCGCCTCGTCTCAAACCCCGGGGCCCCGCCGCCACTGGAGAGTAGGCACAGAATCCAGCCCACACTGGAAGGCTGGGGGTCTGCACGCAGGACTCCTCCAATCTCGTCCAGTCTAGAGGCCGCCGAGGGGCGCCGGGACGGGCTCGGGGCTTTTGGG
>NW_011494897.1:1125514-1128944 GCF_000754665.1 Bison bison bison
ACCGCTGCTGTGACTGCCGGAGCTCCCGGCGCTGGTGGTGCTGCCGCTACTCAGGCCGCCGAAGTTGAAGCCGCCGCCGCCGCCGCCGCCACTGCCTCCACTGCCTCCGCTGCTGGCGGCCAGGAGGGCGCCGGCCGCTGAGGCCTTGATGACCGTCGTTTGGTGCAGAGACCGCTCGGCCCCTTCAGTCCGCTCCGTGTCGCTGGGGGCCATGTCCAGTGACTCGGGGTCGCTGCTCTCGCTCTCCGCCTCACCCTCCGAGCGGCTAGGGCTCCGCTCCTCCGGCTCGCCGTCGGGGGCCGGGGCTCCGCCCGACGGCTTCTCGCCCGCCTCCTTGTCTTTGTCCTTCTGGGCCTGAGCCTCCTTGGAGTGCCGCCACTTCATCCGCCGGTTCTGGAACCACACTTTCACCTGCGACGCGCCGAGCCGCACCGGGATACAAAAAGGGACGTGGAGATGAGAGGCAGGCTCGCTCCAATCCGACTCTCGAGCATCCCAGACCCTCTCCCAAAGGCGGGAAAACATCACTGATCGTCCCCAGCACCTCTACCACAGGCCAGGTACTGGGCTAGGAGCAGGGACCCAGAGGCAGCCGAGGGAAACCACGGGGACCACCAGGGATCCTGGTTTAGGGAAGCCGCTAGGACCGTTTCTCAAAATGTGGTCCTCTGACCTGTAGCCTGAAGTCACCTGGATGCTTGTTGGAAAGGCGGGTCCTTGCACCTTGCCCTCAAACTAGGGGCACCAATACTCAAAGTCGATGCTTCTTAACCCCACATAAGCCAGGACCACCCCCTGCCACGAATCTGATTAATCTATGGATCCCTGGTCCAGAAAAATGCACATAAACCCAAGATTTTGCACACAATTTCAAGGGTTTGGTAGCCCACTGTTAAGAATCCTTGCTAAGTCCGCTGCTCCTCTACTGCCATTACTGAAGGCAAGTCAGTACAAAAGTATTTCTTTTTAAGGAGGAACCCTGAGAAACAAGGGGAAGGGGATTCAAAGAGTTAATCCCAGTGGCATGGGGCAACCAGTGGACCTTCAGTAAAAGAACATTTTCTTGGTGTGTGTGTACTCAGAGACTGATAAGGATCCTGCCCCTGCCTGGATAAACTAATTCTTCTGAGGGCTCAGAAAACGCTGGCATTAAACCTGTGCAAAGTGGAGGAAGGGGGTAGGGATGGTTCGGAGAATCTATATAAATATATAATCCCCTGGGGGACCCAATGCTTTCATACAAGTCCCAGCTTCCCTTTTAAAAATAACATCCACAGCTGGTGGAAAACGGCTGGGCTCTTCCAGTGTGTGTGCTGGGGAAGGGAGTTGTGTAATGAAGGACAGAAAGGGGGTGGGCTAAGGGAGCTGTGAAAAAATGCCTTTGGCGTCTGCCCTGTTCAGAATATTCAGCACCCAGGAAGCAAGGGCCACTGCTGTGAGGTATGGAAGAACTGTGACTCTTTATTTTCAAAACTTAAAATAGTTTTAAGTTTTGAAAATAAAGTTTTCAAAACCTTTATTTTTTATTAAAAAATAAAAATCCAGGTCTTGAACTTGAGAAAAGGAAAAAGTTGAATTCAGGCACAAGAGATTCACTATTTGAAGATTTGTTTTAAAAAACAAACCAAACCAAAAAAAAAAAAAAAGCTCAAGTAGGCAGAACCTGGTGTAATGTTCTTAGGCGCTCTAAGAAAATCTTTTTTTTCTTTCTCTTCCTCACTGCCCCCCTCCCATCAGGCCGTTAGAAAAGGGGACTGACTGTGGCCGCTCCAAGTGGACTTCTCACCCTACTGGGGCTAAGTAATTCCGTTTGAAATGATGTTTTCACTTCCTCACAACTGGGGATTTCACAATCCAGCAGCAGCAGAAGGAGGAGGAGGAGGAGGGGAGGACAAGAGGAGGGGAAACAACAACAACAACAATCTCTTGACTTTGGATTTTTATCTCTTCTGAAACTGCCCCCTACGGCCAACTGCGCCACATTGGAGTACATAATTATTATCTCCTGCGGCCTATTTGCTTTCTCAGCAACAGGCTTTCCCTTGTTGGCCAAAATAAACATGCGGCAGCTTGTGACATATATCTTTAGGGTGGGCTATTCTTTGTGCCCTTCTCCCCCCACCCTCTTCCTCTCTCCCTCTCAAGTTAAGAAGTCCACGAAGTCTCGTGAAATTCAAGATTTAGTGTTTCCACCGCAAAAGGAGAGTCAGGCCGGGCGGAGGGGCCTTGGGGCTAGGCCGCGAGCTGCTGCCCCACCGAAGGGCTGTGCGTCGGGGCCCGTGCGGGCTTACCTGCGCATCCGTGAGACCCAGCATCGCGGCCAGCTGCTTTCGGTCTGGCTTGGTCACGTACTTCTGAATCTCAAACCTTTTCTCCAGACCTTTTCTCTGCAGGTTAGAGAAGACTGCCCGAGACCACGAGCGCTTTCTCTTGTACGTCTGAGGCATCGTGTCCTTCGTGAGCACGGCATAGGGACCTGCCAGCAGCGGGGAGCCGGAACAGGAGAGAGACAGGAGGGCCCAGTTAGTGCTCTGTCCGCGGCCTGCGCGCCTGGGGCTCACACGATGCTTAAAATTGTTTTGCCTCAACAGTCGGCTCTGAAAGCTCTTTCACGCAGGCACGGAATGGCCTCTCTAAAGAGGAAACATAGGGCTCATAAGACCATAGGCGGAAGGCCTAATGGGAGTGTGGAGTGGACAAGCCCGGGGTTTCGTCGGTTAATTCCAAAGAAAAGACATAAACCGAATGCGTGACCATCGGTTATTCTCAGAGTGGGCGAAAATAACCCTTGGGCCTAAAGGATCCAAAGATGACAGCCTCGATTCTCTACTCGTGTGTGTGTGTGCACTCGCTTGCGCACCCAGGTGCGCAAGTGTTTGAGGTCATTCCAAAATGTGTGTATGTTAACAAGCAATACCACTTGCTGCACTTTCAAACCACCCTGTCGGGAGAAGTGACTAGGGAAAGCCCCTTCCCCATCACCCCACCGGCCCCCCACACACTTTCTTGACTCCCCAAGCTCCCCCATCCCCCAGGCTACAAAAGACTGAGCTAGCTTCCTGGGAAATCTTTCGCTTTCTCTCCCGCATCAACTCCGGGATTGCTAAACCGCGGCGTGCATGTGAAACTCCAGTAGATGTGTGGGCGGTCGACCTAAGCGTGAGGCGGGCGCTCCGGAGGGTTTCCGTACCTGGAAATGTGTCTTGAAACTGATGTTGAACTGAATTTCTCGGGTTTGAGCTTAAGGGACTCAGGATGGCAGAGGCCTCGTTAATGGGATCTAGAGACGCGAAGAACTGGCCGGCGGAGGGCTGCAGGCCAGGAAGATGCACCCCCGCAGGCCGCCCGCCAGTGAGCAGCGACGTGAGATCTGGGGACAAGGGAAAAGAAGAGGTGTTATCCCTCCACAGACCCACACTCACACTCTCTG
>NW_011494897.1:1129044-1130645 GCF_000754665.1 Bison bison bison
ACACTCTCTGGGATTTGTTTCTGTCTGTCGCCCAACACCCCCTCCATTCCGCTTTCCTGGAGCGAAGTCGTGAGAGACCTCTGTCTCCAGCCCCCAAGACGCCTCTCTCCGGACACTGGCAAAAGGGCAGTGCACGAAATGTTCCTGTGTGTGCCCTGTAGGTCCACATCCATGCGTATAACTGGGAAGGGCTTTTGGCAAAGAGGCCTAAACAAGACACTTTCAGGTGTCTTCCAAGAATTCCATAGAACTAAACCGTCCCCTCCCACCCCCAAAGAAGCCCTCACTCTGCTCTCTCCTCTTGGGGAGTTCAGTCAGTATTGTTCATCTACAGTCCTTGGGTGGAATTGCACCAGAAATCAGACCAAAGGAAGCGAAAATGTTCCCCAAAAGGGCTTTTCCTGTCCAATAATGTAGTTCTCTCTCCAGATATGTTATTAAAGAGACACACAGATGATAGTCCATTGAGCAAATATTTACACCAACCATTTTTATGAATATTGATTCTGTGACTGTGTGTTTTTAAAGCATCCCTGGATTCTTCGTGTTTTTGTTTTTATTTTAACGTAGAGCAAGTGAGTTTCAAACCTAATGCTTCACAGTCTCCTTACAATTCATTTCCTTTTCCCTCATTTTACCAACTTGTTCTTAATCCTAAAAACACTCAAAGGCATCCCAAACGGCCCCAGGAATCGGCGAGTGCGTCAGTTCCCTGATCAGAGGCCTGCAGCCTCTCTCCCAAGACCTACCTCTCAGTGTGTTGCCTTCCTTGACTTTGGGGTCAAATTCTGCAGACAAAATGCGGTCTATTCCAAACTTGAGGTCCTTGCTGGAGGGGGCCGGGGCGGAGCCGCTCTGGTGGGGGTTAGGGACCACCCGCGACCCGGAGGCCGGGGGCTGCAAGGCGCCAGCCCGGGGTGGAGGCGGAGGCTGTTGCTGCTGCGGTTGTTGCTGCTGCTGTTGTTGCTGTGGGTGATGGTGGTGGTAGGCGGCTGAGAGCGGGGACAGTCGCTGAGGGAAGCCAGCAGGGACTTCGGAGGGCGCCACCACCGGGGTGGGTCGAAGCGGGGATCTGGCGGCAGCTTGGAAAGAGGCGTGCGGGTGAGCCGATCCCAAGTGCGCGGTGAGGGCAGCGGCCGAGGCCCCCGCCAGACCCTCCGGGGTCGCCCCGGGCTCCCCAACACCCGCGTGCAGGATGTCCGCGATGCAGAAGGAGGGTTTCTTGACGGCGGCGGGGTCCAGAGGAAAGGAGCAGCCGCCGGGGCCGGCAGAGGAGCAGTAGGCGGCCGACCAGAGGCTGAAGTTGGACGCGTAGAAGGGAGCCAGCCCGGCGGCGAACATCCTGGCGGGGTGCGCCGAGAGGCCGCCGCGGCCTGGCTCGGCCGGGTGGATGGGTGGGTGCGCGGGGAGAGGAACGCTAAGTCCAGGAGGAGGCGGCAGCCCCGCCGGGGACGCTCAGCTTACTCGTCTCCGTCCGAACTGCAGACAGGCCAGGGAGCCCTAGCGCCACGGAGGGAGGAGGCGAGGGCCGGATCTCGGCCGGCCGGCCACAGCCTCGGCCCCTGGCCTCACTTTAAAGGCGGCGCGGCGCCCGCGCTCCC
>NW_011494897.1:1130745-1137115 GCF_000754665.1 Bison bison bison
GCTGGAGCGGCTAGGCGGGCGGGGGCCGCGGTTGCACGAACGCCAGGGAAGCCGGGGAGACGGGAATCGGGCACCGAAAGAAACACCCAAACAGCTAAGCCTTAAGAGCTAAATTTAAAACAACAACAATAATAATCCGTTAGTTTGAAAAAAAAAAAAAAATAGAGAGGGGGGGAAAAAAACTCCTCTCTAAAAACTCCCAAAGTTTTGGCAGGAGCTTTCGAGTCAGACCCAGGGTAGAACCTCGATCCGATCGCTCATTGGCCACGCTGGCGACCAATGGGGAGTGGGAAACGGAGGGGAACTGGGAAAGGGGGCGTGTCCCGCCCCCTCGGCCACGCCCCGGCCACGCCAAACTGTTTGCTGCTGCCGCGTGGGCTGAGCTGTGTTAGGCGCGCACTCTGCATTGAGCAGGGGCCCGAACCGCTGCTCCAGGGAGTCCTAACCTCCCACTAACTTCTACGGCTCCGAATCGGCACCAGGCGTGGAGAGTTGGCCACAGCGCTCCTGGAGCGCTCTCTCAAGGAAACTGGTGCTCCTGCCTATTTTCGAGGGTACAAAGCCGGCCTCTTAGAATGCTGACGGCGCCCAAGTCTTCCCTCCTCTCTTTACTTCTCTCGGCCCGATTTTTCTCCAGTCGGCCTCTATCCCCGAGAGTAGGTGTCCTCTACCAAGCTCAGTCTTTCATAGGTCCCGGCCCCCGCGCGGCCCTGCCCTGGGCTATCGCACGCGAGTGCCCCGGCACTGAGCACCCCCCTCCCTCGCCCCCCGCAAGTGAGCACCTCGTCTGCTTCCCGGCCGCGGAGATCCTTAGGGAAGAGAGGAGGGGCGGTCACAAATGAGCTTTATTCTGAGCTGTCACACACTGACAACTTGAACGAGTAACTTTTCAAACAAAATAAGACGGATGTCTCCGAACGCCTCCCTTGGACGCAGTCAAACCTTCTCCCCTCCCCACCCCTCGAGCCTCAGGGACAACAAAACAGGCCGCCGTCCGAAACCCGGGAGCGCGGCACGCGCGTCCCCTCCTCTGCTGCACCTTGTAGGAAATGTCACCCTCCCTCCTCCGCCACATCCCCGATCACGTGGCGTCCGTTGTTTTGCAAGTGCCCACAAGAGTCGATTTCCTTGGGGTTAAATGCTGCTTTCATTGCGACTGTTTCCCCAGGGAACCCCTTAGGCCTGGTCGCAGGAAAAGCTGCAGTGGGGGCGGACGCCTTCTATTCGCACTTGGGGTCTTTGGAGCACAGAGTCGGTGTAGTGGGGGTTTTCTGCAACATCAACATCTCTATTTTAAGAATTCGTTCTCTTTTAAATTAGACTCAGAATGGATTTCCCCACCCCTCTCCCAAACAAACCACAGGCCACCCAGATGAGTTCTTCCTGCACATTTTCAGGAAGAAAATAAAATGATACTAATAGTGAAGCCACAAAATCTTTTGTTTTCGATTGTCCTAATAAGCATCTTCTAATAGAACTTCCGTGCTTCTGTGGCATTTTCCTCCCCAAACTTTCAGTATCGTTGCCATAAAGCTTCTGTGGCATTTTAAAATTTCACTTCAGTACTAACAGGTCTTTACCAAAGAAACCCAGGAAGACAACTGAATTTGCTTTGCCTATCTCGAGTTCGGGGTTTGGGCTAGTGATTTCTGGTCACTAGTTGCATATGCTGTCATTTTAAGTTTTTGGCTTTCTCCAGGAAAGTAACAATCACTAATCAATTATTTGTAACCAGTCAGCTTTGAGAACAACACTGGCCCCGCCTCTCTCCCCAACCAGCTTCTGTCTCTCTCTGTCCTCTGTCTCTCCCTGCCTCTCTTACTCAAGAGGGTTTCTTGCCCTGCTCCGTGGAGCCGGGAAAGAAGTCTTAGGTCCAGAGACTGAAAGGGGGTAGCAGTAGGGTGATCTGCTAAGGTCATGGGCAGCTAGGGCAAGAGAAATGCAGGAAGACCAGCCCTTTTGTTAGACGAGTATAAAGCCACTTGAGGTGTTGGACCCTCCTTAAAAGGCTCCAGCGCAGGCTTTGCAGGAATACGCTAAGGATTCCAGGGAAACTCTAGTGGAAGGGCGCGGCCTCTGTATAACTTCGCTGCCCTCGGGGAAAGACACTAGCGCCAGTGTGTGTAGGGGCTGCCTGGAGCCCTCTCTTCCTCCCTTTTTTTCTGGTGTCACTTCCAATTCCGCTGAAGCCACGGCCTAAGCACAAACTCACAGTTCGAAAAGAGGCGCATTTAGGCCTCACCCCAGGCAGCCCGCCCGCAAATGCGAAGCGACCCTCGGGAACCGGCGCGGGATGCATGCGGGGCGGAACGTGGGCTCTGCGGGTTTCCAGCGAAGCCCACTACCCGCATCTGCAGCATTTCAAGGCCCGGAGCAGGAGGGGCGAGGATGGGGCCACAGGATGCATTTACCCCGCAGACTCCTAACACTGCCGCCCACTCCTCTCTGCCCGCCAAACCCGCACGGCCTGATTGTAAATTGCCACCGGACCAGCGTGCCCTTCATTACTGTCAGTTTCATTGCAACCGCATCAGCGCCTCTCAGACCCACCCGGAGCTCCCGGAGGGAAACGCGAAAAAGGAAACCTTTGGAACCCCTTTCTGCCTCCCCTCCACACGCCTTTGGCCCAGGCTCCGACTCTGCGAGCCCCTCGCCCTCTTTTGAGTGCTCAGAATCTCCTCCTCCTCCCTACTCCCTCCACCCACTCAGAACCAAGAAAGCAGCAGGAAACCCTGGACTCGCCGGAGTTCAGGTCATCTCCTGTTTTTTGATGGGCTCAAACTCCGGCTAAATGAGCGGATGTGCCTGCGAGATTGGGCTCAAAATAGAAGCGGCCTTAGTATTTTAGGATACTGCAGAAATCCTTATTTCTTCCGGAGAAAAACTCTATAATGACTCCTAGCACTTCCCCTTTCAATATTTGTGCAACTTTATCTCCACCGACAAGTTGCTCGGGTGACGCAAATCCGCCCTTGTGTATTACAACTACCAAAATAAATGCGCGGAAATCAATTCCCTTCTAGCAATGAAAATATAAATATACAGCTGCGACTTTCCCCTTTAATCTTTGCTTTCCGAGCGGCTCCGGGCTGTGGCAAAATGAACCGGTCCAGAGCAATTGAGACAGGCCAAGGCCCTGGGGGCAGAGGCGAGGGCTCCGGGGGCCTGGTAGCCGCGGATTCCGGGTTCTAGCAGAAGTGAAGAGGGCCAGACTGAGCCAAATTAACTTGAGCTTAAATTTGGCAGCGCTGTCTTTTGAGGAAGCTCAGAAGAAAAGACATTTGCATAGCTACACTGGGCAAATTACAATTGACAATAGAGCAACAGAAGTAGTGGTTTATACTAAAAGGTTTAACAACTTTGGGCGGTGGGGGACGGGGAGGAGGGACGCTAGAGGGGTAGATGCCACAATGGCATCATATTAATTCTAAGAGCTGTCTTTAATGCCATACGACCCTTCTCTTCTAAATCAGAGGTTTATGCATTGACTGAAGCAAGAGATGGGTCCCATTGCCCTCTGGTTGTGCTGTATTCCAAGTCTCCATCCTCCAATGCAAATTCTTGTCCTAAACTTGGGGACACAGATACACACCCACTGAGCATAAAAACTCAAGCTTGAGCTTTGCTTATTATATAACATAACTCTTCAAGGGCTTCAGCTGTCCAGATGTGCTTTCTGCTTTGTTCTTGCTTTTGGATTCTGAGCAGAATAACACACAAATTAATTGCTCTGTGGATTTGGGACCCCCTTACGCACAATCTTAATTTTAAATACTTTTTCAAACAAAGGAAAGGATGGAAATAATTAAATATTCACAGTCAAAATAAGAAGGAAACTTAGCTTACCCAGCTCTCAGGATATGAAAGGTTTGCAGCAATGTAGGAATCTGAGTATATTCCGCCTGTCATTCTGCCAGCCCAAGATTTATAGACTGCTGGGCCAGTGCTTGCATTTAGTAGTGGGTGCGGGCTTTCTGTTCCTTATGGATGCTATGTACTAGAGTTTGGGACTCTAGGGAACACACACACGTCCCTTAGATTATTCTAAATAGGCCACAATGCCCTTGTCCTGGAGACCTTAATATTCTGGAAGTTAATATAGTTCCTGAGTTTTTAAAGATAGTTAGACTTTGATAGGGGTTAGGAAAGGTGAATAACAATGTGGTAGGACCACAAAGTCCATAGCCACTTGATTTATTCCTTTTCTCATTTCCCAGGTGAGGCAGACTCACAGGTGGCCGTCTCTTTATGTGTCCATAGCCCTGCCCTTGACCTCTTGCCAACAGGACTGGTTTTGGAGCTGCAGACAGCCTTTTGGGTCTGGTCTCACTTAGCTTTTCTTCTCATAGAGTTTCTCACATATTTCTTTTATCCCATGAATAGGATATACCACTTCACATACATGTACTTCCTCTCTCCCTCTTTCTCTCTCTCTCCCTCTCTCTTTCTTACACACACACACACACACACACACACCCCAATCACTGGGGATCTTAGAGACTGGGGAGAAGGGCAGGACAGGCAGTTTGGGGTTTTCTCCAGGCAGTTTGGAGCTTTCTGCTGTTGTAAAATGCTGTATCTCTGTCTCTCCAAGTCATCTCTCCACACTCAGCCAAGAAAGACCTCAGACCTCATAAGGCATAATGATAGAACCCATTTCCACGTGGCATTTATAACATAGACTCACATATATGTGCAGTGAAGTCATGTCCTCCTAAGAGTAAGTTACGAGAGACCATCTTAACATGGAAGCATTTTAGTACTTCATTCAACAGGTTTCTGTGTGGTAGCCGGAAGCATTCTCACTTCTCCTCCACATATTAGTCACTTGCCTTGTAGAAGCTGGATTTGCTGCTTGAGTTATTGAATCTGAATAGCTGAGATTTGACATCTAGGGAGTGAGTTGAATGTCAAGGTAAGAGAAGCAGGTGTAGGTGAAAATTGTATGTTAAAAAACAACTCTGGTGTTGAGAGGGAGAGAGAAAAGGCATTCCCAGAAGAATATTTATCTAGACTAACAAAGCTTTCCTTTCCTTTGAGATAATATTCCCATGTTAGAGAATAGGTTCTAAGAACAGAGGAGGGACTTAATTACTTCCAGATTAAGAGGCAGGAGTGAGAAGGAATCCTCTGAAGGGAGAGGATTCTCAGTTTAATGTAGATAGAGCCCAAGGGCTGTCCCCATCTCAGTGGTGCCAGTTCTGCCCTTCCAGAATTGAGACAGCTCTGAATTTAAGGGTGGAATCCTGCCAGGCCTGTTACAGCTCAAGTCCCTGCATCACCTCATCCCTCAGTGAGCCACCTTCATACCAAAAGTTGGTTCTCTACTGACACCTGCTGGGCCATCTCTGCATCGTTGTCTAGTAGTGCTTGTCCTTGGCCAGCAACATTGCTGTGATGAGAGCTGACTCTTCCTTTTGCAAAAATGCAGGTTTCTAAAATTGGCTTGGACCAGCAGCTGCTTCCTTCCATATTGCCGACAATATGGAAAGATCTTGTAGGATGTCTTTGAAATCACCAGAGGGGGTGAGGGAAGTTGTCAGCCTTCAGTTCTGATACCTTACATTTTACAGATCTCAAGGCCAGCTCACATTTATTATTTTACTTATTCTTTAAAATACCCATTGTAAGAATGAAGAGGAGGTATTATTATCCCTCCTCATGTGAGTTTAGGAAGTTACCCCTCAGAGAGGTTAAGTGGCTTGTCTAAGGTTACATGGTTAGGAAATGGTGTTGCAGGGAGCAAAGGCTACATTTTCTGACTCATCAGCCAGAGCTATGCCCCTTGGCCAATTTCTTTAGGGGAAATGGTTTATTCAGAGGAAAAACTCTCTGCCCTCCATCTGAATGTGCATCAATTTCAGGCAAGGGGCTAGAGTGTAGAATTGTGTCTAACACGGGGGTTGTCACAGGAATGCTGTTAAACAAGAACAGATGGGTGATCACACCACTAAATTGTGATTAGAGGTGTTTGGAAGATCCTGGATTCATATCATTTCTCTCCCCTTCTCCTCAAGGTAGCTGAAATTCTACTCTTGGAGGATTTTCCTATTTGGAGATGAGGCATCTTACTATAAATCCATGTATCTGATCCTTTTCATCGTGCACCACCAATCTGAGGGCAAAGAGCCTTTGCAGGGGGAGGACAGAAGGATATTGTGAGCATGACAAGCACACAAGGGCTCAGGCCTTAGTGGAGCAAAGGGAGGAGCGTGAGAGCATTGGGCTCCTTGCAGGAAACTAAAGAGGGAAATTGCAGAATGGATTTTTTTAAATTTTTATTGGCATATAGTTGCTTTACAATTTTGTGTTAGTTTCTGCTGTACAACGAAGTAAACCAGCTACATATATACACCCCACCCCATCCCAC
>NW_011494897.1:1137215-1154655 GCF_000754665.1 Bison bison bison
CCCCATCCCACCCCATCTAGGACATCACAGAGTACCAGGCTGAGCTCCGTGTGCCATACAGCACCTTCCCACTAGCGGTCTATTTTACACAGGGCAGTGTATATAAGTCAGCCCTAATCTCTCAATTTATCTCACCCTTCCCTTCTCCCCCTGTGTCTACATGTCCTTTCTCTATGTCTGCGTCTCTATTCCTGCCCTAGAAATTGGTTCATCTATACTGGTTTTCTAGAACCCACATATATGCATTAATATTAGAGATCTGCTTTTCTCTTTCTGACTTACTTCACTCTGTATGACAGACTCTAGGTCCATCCACATCTCTACAAATGGCATTTTAGAGTTCTTCTAGGGTCTGTCCTCTGTCTACAAATTCTCTAAATAGTAAGAAAGAAGCAAAGATGGGTACTTCAATGCCCAGAGCTCTGCCATTCATTTTCCCCCATCAGCACCAAATAGTTTTATAGGATTTCAATCCCCAACTGAAAGACACACAAAAAAGATAACCTTTCACTTTTGAATCCCAGAGAGAACAGTATAGCTGTCTTCTAGTTATTTCATGTTCTTTTATCTGAATCTTGGGTATTAAAAAGTGACTATAATACTCTCTTCATGGGTCTTAGAATCAGAATCATAAAGAAGTAGAAAAGCAAGTCCAGGGTCACAAAGACCCCAGTGGAAATGGGATCTTCCTGCTAACCAGTATCCACCTACCTCAGCCTGGTTACAGAAACTTTGTTCCTGAGAGAAATAGGGGTGGCATGAAGTGTAGATGGAGGTAAAGGTGGGAAGAGAGGATGAATTCAAAAAGTTTAGAAGATAGAGTAGACAGGATACTCAGTGACTTCATTTAAACAGTCCCTGTTAGAGCACATACTGTATTAGAACATGGATATAACCACATTCAATCACAAATTCATAGACGGGGTGCTTGATGAGAATTTAACATTCAGCTTTATGGTTTGTTTTTTCTTGTGTGGCTGCTTCCTCCCTTGGGAGATGCTGACAAAATTTTCATGTTTCTTCCAAGTGATGAGTTGTGCTTGAATTTATACTTTTGAACTCAGGGCTCACTGTTCTGTTTGTAATCAGACTCAGATAAATAAGCTGGTAGGTTCAAAGTGGAAGTATTTACAAAAGCCTAATTTGATAATTTGGGGTGGCCATGAGCCTGTTGGGGAAGGCAAGGTTTGTAACATAATTGTATTTCAGTACCCTCATTTTGTAGAGAATAGAATACAATTAGTGTTGACTTCCCAAGTGGCTCAATGGTAAAGAATCTGCCTACCAATGCAGGAGATGCAGATGTGGGTTCAATCCCTCGGTAGGGAAGATCCCCTGGAGGAAGGCATGGCAAGTCACTCCGGTATACTTGCTTGGAAAATCTCATGGTCAGAGTAGCCTGGTGGGCTACAGTCTATGGGGTAGCAAAGAGTTGAACATGACTGCGTGCTCCCTGCCCACCACCACCAGGGATGCAATCTTCAGGAGGTTTATCTTATTATTCATTTAGTTGTTAGCCTTAACAGCGCTTTACCAGCAAAGTGAGAAATCCCAACACTCAGAATATATGAGGTCTCTTGGTGATGGAGAAGAAACCATTACAGAACCAACTGCCACTTCAGAGTGTGAGTTCTTCCCTTGATGGGCCCCACTGTGTTGTTTGTTCATTGTGTTTTTTTCAGAATCCACAAAGGGAAGAAGTTTTATTTCAAGAATACTAACATTTAGACCTCTTTGATGGTCCAGTGGTTGAAAATCCGCCTGCCAATGTGGGGAACGTGGGTTGGATCCCTGCTCCGGGAAGATCCCACATGCCCCGGGGGCAACTAAGCCCATGCACCACAAGTACTGAGCCCACGTGCCAACTACTGAAGACTGTGCTCTGAGACAAGAGAAGCCACTAAAATGAGAAGCCCACGCCCCACAACAGAGAGTAGCGCCTGCTGGCTGCAACTAGAGAAAGGCTGCACACAGCAATGAAGACCCAGCGCAACCATAAAGAAATATTTTTTAATTCCTTAAAAGAAAAGAACATGAACATTTCAGATGCTCCCTGATATCACCAAATGGGAAACCATGTGAGCAGAAAATGAACACAAAGATGAAGCTGGCCCGCACAGGTGACACACACAGGTTTACTCTTCTTTCCCACCTGGAAGAGGGTGAATGGTTAACAATTCTCCACCTAATTCAGGTGCAAGCTCTCCCAAAACGCTGGCTTGGCGTTGAGTTCATATGAATAACTCCCTGACTCTTCTGTGTATATGGAGCCCCCTACTCAAACTCCCTACTTGTTTGTCACACTTGTACCTCACACCGGGCACATCCCACACTGAGCTCATCATTTATCTTCATGAACTCTTTCTCCTCCGAGGTTCTTGGTAAAGGCACCACAGCCTCTGTTTGGTTTTTTAACCCAAATCTGATAGTCATCCTGGACTCTTTTTCACTCATTTGTCACATCTAATCAGTCTTCCAGCTCTCGAGGATATCAAAAAGCCTTCCACTTCTGTCTGTACCCTGACCGCCACCTCAGTCCAGCCACCATCCATCCTCCCCTAAACTGTTATGGAGCCTCCTACTGGCCTTCCTGCAGCCATCCTTGTCCCCCTCCAGTCTGCTCTCTATTCCACAAACCAAGGGATCTACTGACAACTCATTTTTAATCAAAGCCCTCCTCTATCCTACTGCCCTTAGCATACAGTCTCTAATCTTGCACATCTCCTCCAAAGCTCTCCATGCTCTGGTCACTGGCCCAGACCCATCTGGTTCCACCGTCTTCACCCCCTGGATGAAGCTGAGTCAGCCTTCTCTAGGCCCTGTGAGCACACCATGCCTTCTCTGCTGTGACGTCTTTGCAGGACCTTTTCCTGACTAAGCCTCTGTGTAGCCCACTCACTTACCTTTCAGCTGTCAGTGTAAAAGACGCTTCCTCAAGGAAGCCTCCCTTGATTTCCCAGCTAAGTTAGGTCTGCCCCTCCTTTGGTCCAGCCTCTAGGTCTGAGTACCTCTTGGAAGTGGCCCTCATCACTTGTCCTCTGCCTCTCCTCCAAGGACAGGGCCTATGTTTATGTGCCTAGCAAAGTGCCAGACACATATTAGGTGTTCAAGGAACATTTGTGGACAAGTTTATGGTTGAAATAATGGGTTGGCTCCTTGATCCCATATCTCAATTGGTTCATCTTAGTCTCTCGCGTCTGCTGCCGCCCACCTGTTCTCTTGCCTTTGTTCCCTTTCTGTGTATGAAACTAAGTCAACAGACAGAGAGGTGGGAAGCAAGGCTCCCTTCACTCCTTTTACTCAAAACTTGACAGTTTCCTTTGTTCTTGCCACTGAATGGGGCTGTTGACTTAGTGGGAGAGTCTGCTTCCTCACAAGTGGGTCTTCCCCTTACCCAAGATATTTTACTTTATACAGCAGTACCAATAGACTGCAGAAATATGACAGGCAAGAGGTTAAGTAAGTCCCCTTCTCTCTTTGCAATCAATTTCATAGAAAATTGAAGGTTATGAAAAGTTTTCAGTAGTATAGGAAAATGCACTACATGTTCAAGTATTTTTATTAGCATTATGAGCTGAACTCTACTAATACATGCATATGCATAGAGAAAAGATAGGTGAGTATCATAGTGAACATCTGTTATCTTTTTATTTGTTTATTTATTTGCTTGTTTGGCTGCACCAGATCTCGGTTGTGGCACACAGGATCTTTGTTGCAGCATGTGGAATCTAGTTTCCTGACCCGGGATCGAACCCAGACCCCCTGCATGGGAGCTCAGAGTCTTAGCCACTGAACCACCAGGGAAGTCCCCATCTGTTACTTTTTTGATCAGTCTAGCATGCTCCCTTTTGGAAACAACCCAACTTCTTCCCCAGAGTTTGAGTTGTGAATTATGGGACCCTGCACGGGACAGGTATATGACAAGTTTATGAGAGTGGGACCAATCAGAGTCCTTTTCCAAGATGGATGGAGATGATGAAAAACAGGATCTCTCCCTTTCCCCAGAATTACCAGTTCAGAGAAAAATACATGTCTGGATGCCCAGCTTGCCATTAGGAGAAGAAAACCTATCTGAGAGAAAACCCAAGAAGAACTGAGAGAGAGAGGCTTGAATGTCAGCATCTAACGTTCTTTGTGCTGCTGGGTGGGATTCATGGCCTTCCTTTGTGAACTACACTATTGTGCTATCTATTTCCAGGGCTTTGTTGCTCCTGTTGAAAATCGTGGGATTTAATTTGATTTTTCCTCTGTTTCTCATTGCTTTTGGTTTGGATAACATTCTGTAATGTGAATGTGTGATAATATATCATCCCTGTATTGATGGGCATTAACTAGGTTCTAGTTGTTTCTCCACTATGATCACAATCAATTCTGCAAGAAGCACCATTGTGTATCGGTCCTTATATACTGACTACTCTATTTCTGTTTTAAAAAAAAAGATTTCCCAAAGTAAGGTTGCTGGGTCAAAGGGGACATAAATATATAATTATATTTTAATTATTTTTTATATAATTAATTAAATACTGTTATATATATTTTATCTGATATCTATATACACATATTAAGTAGACATTGTCAGATTGCTTTCTAAAATAGTTGTAACAATTCACATTTCCACTGTTAATTATAACATTATCTTTCTTCCCCACAGCCCTGCCAGCAATAGACATTGTTTGGTCCTTTTAAACTTCTGCCAACTTGATGGATATGAATTGATATCTCATTATTATTTCAATTCACAATACCCCAACTTCTCACAAGAGTGCCCAATTCTCTTATTCTCTTGTTCCATACATGTTCACAGACTTTAATGACTGCAGCTCTAATTGGTAAAAACACATAACTCTTCAAGCACCCCATTTTCAACTTCCCCTTGTCAAGAGGAATCCCAGCTCCACAAGCCCTTACACTAGCCTGAAACCTCTTTCTCTCTCTAGCATTCAGAGCACATGCTTTTTCTTGCCTCCCACTTTTGGTATCAGGCTGCCCATGATCAGAATTCAATGAGGGCAAAAGTCTGTGTCCGGTTCATGAGCAAAATGAAATCCTTCAGTTTATACTCAGGTGTCGGTGCACTACTAAAAGTGAATCACCCTGAATACTTAAAGTATCTGACCAACTAGGTACGGTTTGGAAACAGGCCTAGGAAGGCCTTGATCCAAACCATCTCACCCTCCACTCCTGCCCTCAGCTGAACATCCAGGTCACCTTTTTCCACTGCAACTTGAGAGCGGAGTCTATTTTGGTGGCCGGCAGAGCCCCAACTCCACCTCGATGACTCTGGCTCTGAGAATGCCTCTCAGCTTCAAATGTCTCTCTCTCTCTCTCTCTAGCACCTACCCCTCCTCCCTCCACCCCACCCTTCTCTCCCCAGCAGCCACTTGTGATGGAGAATTCACAGGAAAAGTGAAATCTGAGGTGATCAAAGGCTTCTCTGGTGGCTCAGCTGATAAGGAATTCACCTGCAATGTGGGAGACCTGGGTTCAATCCCAGACCTGGGTTCAAGCCCAGAAGCCAGCATCTCAGACGGCAGTGAACCTCAAGCTTCGATGCAGGCACGGCGTGGACAGTTACCCCAATCTGTGGGAAAGTTAAAAAGGTTTCAACTATCCTCTCTCTTCCTTTGCCCTTCTCTCTCTTCTCCCATCAACTGTCCCATTTAATCATCAAAGTCATGGAGAATCTTCTGAAATTTCTCACAAAATGATCCAAAGTGAAAGTGAAAGTTGCTCAGTCGTGTCCAACTCTTTGCGACCCCATGAACCACACAGTCCATGGAATTCTCCAGGCCAGAATACTGGAGTGGGTAGCCTTTCCCTTCTCCAGGGTATTTTCCCAACCTAGGGATCGAACCCAGGTCTCCTGCGCTGCAGGCGGATTCTTTACCAGCTGAGCTATCGGGAAGCCCAAAACCTATTGCCAACAGCCCTGGGTCAGATAGACACAAATAGTGAGTGCTGCTGCTGCTGCTAAGTCGCTTCAGTCGTGTCAACTCTGTGCAACCCCATAGACGGCAGCCCACCACGCTCCCCCGTCCCTGGGATTCTCCAGGCAAGAACACTGGAGTGGGTTGCCATTTCCTTCTCCAATGCATGAAAGTGTAAAGTGAAAGTGAAGTCGCTCAGTCGTGTCCGACTCTTAGTGACCCCATGGACTGCAGCCCACCAGGCTCCTCCATCCATGGGATTCACCCAAAAACAAACTAAGCACTTACAGACATCCTCTCACTTGATTCAGAAAACAAGCCCAGGAAGGAGCTGTCCTGTGTTGCCATTTCACTTGGGGAAGCAGAGTTTTAAACGCTTAAGTAACTTCCCTAAGGTCACAGGTAGTAAGCCATGTACCCTGAATTTGAACTTGCTTTTTTGGCCACTATGGCCCATTCTCATCTCTTCCTGGCCTTTCTTCTTTTTGTTGTTGTTCTTTCTGTAGATAATCAGTCAGGAATTTCTCTCCTAGGTACCACTGCCTCTTGAATTGTAGCCCCCTGCTTAGGAATCCTCTCCAAGGGGGACTTCCCTGGTGGTCCAATGGCTAAGAATCCACCTGCCAATGCAGGGGACATGGGTTTAATCACTGGGAAACTAAGATCCCATATGTCATGGAGCAAATAAGCCCAAGCGCCACAGCTAGAGAGTCTGTGCACCACAACTAGAGAGTCCACACGCTGCAGCAAAAGATCCCGCGTGATACAATGAAGGTCCCTTGTGCTGCGTAAGACCGAGGCAGCCAAATAAATAAACAGAAATGTTTTAAGTTTTAAAAAAAGAGAAAATCTTTTTCCTGCATTTCATATCTGAAATTCTCCATCTCCATTGACTAAGCCAGATTCCCTTCACCAAGTCAAGTGTGTTCTCTTTTCCTACCTGGCCCTCGGATTTCACCTCCTTTCATCCTCCCTTTTTCCCTGGGCTTCAGCCTGTCTGCCCTTTCTGACCGTACAACATGCTAAGCTCGGTGACTTTGCATTTCCTGTTCTTTCTACTTAGGACACTCTTTCTTGACTTTTGCATGACTTGTGCATTTTGTGTCACTCAGAACTGAACTCAACTGTTATCTTATAAAAGAGCATCCTTGCAACTTCCCTGATGGTCCAGTGGTTAAGACTCTATGCTTCCAAGGCAGGGGCGTGGGTTCGGTCCCTGGTCAGGGAACTAAGATCCTACATGCTATACGGTGTCGCCTAGCCAGGAGAAATATCAATAACCTCAGATATGCAGATGACACCACCCTTATGGCAGAAAGTGAAGAGGAACTAAAGAGCCTCCTGAGGAAAGTGAAGGAGGAGAGTGAAAAAGTTGGCTTAAAGCTCAACATCCAGAAAACGAAGATCATGGCATCCGGTCCCATCACTTCATGGCAAATAGATGGGGAAACAGTGGAAACAGTGTCAGACTTTATTTTTTGGGGCTCCAAAATCACTGCAGATGGTGACTGCAGTCATGAAATTAAAACGCTTACTCCTTGGAAGGAAAGTTTGACCAACCTAGATAGCATACTCAAAAGCAGAGACATTACTTTGCCAACAAAGGTCTGTCTAGTCAAGGCTATGGTTTCTCCATTGGCCATGTATGGATGTGAGAGTTGGACTGTGAAGAAAGCTGAGCGCCAAAGAATTGATGCTTTTGAACTGTGATGTTAGAGAAGACTCTTGAGAGTCCCTTGGATTGCAAAGAGATCCAACCAGACCATTCTAAAGGAGATCAGTCCTGGGTGTTGTTTGGAAGGACTGATGCTAAAGCTGAAACTCCAGTACTTTGGCCACCTCATGCAAAGAGTTGACTCATTGGAAAAGACCCTGATGCTGGGAGGGATTAGGGGCAGGAAGAGAAGGGGACAACAGAGGATGAGATGACTGGATGGCATTACCGACTTGATAGACATGAGTTTGAGTGAACTCCGGGAGTTGGTGATGGACAGGGAGGCCTGGGGTGCTGCCAGTTCATGGGGTCGCAAAGAGTCGGACACGACTGAGTGACTGAACTAAACTGAACTGAAAGATTAAAAAAAAAAAAAGAGGTCATCCCTGAAGCCCGCTTGTTACTCTCTGTCACACTATCCTATTTTCTTTTCTTCTTTTTTTTTTTAAATTTCTTTCCTTTCATAAACAACTGGAACTGTTTTATTGTTTTGCACACATGTTGATTGTTTATCTGTCTCCACTCAACTGTAAACTCCATGAGAATAAGTCTTTATCTGCCAGGTCACCACTGTTTCTCTTATAAGATGCACCAAGCACATAGAATATGTTCAACAGCTTTTGTTGGTTGACTGATAACCAGAATGCACCGTAGTGTCTTCCTCTTTCTAACATCTCCACTGAAAAACATTCATCCTCCCAAATCTATATCCACCATTTCTTTCACAATTCGGACTAAGCTCACTTGTGAAGATCATCTTGAGGAGTCCCTCCTGGTGATACCTGTTCAATGTCTCTTTTATAAAAATCTACAGAAGCTCTGATTCCATGCTCACCACTTTCCCATGTGTCACTTTTCAGATGCCTTGCCATTTTCAGATGTCTTATACACCCTATTTCTTAGGGGTGCTCTTTCTCTAAATATTCCAAGATGATGAAACATACTAGGTAGTTTTAAAGGAAAATATAGATGTAGCTATCAAAACAGCTTATTTATAGCTTTGAATGCTCTAATTTGCAATGTTTTAGTTTTCTATATGACATCACAAATTCCCACCAATTTATTGGTTTAAAACAAAACATCTCTTATTAGGCTACCGTGGTTCTCAAGGCCACTCTTTTAATTCTGTAATTGATTTTCCACAGACTTGACATTTTCACATGGTTTTCTGTTGTTTTCGGTTTTCTTTACTTAAGCTGTTGTTTCTTGATGTTCACTCATTTCTTCCTGATGACATTTTAATGTTTTTCTATTGGTAGTCATGAACTTTTATTTATTGAAGATGCCTTATGACTTTTTTGTCATAGTTCCTTATCCCAGTTATGGGACTTGCCTTTATTTGCTTTATCCCTGTCCCTTAACCTCCATGAGAGCTTGGGACCTTGCCGTACAAGCCCAGGTGTCAAAGGGTCCACATCCTCCTCCCAGCCTCTGCTACACTCCCTACACTTGGGGAACAATCCCTCCTTCCTTGTCAGACTTGTCCAGTGATGTCTGATTTCCTGTGCTGCCTACTATAGTCTAAGGCTGCATCTTCTGTATATAGCAAGAGCCTGCTGTGTCTACTTGCAGACCTAGTTTCCTGGCAACTGAGACTTTAGTCTGCTTAGTTTCAGTTTCAGCTATTCTCAGGTAACCTCTCAAGGCTGAATTGAACACGTCAAATATGTAAAACAAAGGGAGGGGACAATGACCCTTAAACTATCCCCAGCCAAAAATCTATGGCCAGTCATTTGATGAGTTTGGTGGTCACAACTCATTACAGATGGCCTTGAAATATGTTTAGTACAATTGTTTAACAAATTTGATTGTTGTTAAATTGTTGTTGTCTAACAAATTTGATTGTTGTTAAACAAATTAAATAATTGTTTAACAAATAAACACAATGTTATTCTTGTGTCTATTGAATTATTTTAAATAGTTCTTTTTAATGCTCTCAATAGTGTTTCACTATGAGGGCTCTTTGTTTCTTTGAAGCTGGTATGTCTCAGTACTTTTTTTAATATAGACATTATCTAATAACTATAGAAAATGTAGGTTTTATGGAAATATCATAGGAAACTATGTAACTTCACTCTTATGAAGAGACTGTAAAGGGGGGAGTATATCTCAGAAGAGAGGGATGTACGATTCTCAGAGCAAACTCCACACTTAACAATTGTATTTACATAACTCCAGTGAAAGAAAGGAAGACCCCCACATGGGTGTATGGGGAGGAGGGATGCTCTACAATAGGTTTCCATTTTTAAAACATCATGTACCAAAGCTTAAAGTTACCAAGATCAAGACCAAAAGAGTGGTAGGAACTTCTAAATGTTGTTGCAGAATGGCTAGAGCCCATGGTGAAATTAGATTTCTAAGAAAGAAAGAAAAAAAAATAGGACTTCCAAGTCTGTGTCTAAAAAGGATGAAAAAACAGCATGCTTCAGTGAAAATCATGTGATATCAGCTGATAACAAAGAGAAATCATAATTATTCAACTCATTTTATTCACTTCTTCTTCAGAGAGAATGATTTTCAAAATTTTTAATAGCTAATGTAAAGTCGGAGTTCCAATACAGTATACTCTTCTACAATCTCTTCTTCCTTGGAGGTACTAAAAAGTAATTACCTTAAATTAGTTCAGTTCTTGAGCCTAGAAATACTATATCCCAAAGTGCTAAAAAGCATTCAGATATGATATTAAATAGTTGCTAACTATATCATTGGGAATTTGTGAGGAATGGGAGAGTTACCAAAATCTAGAGACAAAAATTAGCCCAAATTTTAAAGATTTTTAAATGTTAGACTGGTAAAGATGATGATGTTCTCTAGGCAAGTTGATAATTTGTCTGATTTTGAAAAACATGATTCCACTGAAACAATATGGATTTTTAAAAGAACAAGTCATGTCAAACTCATAACATTTTTCCCTAAAAAGTTATTAACTTGATAGAATAATTCATTCATTTCATTCACAAATATTTATTGAGCCAGGTATTACATACCAAGAACTCTTCTAGGCAACCTAGCAGAACAAAACAGATTAATCCTTGCTTTAAAAAGCATGCTTTCTACTGGTGTAGCAGGCAAAAACTGAATCGATATGTCATATCTATTAATGATGATAAATGCTGTGGAGAAAAATAAAGCTGGGTAAGGGGTTAAACATAAAAGAAAGTGAAAGTTGCTCAGTCTTTATGACCCCATGGACTGTTGCCTGCCAGGCTCCTCTGTCCATGGAATTTTTCAGGCCAGAATACTGGAGTAGGTAGCCATTCCCTTCTCCAGGGGATTTTCCCAACATGAGAACTTCATTTTGATAAAAGCAAAATATTCAAACAGTGGCTCATAATATATTTTAGGACAAGATGGTGAAATGTGGATTACTGATGTGATGCTCCTGGTTGACGTTTTCAACCAACCTTGTCACACAGTTGTTGACACAGACAAAGAGGGATTGGTTGAAGAATACGCCTCAGACTATTTCTGGTCCAGTCCTGATCAACACTGCTATCTATGATTTGGATGGAGATATAGAAGGAGTTTTATCAATGTGCAGTGCAACAAAGCTAGGAAGAAAACTGAACAAAACCAACAGAAAACCGAAAAAAGGGCAAAATAATGATATAAGACCTCTGAGAACTCACTCCCTTATAAGCACAGCAAGATTATAAGCAAAAATGGTCAAAATGAAAATTTTCAGAACTCTAGAAATTAACCAAAACCTTGCAATAATTTGAGAAATATTTGAGAAAAATAGCTGAATCTTGTTAGCAACAGTGTGCTCTGTGGCACTTTACCTTGCCATATTCTGAACCCCTTCTCCCCATTTATGCAATAGCCATGAAAACCAATAACTTTGCAATCATACTACAATGAAAACCAGCAGCCTAGCAGCCATTTGACTAAGTTAAATAATTTTGGGCTCCCCAAAGTCCTATCTCCAGAGAAATGTCACTATTTGACCTCTCTGGCAGTTTACTGGAAACCTCCACTCACAGGTGGAGAAGGCGATGGCACCCCACTCCAGTACCCTTGCCTGGAAAATCCCATGGACAGAGGAGCCTGGTGGGCTGCAGTCCTTGGGGTTGCTAAGAGTTGGACACGACTGAGCGACTTCACATTCACTTTCACTTTCCTGCATTGGAGAAGGAAATGGCAACCCACTCCAGTGTTCTTCTCTGGAGAATCCCAGGGACGAGGGAGCCTGGTGAGCTGCCGTCTATGGGGTCGCACAGAGTCAGACACGACTGAAGCGACTTAGGAGCAGCAGCAGCCACTCACAGGACTGATCTTTTTTTCCTTAATATTTTCCCTTTTTTAAAAATTATATGTTTTAGGTGTAAAGCATTATAGTTCTTCATCTATATACAGTACAGAGTGATCACCACCGCAAGTCTAGTGAACATCTATCATCATAGAGCTGACTCCTTTTACCCCTTTTGTCAACCCCCTAACCCCCTTCCCTTCTGGTAACCATTAACCTACTTTCTGTGTCTATGAGTATGTTTTGGTTTTATTTCATTTGTTCATTGGCTTTGCGGGTTGTTTTTTGCTTTTAGATTCTACATATGAGTGAAATCATATGATATTTGTCTTTCTCCACTGGACTTATTTCACAGAGCATAATAATCTTAATGTCTATCTATGTAGTTCATAGGCAGTATTTCATTCATTTTTATGTTTGAGAAGTGAAGGGTGAAAGTCGCTCAGTCACGTCCGACTCTTTGCGACCCCATGGACTGTATGGTCCATGGAATTCTCCAGGCCAGAATATTGGAGTGGGTAGCCTTTCCCTTCTCTGGAGGATCTTCCCAACCCAGGGATCGAACCCAGGTCTCCCACATTGCGGGTGGATTCTTTACCAGCTGAGCCAAGAGGGTGGGTATTTAATCTTCTTTGAATGCCTTGTAGAATTTGCCACTGAAGCTATCTAGGCCTGGGTTTTTGTTTGTTGCTAGCTTTTTGATGTGCTCCAATCTCCTTATTCCTGGAAGAGGAAATGGCAATTCACTCCAGTATTCTTGCCTGGAAAATCCTATGGACAGAGGAGCCTGGCAGACTACAGGCCATAAGGTCACAGAGTTGGACACAAATGAGCATGAGCAATTGCCTCTTTAGTATCCAGATTTTTGGCTTTCTATCAAGATTTTCTATTTCTTCATGATTCAGTCTTGGAAGACTGTATGTTTCCAGAAATGTATCCATTTCTTCTAGGTTGTCCAATTTGTTGACATATACTTGTACTAGTCTCTTATGATTTTTTTTGTATTTCTGTGGATTCAGTTGTAATTTTCTCTCTTTCACTTTTGATGTTAATTACTTGAGCTCTCTTTGTTTTTTCTCTTGTTAACCTAGCTATTTTTTTTTATCAGTTTTGTTTTTCTTTTCAAAAAACAACTCCGTTTCATTGATCTTTTCTATTTTTTTAACCTGTCATTGATTTTTTTTTCTTTTTACTTTGATCTTTATTATTTCCTTCCTTCTACTAACTTTGGACTCAGAGTTTTTTCTAGTTCTTTTAGGTGTAAAATTAGATTGCTTATTTGGGATTTTTCTTTCTTCTTGAGGTATGCCTGTTTGCTATGAACTTTCTTCTCAGAACCTCTTTTGCCATACATTTTGGTACGTCATGTTTCTAGTCTCACTTGCCTCTGATTTCTCCTTTGGTTTTTTTGAGGAACATTGTTTATTCAATAGCGTGTTGTTTAATCTCCATGTTTTTATAAGTTTTCCCTTTTTTTCCTTATGGTTGATTTCTAGTCATAACATCATGGTTGGAAAAGATGTTTGATGTAATTTCAGTCTTCTTAAATTTACTGAGACTTATTTTGTGACCTAAGTTGTGATCTATTCTGGAGAATGTTCCATGTGCTCTTGAAAAGAATGTGCATTCTGCCATTTTTTGGATAGAATGTTCTGCATATAAACCTAAGTTTATTTGGTTAATGTGATTGATCCACATCTTTATTATATATTTACCTTATCCAGTGAAATGTTTATTTACTTTTTATTATAAATTGGTGCTACTTCTTTTCAGGTTAAGGAAATCCCTTAATATCTCTTGTAGGGTTATTTTGATGTTGGTACACTCCTTTAGCTTTTGCGTATCTGGGAAACTCTCAGTTTCTTTGTGGATTCTGAATAACAACCTTAATGTGTAGAGAATTATTGGTAGGACGCTTTCTCCTCACAGCACTTTGAATATGTCATGCCTCTGTCTTCTGGTATGTAAATTTTCTGCTGAAAAATCTGCTACAGCTCTATGGGGTCTTTCTTATATGTAACCACTTGTGTTTTCTTTTACTGCCTTCAGGTTTCTCTCTTTATCCTTAACTTTTGCCATTTCAATTATAATATGTCTTGGTGTATCTCTTGGATTCATCTTATTCAGAAAGCCAGAAACCAGTAGGATGCCATATTCATGGTGTAGAAACAAAAAAAAAAGATTTTCAAGAAAGAACTCTGTGTCAAGCAAAAATATCATATAAAATTAAGTAGAAATTAAGCTATTTCTAGATACATAAAACATGAGAGAATCATTGCTATCAAACATGCCCTACAAAAAGTACTAATGGAGATCCTTCAGAATAAAATGAAAGTTTTTTTCATGTATGTTAAAAATGCACATGAAGAAATAAAGAGCACTGGTAAAAGCAGCTACATGCTGCTACTGCTAAGTCGCTTCAGTCATGTCCAACTCTGAAGGATCTCTTAGATGGCAGCCCTCCAGGCTCCCCCATCCCTGGGATTCTCCAGGCAAGAACACTGGAGTGGGTTGCCATTTCCTTTTCCAATTCAGGAAAGTGAAAGTGAAAGTGAAGTCGCTCAGTCGTGTCCGACTCTTCGCAACCCCATGGACTGTAGCCTACCAGGCTCCTCCATTCATGGGATTTTCCGGGCAAGAGTACCGGAAAGGGGTGCCATTGCCTTCTCTGAAAAGCAACTACATAAATAAATATGAAAGACAGTATAAGTGTAATTTTGCTTTGTAACTTTTTCCTTTAACTTATTTAAAAGATACCTGCATAGATCAATAATTAGAAAGCTATGTTGCAGGTTTACAATGTATAAGGCTTAATTTGTGTGACAATGATACCACAAAAGAGAGCTATTTAAGATCAAAGTTTAGGTATATTATTGAAAGTTAAGTTTGTAATAATTCAAATTAGGTTACTAGATTGTTATAAATTAAGATGCTAATTGTAATCCTGAAGGTAACCAGTAAGAAAATAACAACTATAAATATATGAAATATATGTATATACAAGAGAATTAAATGGTGTAGTAGAAAATATCTAACAAAATATAAGGGAAAAAAAATAAGGCATCAGTGGAGGAATAGAGAAACAAAAAAAACTTATGACATGTGTAAAACAAAAACAAAAGGGAGATGTAAATCTTGCCTTATCAGTAATTATATTAAATGGAAATGGATTAAATACTCCAATAACATGGCAGAAATTGGAAGAACAGATTTTTAAAAACATCATTTACCCATGCTGTCTACAGAAGACACATTCAAGATTCAAAGACACAAACACGTTGAAGGTTTAAAAGCTGAAAAAGATACACGTTGTTTGAACAGCACCAAAATGATATGGAATGCCTATCAGCCAAAACAGATGTTAAGGCAGAAGTTATTACTAGAGCTAAAGAGAGACTTTTTACAGTGACAAAGTGTCAATCTATCCAGACACAATTATAATCACATAGGCAGTTAACAATAGAGCCCCAAAATATGTGAAGCAAAAGCTGGCAGAATTGAAGGAAGAAATAAATAATTCAACAGTAATAGGTGGGGCTTCAATCCCACTTTCAACAATGGATGAAACTAGACAGAAGATCATTGAGAAAACTGAAGACTTGAATAACACTATAAATCAACTAGGTCTAACAGACGTCTGTAAAACACTCAAGTCAACAACAGAAGAATATACATTCTCCTTAAGTGTGCATGGAGCATTCTCCAAGATAGATAATGATAAGCCATAAAACAAGTCTCAATACATTTAAAAGGATATAAGTCATAAAAAGTATGTTCTCAAACCACATGAAACTAGAAATCAATAACAGAAAGAAAGTTGGGGGATTCACTAACGTGATAATTAATTAAACAATACATTCCTAAATAACCAATGGATTTAAAAAAAAATAAATCACAAGGGAAAATAAAGAATATTTTGAGTTGAATGGAATGAAAATACAACATACCAAAATTTATGTGTGCATGCTCAGTCACTGAATCGTGTTTGATTCTTTGAGTCCCCATGGACTGTAGCCTGCTAGGCTCCTCTATCCAAGGGATTCTCCAGGCAAGAATCATGGAGTGAGTTGCTATTTTCTCTTCCATGGGATCTTTCTGAACCAGAGATCAAACCTGCATCTTTTGCATTGGTAGGCAGATTGTTTACCATTGAGTCACCTGGGAAGCTCACCAAAATTTATAACATATAGCAAAAGTGGTGCTCAGAGGGAACTATACAGCTATAAATATCCATTCTTTTAAAAAAGTAAGATCTCAAGTCAAAAAACTTTAATGAAAAGGAAAAAGAAGAACAACTAAACCCAAAGCTAGCAGAAGGCAGGAAATAATAAAGATTAAAGCAGAAATAAAGACTAGGAAAATAATAAAGAAAATCACTGAACTAAAAGCTGGCTCTTTGAAAAGATTAATAAAAATTGCCAAACTTTCAGGTAGACTGACCAAGAAAAAAAAGTCTCAAATTACTAAAATCAGGAATGAAAGAAGTGACATTATTACTTACCTTATAGAAATAAAAAATACAAAGGAATATTATGAACAATTATATACCAACAACTTAGATTAAATAACTAGCATCCTAGAATGACATAACTACCAAAACTCATTCAAGAAAAACAAATTTTCAATAGATATATAACAAGTTAAGAGATTGAATTAGTAATAAAAACAAATCTTCCCACAAAAAAAAGAAAACTTGTCAAAAAGGCTTAGATGGGTTAATTGATAAATTCTATCAAAAATTTAAAGAAGAATTAACATCAATACTTCACAAACTCTTCCAAGACATAAAAAGGAGGTAACACTTCTCAACTTGTTCTACGAGATCAAAATTACCTTAATATAACAAAATTGGACAAAGACATCTCAAGAAAAGTACACAGCAATCTCCCTTATGAATACAGGTGCAAAAATTCTCAACACAATACTGACAGACATAATCCAGCAACATATAAATAGAATCAAATGCTATGGCCAGGAGGAATCCAGGAATTCAAAGTTGGTGCAACATATGAAAATGAAACTTTATTAGTAAAGTTAAAGGGAAAAAGGATGTGATTATCTCAATAGGCAAAATAGCCTTGAAAAAGAGTAAATTTGGAAGGCTCACACTTCAAGTTAATTTTAAATCTTACTACAAAGGTATAACAATCAAGACAATGAGGCACCAGCACAAAGACAGACATGTAGACCAATGGAATACAACTGAGAGTACAGAAATAAACCTTTACACAAGTCAATAGATTTTGACAACAGTACCAAGTCAATTTAATAGAGAAAGAATAGTCTTCAACAAAGGGTGTGGGACAACTGGATATCATTTGGGAAGAATGAAGCTAACACACACTATATACAAAAATTAACTCAAAATAGATCTAAATGTAGGATAAAACTACAAAATTCTTAGAAGAAAACATAGGGCTAAATCTTGATGATCTCGTGTTGGGCAATGGTTTCTTATGTGACACCAAAATATATTCAACAAAAGAAATAATTTAGACATTGTGCTTCAAAAGATAGCATCAATAAAGTAAAAGCAACCAATGGAATAGG
>NW_011494897.1:1154755-1173855 GCF_000754665.1 Bison bison bison
AGGAGAACATATTTGCAAACCATGTGTCAGATGAAGGGCTCAGTGGTAAAGAATCCACCTGCCAATGCACTAGACATGGATTGATCCCTGATCCAGGAAGACCCCACATGTCAAGGAGTAACTAATTCCATATGCCACAACTATTGAGCCTGTGCTCTAGAGCCTGGGAGCCAAACCACTGAGCCCACATGCCACGATTACTGAAGTGTGTGCACCCTAGAGCCCATGCTCCACAACAAGAGAAGCCTGAGAAATCTGTGCACCTCAACTAGAGAGCTGCACTCAACTAGAGTGCACTCGCTGAAACTAGAGAAAAGCCCACACAGCAACAAAGACCCAGAACAGCCAAAGGTAAATAAATAAATATTTTTAAAAGAATATATAAAGAACTCTTACAATCAACAATAAAAGACAAACAATCCAATTAAAATGAACAAAGGATTTGAACAGATGTTTCTCCTAAGATAAGCATATAGCCAATAAGCAGATGAAAAAATATTCAACATCATTAGTCATTTCAGAAATGCAAATCAAAACCACAGTTATCACTTGACATCTACTAGAATGACTAAAATTTTTAAAAAAAAACAATAACAAGGATTGTTGAGGATGTGGAGAAATTGCAACCTTCATATGTTGCTAATGGGTTATACAGTGGAAAGACCATTTTGGAAAACAATGTTCAGTTCAGTTCAGTTCAGTCACTCAGTCGTGTCCGACTCTTTGAGACCCCATGAACTGGCAGCACACCAGGCCTCCCTGTCCATCGCCAACTCCCGGGGTTCACTCCAAATGTTATTAACAGTTATATGACCTAGCAATTCCACTCTTAGGTATTTACTCAAGAATACTGAAAACATATGCCCACACAAAAAAGTTTACATAAGTGTTCACAGCACATAACTCATAATAGCTAAAAAGTGGAAACAGCACAAATGTCCATCAATTGATGAATGGATAGTCAAAATGTGGTATATCCATCAATGAAGTATTATTCAGTCATAAAAAGAAGGGAAGAAACCTGATTGTGGTAATGATTGCACAATTTTGTGAATGACAGGGCATTCATTTTAAAAACCACTTGCACAGGTACAGATTAGGGCAATCTACTGTAGCAGAAGTTTATATGAGGAAATTCTGTGAGCTAACTGCTTAACACCCTTGAAAACAAGATGTTTCCCCTCATTTTGTTGCATTTACACACGCTATTTTTCTCTCTGAAGCATTCTTCATCCCCACCCCATACTCTATGTTCTTGGCGAACTGCTGCTTGTCCTCCAGAACTCATCCTACAAGACAGGTCTTCCTGAAAGTCTTCCCTGACTTCAATTCCATTCAGTATTTGATGAATATTGGGAATTTTCCTCTGGAGTTCCAAAGCAGTTTGCATTTACCTTGGTCACAGCCCCTATACACTCACAACTTGCTCAGGATCCCTTCCGAGCAGGGACTGTCTTATTCATTCTGTATGCACCGTTCCTAGCACATGGACTGACAAATAGTAGTTTTTCAATAAATGATTTTCAATCACTTAATGAGCCAACAGTGCTACTGAAACAATAAATAAAGGCGTTAACAAAACAAACTGATTGCATTTACAATATTAAGTGAAGGTGTAGTTTTCTGAACTCACTGTGCATTGACCAACCCATCAGATAGATTCCTACAAAAAGAGAAAGACAACGGCGAATAATGGAGGGCTCAAGGAATAACATAGAAGGTAAAACATAGGATTCTATCTCACATAAGGAAAAGATAAATCATTGGCATGTTGAGTCCAATAGGAGAAGCAAGGACTATGCACAGGCATGATGCCTGTCTTATTTGGCCATATATTTGGAAAAGTATTGGTATAAAAGACAGTAGGTTGATTCTAGGTTCTGAGATTGGGGGAACTACGACAGGGAGTTGAGGCAGTCATTAATAGAACCAGAGAGAAACATTATCTCAAAGCAAATTTCAGTTCAATAAATCAAAAAAAGATTTTTTAAAATTCCAAACGAGCTTCTTTGCAACTTCCCTGTCAGGCACACATAAAATTAATGGTAATAATAGTTGTTAAATAGTATTTATTCTGGAAGGCTTCCCAGGGGGGCACAGTGGTAAAGAATTTGCCTGGCAATCCTGGAGACATGGGTTTGATCCCTGGATCAGAAAGATCCGCTGGAGGAGGAAATGGTAACCCACTCCAGTATTCTTGCCTGGGAAATCCCATGGACAGAGGAGCCTGGTGGGTGACCGTCCATAGGGCAGCAAAGAATCAGATGCAACTGACCACACACATTTATTTTGGTGCCAGGCTCTGCATCAAATCCTTTACTTGTATTATATCATTTAATTCTAATAATTTGAGTAAAATACAACAAAAATCATTCTTGCTGCTACTTTCTTTAAATAGATATTCGACAATGTCCATTTTAATGTATTCTTAGAAGAAATCCCCCCAGAGGACAATAGTTTCTTTTTTAAATGGTTGAATATGCATGCACATTAATATTTTTCTAGTTTATTATTTTTTATTTTTGTATTGATTAGCTTTTTTGTTATTGCTATTATTCCTGAATTGAATGCTTTGGTTATTTTTTAATCTTTCATTTTCTGAAAAATAAATGCAAGTTAAAACTACAAAATTTTCTCTGAGTATGCATGCTTGCTTTGTGAGACTTTGAACAGTAGCCCACCAGGCTCCTCTGTCCATGGGATTCTCCAGGCAGGAATACTAGAGTGGGTTGCCATGCCCTCCTCCAGGGGAATCTTCCCAACCCAGGGATCAAACCTGCATCTCCTGCAGCTCCTGCATTGCAGGTGGATTCTTTACCCACTAAGCCATAGGTGCTTTGGTCATATCTCATTTGTTTTGATAATTGACCTTCTTATAGTTTATTTATAAGTAGTTTTGACTTACTTTCAAACTCAAGAACTTAGAAGGACATTTAAAATTTTTCAAATAGATTTCTATGCATGGATGTGACAATCATTTCTAATTATTTTTATTTTTAATGCATTGCACACAGAGAATGCAACTGGTATGATTTCATTCACTTTGGAATTTGTTTCTTCTATTTTCTCTGGGGCTCAGTATATGTTCTAATTGTTTTTAATATTCTTAAAAATAATATGTGTTCTCTATTGAATATCAAGTTTTACACAGATCTATTAACTATGTGTGTAATTTTAAATGGTGCTATAGTATTACTTACTTTATATTTTTCATCTTATTTTTTGTCTATATCAGTTTCTTCTTGAATTTTTATTGGTTTTCTTTTGTATATTTTGATGTTGTTAGATGTTGATGCTAATGTCTTGTTTGCTTTTCAACACTTTTGGCTCTAAATGTCATTTTGTCTCATACTAATACTCTAATACTATCTTATTTAAATTTAATTTAAAATTTTTGAATAGTGTTATATATTCCAGCCTTGAAAAGAACAAAAAAGTATTTTCAGAGAAGTTGCCTTTTCACTCGAACTTTCCTCAGCTGCAGAATTTCCCTCCCCAGACACAAGTGTTATCAGTGTGTTAAATGTAAGTCAGTATTTGGGGAGGGTCTGGTTAGACATCTTGATTCAGCTTCCATCTGGATTCAGTCTCTGAATATTGTTCCAATGGGGGGAATGCAGCTAGAATATGTTCTCTTGCATCAGTCTAGAGTTGCAAACCCTAGAGAGGCCCCATGTGAGGCCCAAAGAGAATATATTGTGATCTATACACTTTGGGCCTTGTGGTTAGGGAAGCCCTTCCATATTGCTGGCCCTAGACTATTTTCTTCAATACTTGTTGGTCAGGTGGCAGAAAAGGGTGGTAGGTGCACAAGTGTTGCCATAGGTTTGAGCCTTGATTTACCTTGTCTTGAAGTTTTCAATTTTTTAATTTTTCTGGCTACACTGGGTCTTTGTTGCTACATGCAGACTTTCTCTAGTTGCAGCAGGCAGGGGATTCTCTCTAGTTTCAGTTCTCAAGCTTCTCATTGCGGTGTTTTCTCTTGTTGCAGAGCACAGCCTCTAGAGCACGTGGGCTTCTGTAGTTGTAGTGCACAGGCTTAGTTGCCCCGCAGCATGTGGGATCTTCCGGGACCAGGGATTGAACCTGTGTACCCTGCATTGGCAGGTGGATTCTTAACACTGGATCACCAGGGAAGACCCAGTTTTTATATCTTGAAATACCCATGCATGCAGATCTTCTGACATTTTAAGACAATATGATTCAATCAATTGATTGATCAATCAATCACCAGTGTTGGCTGATGCTTATTTGTCTTGATGTGGATAACCATTAGATACACAGCCAGTTCTTACCCTAGGGAGCTTAAAATTTAATTGGGGCTAAAAATATTTATGAAACAAGGAACAACACGAAGAACATAAAACTAAGTGTATGCCTCAGGGTGATCCTGTTGGTCTTAGTCCTCTTTGGACAGTTTATAGAATAGCCAGCTAACTAGAAAGGTAGACAGACATGTGCATGTGTGCTCAGTCACTCTCTTGTATCCAACTCTTTGTGATCCCATGGACAGCAGTCTGCCAGGCTCCTCTGTCCATAGGATTCTCCAGGCAAGAATATTGGAGTAGGTAGCCATTTCCTTCTCCAGGGAATCTTCCCGACCCAGGGATCAAACTGCCATCTCTTGTGTTTCCTACACTGCAGGCAGATTCTTTACCACTGCACCACCAGGAAAGTCCTCGAAACAGACATATATATAGTTATATATATTCTTTATGTAACTTATAATTTATAGTGCTATAGAACTCATATATGTGCATATTTCTATATATATCTATTTCATAGAACTCTGATATATCTTTTTCTTCTTATATGAAATTCAAATTTTCTTTTTCTTGTATATATTTCAATATTTATTAATACTGGGGAAGTATAAATTATGTTAATGAAGAACATTCAAGAAATGGGATTAGCTCTTTAAATTTTAAATAGAACCACTATTTTTAAATGGAGCATTTATATCTTTAAATAGAGGATTATTTCCTGCTGGCCATTTCTTACACATAGTGTTTGAAAAACAGCCCCCCATATATAAATAGGTAATGGGACTCACACCCAAAGCACAATTTATGTTAACCGATCATGTACAGTTGCTGAATATTTTGTGCCACAGATGGAGAATTAACACTTCTCCCTTTCATTTAGCACTCTTTATCCCTCCCCCCTCACCCTGCCCCTGTCCTTTCTTAATCTTGTCCTGTCTTTTCTTTCTCTCTCCCACCCCACTATCCTTCTCCCGCCAGGTCTGATGAGTTCTTCCCAGCAAGCACTCTGCACAAACCCTCCTCTGTGGGCCTCCCTCCTGAGAAGTTAGGTGGCTGTGTCAGTGCCTCTGATGCCTATTTTTACACTCGTGTTTGTCCGGAGTCTGACGTGGTTTATCACAGTCTCTCCAAAGACCCATTGTTCAGCACTTCAAGAAGAATGTTGTTATATTGACTGCTAGTGCGTCAGCCCGGCTCTCTCTGGAGGAGCTCTTGGATGAAATTAGATAATTTCCATTAGAAGACCGTGCATTATTAGTCCCTGGTGCCAAACCGGAGAAGGAGCCAAGATGACTATTTCTGGCCAGGCTCACCTCAGGAAGGAACCTTCTCAGCTTTAATGGGATTTTGCTATTGTTGGTTGCCTTCTGTTTGACACCAGGCCAGCCCAGGGTTGGAAATTGTTTAGAAAGCTGCATGAAATATAATAGAACCCCAGCCATTTGCTGAGGCACATTCCTGCACAGTGTTTATTTTGAAGAAGGGAAAAAAATATATTGTCCTTGGCAGACAACAATAAAAAAAAAAAAAAGCAGTAACTTGAATCTCTGACCATATGCTTCTTGTTGCCAGTTGTGTTTAAAAACTCCCTGCCGGTATCGGAGAATTTCACACTGAAGTGGTAAATCTCTTGTAATATTTATAAGCATCTTCATTACAGACCCAGGAAGATATTTAAAGTCATCAAGGCCTTCAAGGCTGAAGCTATTTGAAATGGGTGGGTGCTGAAGAGAAGATGGAAACTGAAAGAATATTCCAGAATATCCCAGTCTGGCCCCAGATGTGGACCCCCCCCAAAAAAAAAAATCCCTCCACCCTCCTATCTAGCCAAAACTTTTCACCCCCAACAGCTGTAGGAGCTGAGCCTTTCTGAACTGCTTGTGTTCTGAGCAGACTTAATCACTGAAGCATTAGAGGACAATAGGAATAAATGCCTCTTTAGTCTTAAGAACATTGTAAAAATCAACCTTTGATCACAATGGTAGGGAGTTTTGTTTGGCTTTATTTTTGTTTCCATTCTCAAAAAACTAGCTCACCATCACAGTTGAATTTGGAGAAACAGTTGTCTCTGTTTTGGCAGGACTATGCCATGAACTGTCTAATGATATTAAAGGTTGGACATTTTTAAATGAGATTAAAATCCCTAAACTGCTTTCTTACAAATTTACTCAGTGTCACACACTTAGCTTTCTTTAATGGTCCCATTCTTTTTGGGGTTGTGTGTGTGCGTGAAAATCGTAAACAGAATAAAACAAAAGAAAGGAAAAAAACCTAAGGTGGGGTTTCAATAGACAATTCTTGAAAAAGCAATTCAACTCCATTTATAAGAGTTCCTTGGTTGAGTTAAAATGCAGCTTCCCAAGACAGCTTAAAGATAAAATCTTCAAGTCTAGGAGCTGATTCCATCAAATGACATTTAGATGCCCTCAGACACGTTGCTTCCTTTCAAGTATTTGGCCTTAACCTTGACCTTTTCCTCTTTATTTAATAAATAATATGTCCAACAACGTCTTGACCATCAACAACAATGGGAGAGAGGGGAAGCAGAGCTAATTAAAAAATACTCACCAAACCTGATCACCAAGTCAACTTCTGGCGTAAATGTCACCCCTTTCCCATGAAATTTTTCATCAGAAATGCTGACCCATGGCCAAAACTGACTGAGGGGTGACAGATGGGCCCTTCACAAGGGAGAACTGGAGAGAAAATTTTCAAAGTACATGCAGTCAGTAAACAGACTCTGCTCTGGCCCTGCCTAGACAACGGGGTCCTGATTTCATCTGAGGGAGGCGGGTGAACCCATGGGCACCAGCAATGAGTTTCAAGCGGCGGGTAGAATTCTAAGACAACCCCCAAATTCCAGCCCCCGAGTGTGTATGTCCTATGCAATCCCCTCCCCTTGAGTAGGGACAGAACCTGTAAACGGGATGGGATGTCACTCTTTGACTAGTGTCCCTTATATAGAAAAGAAGAAGAGACTTTGCTGTTGTAACTGAGATCTCAAATCAGGTGAAAGTGAAAGTCACTCAGTCATGTCCGACTTTTTGTGACCCCATGGACTATAGAGTCCATGGAATTCTCCGGGCCAGAATACTGGAGTGAGTGGCCTTTCCCTTCTCCAGGGGATCTTCCCAACCCAGGGATCAAACTCAGGTCTCCCGCATTGCGGGCAGATTCTTTACCAGCTGAGCCACAAGGGAAGCCCAAGAATACTGGAGTGGGTAGCCTATCCCTTTTCCAGAGGATCTTCCCAACCCAGAAATTGAACCAGGGTCTCCTGCATTGCTGGCAGATTCTTTACCAACTGAGCTATGAGGGAAAGGGAGATTATCTTGAGCAGATCTGACTTACAAGGGGGATTGGGTCCTTCCCCAGGGGCATTCTCTTTCTGGCCTTGAAGCAGCAAACAGCTCTACTGTGAACTCCAGTGGTGAGGGGGCATTGTCCAGGCACTGAGGAGCCCAACACCTGCACAGAATTGAATGCTCCCAATCCCAGGGACGGCGGAGCCTGGTGGGCTGCCGTCTACGGGGTTGCACAGAGTCGGACACGAATGAAGCAACTTAGCAGCAGCAGCAACAATCTGAATGAGACTGGAAGTGGATCTTCAGCTCCACAGGAGAATGCAGCAGGCTCATAGTCTGATTGCAGCCTTGTGAGAGCCTGAGCAGAGGACATAGCTAAGCTGTGTCCAAGCTCCTGACACATAGAAACTGTGAGATCAGAATGGTATTGGTTTAAGCCATTAAACTTGTACTAATTTTCTATGAAACCATAGATGACTAATACAAAAGCTCTACAGACAGCTTGACCAGTTTTGAAATGCTGGACACTCTACCTGAAGTCTGCTATTGCTACAGGCAGGTCATCTATATGTGTGTGCCTACAGTGGTCTGGAGGCTTTTCAGGATCCATGCCTGAGATCTCCCAGTACCTTCAGTTGGATATGACTGCCTTCCTGCAGTTCCAGAGGCTCTAAGGTACCATTCACTGGCCATTTGTTTTACTTAAGGCAACATCATGGACACTGGGGGAAATAACATATTTTGAGACCATACTAGGCTGGGTTTGAGTGCCTCTTTTGACATGTTTTAAGCCAGGTAACTCAGTCAAGTCATTTACACTTTTTGAGTCTCACATTTCTAAAATGCGGATGATAATATAACTTCCAGAGTTTTCATGAGAAGTAAACGAATTACCTGTATGAAACACCTGGCCCAGAGATTGGACTCTAGCATGTGCTAAATACGTTCATTTTCTTCAAGACTTAGCTTAAGATCTACCAGAAAGCTAGCTTTGATTTTGCCTCTGCTGCCTGCTAGTAAGTTACTTAACTGTACTCTGCTTCCACATTATCATGAATAAAATGAAAATAGCATTAGTACTTATTGGATACCATTATTGTAAGGATGTAAATAAAATAATCCATAAACAAATCACTTATCACCTGCATGGTACACAGTAATGTTAGTGTTTTTAATTATCATTCCCCTTCCACTTACCAAACTGGAATGCCTCACTTCCTTCTCCATGGTCTCATGAGCTTTGACTGGATTTCTAAGATAGCTCTTCTCATATTCTCAGATATGGGTATTGTAAGAAATTGTATGTATTTCTTTCTCTCCCAATTTACCTTTTGCTTTCAGGGGACAGGAGCCATGACTAATTCATCTCTGTAAGCCACTCAAAGCCTTGCCTCTTGCCTTCCAAATAGTAGATGGTCAAGAAGTATTGACTTGGGACTTCTCTGGTGGTCCAGAGGTTAAAACTTCGTCTTTCAATGCAGAGGTGTGGATTCAATCCTTGGTCGGGAAGCTAGGATCCCACATGTCTCATGGCCAGAAAACCAAACATAAAACAGAAGCAATACTGTAACAAATTCAATAAAGACTTTAAAAATGGTCCACAACAAAAAAATCTTTTAAAAAAGTACTGACTTGACCAAATTTTCAATTGACTTGGACAGAGCCAATACTAGATAAAAGCTAATTACAGAACCCAAGCAAAGTAGTGACCTTGTAGGCTCATTTGGTCCGTCCTGCTCGGGAGATCAAGTCAGCCAAGGTGAATGTGTCTCAAGCTTGGTGGAAAGATCCTCATGTACAGAGTTGGTATTATCGTTCATTAATTAATCCCTTGAACATTAATTTTCTCGGAATGTGTGTATCTAGTAGATGCTATATGCTCAGACACTCAGTTGCATCCGACTCTTTGTGACCCCCTGCAGAGGACCAGCCAGGCTCCTCTGTCCATGGGCATTCTCCAGGCAAGAATACTGGAGTGGGTTGCCATGCCCTCCTCCAGGGGATCTTTCCAACCCAGGGATCGAACACAGGTCTCCCACTTTGCAGGTGGATTCTTTACCATCTGAGACACCAGGGAAGATAGAGCGGTACAAACCAAGAAGTAGAAGACAGATTCCTTCTCTCAGAAAAGCTTCCTGATCTGTCAGCCAATACTATCCCCCTGGGCTTTGTAGGTGGCACTAGCGGTAAAGAACCTGCCGGCCAGTGCAGGAGTAAGAGATGGGGCTCAGTCCCTGGGGGTACAGTAAGTACTAATGCACCATCCCCCTTGACGGGGAGCTCTCTCTCGGCTCTCTCTAATATCCATCTCTCCTTGCTGAAATTCTGCCCACAGTCTCTGCTCTGAACTCAGGAGAGGGCCCGGAGGACAGCTGTTCCCCATCCTCAGCCACGTGACCCTCACATAGTTAAAGCCCATTACTGAGTCACCCCTCAGCTCTTGCCTCACTTAAGCTGTGCCTCTAAAGCAGGGATATTGATGACGACCTGACTGGTAGGGCGACTGTGAGAAATAACTCATTAAAATGGCTGCAGGGTGCAATGAAAAGGCCAGAGAACAGGGCCAAGCGGCTTCCCCCAGCACTCCATTCATTTTCAAGGGAAAACAATTCTAGATCGGAGCTATAAAAAGAACGCTGAAGATAAAGTGTACCTCTCTCCCCACCTCGCTATTTGTCTTCTATGAGGATCCGGGCACTTGCCAGGCCTCCTTTTCAGCCTTTATCACAGCACATTTCTCATCTGTTCTTTTATTCATGCTGGGCCCTTTTCATTGTCTCCTGCTCAGAAATGTGTGATAAGGATCTAGCTGCCTGGCATTAGGAAACTCAGCTGTTCAACAAAGGAACCTGTCATTGTGCCCCAGGCACTTCAAAGCTCTCACAATATCTTATTTTAATTATTTGTTGTTTTTTTTTTTAAAGTTTGAACAATGTGTTTTGCATCCTAGATTGTCTATGGGAAAATATATTTCTCGTTAGTTGGAGCCAGAGCTGCTGACAACTGCGAAAATAACTACACAGTAATTCATGCTAAAGTTTGTGAAAATACTTGAAATTCTTTTTTAAAGAATTAGAAGTATGCTTCTATTGTGTACCATAGTACTGATTAGACCTCATTGTGGGCATCAGTAGAAGCTAAGGATCTGGATGGCGCAACTAGATTATCCAGACTCAATATTAGCACATTTTTGCTAATATTAATTCAATGTGACTGTGTAGTATTATTGTAGAGGTAAAGACAGTGGAAGGAGCTTTCATTCTCATAAGAAGGGCCTGACGTGTCTACCAGACACTACAGTAACAGGGGCCTGATGACTGGGATGGACAGTGAGTATAAAGTTCAAGTGAATTTTAGACTTGAATTCCCAGCTCAGGCCTCACATTTCCACGCTTAACACTACAAAGGGCTATTTAACAGATCAAGTTAATCAAAACAAAACTGATAATACACTATGGACATCAGGAATTAGGAGGGAATACTGCAAATGGCAAGGAAGTATAAATTGAGAGGAAATGATAAAGTGGCTTATTGTGATCCATTCATAGAAGCAGAAGCAATAGCGCAAACTCAGCAAAAATGGTTATTCTGGACTTTTCTTCATCTCCAACACCACTCGTGGCCTTCTCCAGTGGCAGATGATTAAGACTCACTCTTCTAGGCCAGGTCCTGAACTGCAGTCAACAAGAGAGGTTCCTATCTTATTCAGACTGCTCACCAAGCATCTAACAAGGTGCTTTCATACTCACTCACTATGTGCTGCATTAATGAGTCAATACATAAAAACTTAAGTCTAAGAGGCATCTTGAAAGGCACTCAGCATTGCTTTGTTTTGTTTTGGACACCAGTGGCAGGTATTTGATCCTATTTTTCTGTCCATGGTGTACCATCATCATCAGTCCTCGCAAGTCTCCTCTCTTATTTTACGTCTACTTTATTATTATTTCTTTCCTCTGCTCCTTCAGCCTGAATCCCATTTTTCTCTCTACCATAAGCACCCACCCCAGAGTATCTAATTTATGTTCTTAGTTATATGCATATTTATAAATATCATGATATTATTGTGTGTGTTTAATTTACACATAGTATTAGCTGTGTTATCTCATTATATTTCTTACTCTAGTCATGCAACAGTATCTTTTAAAGATCTACACATGTTGTTTTATGTATATACATGTTTTTAATTTTGACTGCTGCATTATATACCATTATTTTTGTATATCATCTTACATTTATCCAAGGGAATGGATATATGATTGCCTTTAACCCCTGCAATTTTAATCACTCTTCAGTTCAGTTCAGTCCAGTCACTCAGTCGTGTTCGACTCTTTGTGACCCCATGAATAACAGCATGCCAGGCCTCCCTGTCCATCACCAACTCCCGGAGTTCACTCAGACTCACGTCCATCGAGTCAGTGATGCCATCCAGCCATCTCATCCTCTGTCGTCCCCTTCTCCTCCTGCCCCCAATTCTCTTAGTAATAATCAATCCTTTCCCCATTTATTTTGTTGATAACTTATAATTTTAATATAATTTGAAACAAAGAAAGGTGAAAAGAATAGTACACAGAACTCCCATCAGTATACCCAAATTTACCAACTAATTACATTTTGTCCCATTTGCTTTCTCATTATCAATTTACCTATATTTATAAGTGTATTTTTTTGATCATTTAACAGTAAGTTAGAGATATGATCAAGTCCATCTACCACTAAATTTATCTACTAAAAAGTCAATGGTCAAAAAATAAATCAAAGAGAATATCATGAAATACCTTAAGACAAATGAAAACTGAAAACACAGCACTCCAAATCTATGGAAGACACCAAAAGCAGTTCTAAAAAGGAAGTTTGGTGATACAGGCCTACCTCAATAAAGAAAAACCTCAAATAAACAATCTTGCTGCTGCTGCTGAGTCACTTCAGTCGTGTCCGACTCTGTGCAACCCCACAGACGGCAGCCCACTAGGATGCCCCATCCCTGGGATTCTCCAGGCAAGATTTACCATCTAAAGGAGTTTAAAAAAAATGTTCAAAGTCAATAGAAGGAAAGAAATAATAAAGATCAGAGAGGAAATAAATAGAAATTTTTAAAAAACTATAAAAGATCAGTGAAATTGAAAACTGGGTTTTGGCAAAGATAAACAAAATTGATAAATCTTTTGCCATTTTATTGTCATGAAGTGCCTCTCTTATCTCTGACACTATGTCTTGCTTTGAAGTTTATTTTGCCTAATTTTAGTATAGCCATTCAAACTTTCTCATACTTTCGTTTGCCTCATATGTCACTGTCCATTCTTTAACTTTCAATCCATCTATTTTCTTATACTTAAGGTACCTCTCTTGAAGATAACAGACACTTTTAGTCTTGCTTTTTTTATCCACTCCTACAAACTTTGCCTATTTAGTTGGCCTATTTACATTTAGTTTAATTATTGCTGTGTAGGATTGAGGTCTACCATTTGCTCTTTGCTTTCTGTTTCTCCTATTTGTTGTTGTTTTTTTTTTTAATTTTATTTAATTGGAGGCTAATTACTTTACAATATTGTGGTGTTTTTTGCCATACATCGACATGAATCAGCCACAGGTGTACATGTGTTCCCCCATCCTGAACCTCCCTCCCACCTACCTCCCCACTCCATCCCTCAGGGTTGTCCCAGAGCACCAGCTTTGAGTCCCCTGCTTCATGCTTTGAACTCGCACTGGTCATCTGTTTTACATATGGTAATATACATGTTTCAATGCTATTCTCTCAAGTCATCCCAGCCTCATCTTCTCCCACATAGTCCAAGAGTCTGATCTTTACATCTGTGTCTCTTTACATCTGTGTCAACTCTGCTGTCTTGCATATAGGGTCATCATTACCGTCTTTCTAAATTCCATACATATGTGTTAATATACTATATTGGTGTTTCTCTTTCTGACTTACTTCACTCTGTATAATAGGCTCCAGTTTCATCCACCTCATTAGAACTGACTCAAATGCTAAAGCTGAAACTCCAGTACTTTGGCCACCTCATGCGAAGAGTTGACCCATTGGAAAAGACTCTGATGCTGGGAGGGATTGGGGGCAGGAGGAGAAGGGGATGACAGAGGATGAGATGGCTGGATGGCATCACTGACTCGATGAACGTGAGTCTGAGTGACCTCCGGGAGTTGGTGAGGGACAGGGAGGCCTGGCGTGCTGCAATTCATGGGGTCACAAAGAGTCAGACACGACTGAACGACTGATCTGATCTGATCTGAATAGTCCATTGTGTATATCTCCCATTTGTTTTTTATTTTTCTGTGCTCTACCTTCTTATGGTTAATTGAATATTTTTTACTATTCCATTCTTCCACTGGCTTTACCTCCTTGCACTTTTTTTTTTTGCTTTTGTTCTTGTTTAGTAGTTGTTTTAGGAATTCTTAACTAGTTACTTAGAGCTAATATTGTATGAAGCGTTAAAAAAAAATCCTTGCCAACAGTATAGTTCCATTCATCCACTCCCCTTCAACCTTTATGCTATTATTTCATACATATTACAAGTCTACACCTTATAACCCCTATATATATTTTAAATTAAGAAAGAAAAAGTAGTTTTAATCCAAGTGCTGAATTCTTTATTTTTACTGCTAGATTTTTCATACTAAGACCTAGGAGAGCTGATATGTAGTTCTAGCCCAAGTCCAAAGGCCCAAGGACCTGGAGAACCAAGAGTCTAAGTTCCAGTCCAAAAGCTGGCAGGCTCAAGACCCCAAAAGAGCTAATGTTTCAGTTTCAGTACGGAAAAGGCTGATGTCCCAGTTGAGCAGTCAGGCAGAAGGAATTCCTTCTTAGCCTTTTTGTTCTATTCAGGTCTTTAATTGGACGCGGCTCACCCACATTAGGGTGGGTGATCTGCTACTCAGTCTACCAATTCAAACATTAATCTAATTCAGAGACATCATCACAGATACATTCAGGATAATGTTTGACCAAATTTTTGGGTTCCGCATGGCTTGTCAAGTTGACACAAAAAATTAGTCATCACATCCTGTTTGTCCTACAGTTTCTCTCTTAGCTTCTGACATTCATCAACTTCCTCTCACTTCTCCAAGATTTGGCTCTAAATGGAAGCTGGCACCCTTTGCTAGTTGATCATCTTTTGTGGAAAAGAAAGCTTCCAAAGTATTATTTAAAAATAGTCAACTTATTTAGGAAACTCCAAATTTTAGGATTGTTCCAAGACATTTCTTTAAAAAGCATAGAAATCTCCTTAGCAGCTTTTTTTTTTAACATTTCTCTGGTTTTGCTTCTTTACATTATTTTAGTCTATATGTGTGCTTAATCATGTCCAACTTAAAGAAATTTAAGAGGAAAACATGGGCTTGCTATCTACCAAGTTTTGTTTGATTATTTGCAATTTTATTTATGTTTTGTTTTTAATAAACAAGTGCTAATGGTTGAAATTCAATATATTAGCCATATAAAATATATGACAAGTTATGGGCCAAAAGAAGTCAACTATAGGAAGCGGAAGTTCTGAATAAGACAGTTAATGAGACTCACTGCATGATAAATATAGTACATTAAGCGATCTTTGAATCCCAGAGGAAAATGATATTATAGACTGAATGTTCTTGATGGTGCCTGATTTCCCCTTCCCCCGAGGAAGCATTCTTCAGCTCTTTTTCCTAATGGTTATCTCCAAAGCCCCAGTTAGAGAATGCTGCAGGGTCAGTGGAGAGGCGCAGAGTTTAAGCCTTCAAATACTGAAATCGAGATAAATATGCCAAGCATCCAAGTGCTGTTAAAACCTCCAGAAAGGCTCTGGAGTGGTCTGTTTATTTCTCAGTATTTTTGAGTCAGTCCCTTGGTTCTCAAGGAAGAGGGAAGGACGTGAGAATTCCAGTGCACTATTATTCATTCTTCTGTCCTGTGGGGAGCAAGGCTCTGATCACTCTTGGAGAGGGAGGCAGACATAGGCTGGCTTACAGATTTCTTTCTTTCTTTCTTTCTTTCTTTCTTTCTTTCTTTCTTTTTTTACTGCCAGGTTAGGTGATCTCAGAAGAGACAACTGGTTGCCAGGAATCACAGATTTTGTAAAAGCCAAAAGTCACACTGGAAATACTCTGATCACCTCTCAATTTACAGGAGAAAGAAACAGGCCCAGATGCAGTCAGTAGGTTGCTCCAGATCTTACAGTGGGAAAGGTGGACAAGAAGCCAAATGATCTAACTCCTGAATCAATGATTTTCCCATGACACTGAGACTTCACATGAATACCGATTTTTTAAATCTGCTTTCTTTAATGGTCTCATCTCTTCAATGGAGTATGGTACTCACCTTGACATTTTTTGAATGAATGAATGGCTTTAACTCTCAGAGATGATAATACTTTCATTCGTATTGATTTCTATGGTTTTGCTTCTTTACATTATTTTAGCCTATGTGTGTGCTTAGTCGTGTCCGACTCCTTGCAACCCTATGGACTGTAGCCTGCCAGGCTCCTCTGTCCATGGTATTGTCCAGGCAAGAATACTGGAGTGGGTTGCCATTTCCTTTTCCAGAGGATCTTCCCAACCCAGGGATCAAATCCACAACTTTTGCATCTCCTGAATTGGCAGGCAAGTTTTTGGCCACTAATGCCACCTGGGAATGGAGAAGGCAATGGCACCCCACTCCAGTACTCTTGCCTGGAAAATCCCATGGACAGAGGAGCCTGGTAGGCTGCAGTCCATGGGGTCACTAAGAGTCAGAAACGACTGAGCGACTTCACTTTGACTTTTCACTTTCATGCACTGGAGAAGGAAATGGCAATCCACTCCAGTGTTCTTGCCTGGAGAATCCCAGGGACGGGGGAGCCTGGTGGGCTGCTGTCTCTGGGGTGGCACAGAGTCGGACATGACTGAAGTGACTTAGCAGCAGCAGCAGCAGCCACCTGGGAAGCCCTTATTATGGCCTATTTTAGGACAATTAGCATTTGCTTTTTTTCTTGACAAAAGAGTTTAAAAATCTGGGGTTGAAGGTAGGAATAGAAGCTGGACACAGGGAGACCCTTCTTTGCTTTCACTGCCCTGAATGACCCATGAGTGGGTGAGTGGGCTGCTTACTCACTTGTCAGTCCTTTAGCTTTTCCAAAACCACTACAATGTGTTAGGTCCTGGGTCAGGTTAGAAGCTGGGGGTACAGAACTGAAGTATATGGTTCAGGTAGCAGGTAAGTAGGATGTCACAGAGCTAGGAAGACACAGCCCAGCAAAATGTGAGTTTCCAGCCAGTGTGTTCAGTGCACAGGTGCTATGGTAGCAGAGGAGAGGTTGATCCAGCTGGACACAGGTCACGTCACACTGACATTCCTTATGTAGGGATATATTGCATCTTGGTTATCTGCTTTCCCTAACTCCCTGTGTAGTACCAGCTCAGGAGAGATGAAGAGAATTATCAAATGAATGAATGCATAAAGTATTTCAGGTTTTGTAAATGTAGAAGGTGCAAAGAATCCACTACTTTGCCTACACACACAGGTAGCAAAGCAGCCACAGGTAAATCTGACCCAGACTTTTGTTTTGGCCCATGTCGTGATTTTTAGAAACTTGAACCACACTGTGCTTTAAAATATTGACGTCTGACTTCTTTTCAAAAATCAGCAGAATATCTGACAACACTGTGCACTTATTCCAGAATGACTGGCTGGTTGGCGCTGGTAGAACCTATATTTTCCTACTGAGCATAAGCCTTGAGGTGGCCGTGTCCCCATTGGTCATTCTGTGTGGGCCTGTGCACCTCACCCGGACATCTACTCTCGCATTCTGGGTCTGGACATCCACAGGAGTGGAGATCAGTGTGGGGAACAGCAGGTGTACCCGAGGGAACCAGGGAAGGATTTCTGGAGTTCCAGGGACTCTCGGAAGTGCAGCATGTGAAGCTGGGGAGAGCGGGCTGGCCTGATGGGAGGCGATCCTTCCTGATACTCAAGGTGGGCGCTCCACCAAGGGGATGGCTGAAGACAAGGAGACCATGCCTCCAGTTTTCCTCCTGAAAAAGCAGATATTTTCTTTTGAGAAATTAAAAAATACATTTAGTAAGTCTTCTAAAAAGCAATAATCAGCTCACTACACGTTAGCATGAATACCATATTTTTAAAAACGATTATATCTCCCCTCCAAAATTTTAGTGCTAAGTGGCATTATCTTATATTTCTGCAAATATCTTTATGTTTAGCTTAACAGAAGACAGCTGGTGTTCATTTTTATATTCAGTCTACAGTGGTATACTGTTTTCATTGAAGTATATGAAGAAAATAAACACACAGAGATGAAATCAGAAAAGAGGAAAGTATTTTAATAGTCTTTTCATATAACTGTGGCTGTCCTTCTGTAAATGGAATATATGGCATCATGTCCTTTCCCAGGGAAGAATATGTTCATATGTAGGTTCCTTTTGCTGGGAAAGTGTCTCCCCACATCTAATCCTAACCACCACCACATCCTGCATTGCATGAGGCGGTTATCCTCCAGGGCTAGGCTGAAATGGTCTCTTGGGACCCTGAACTTCCCCTTGGTAATGTTCATCACACTTGCAATTAGTTATTTGTGTCATTAGCTGCTTCATGCCAGGCTTTCCCACTGTAGGGGAAGCTCCATTACTGACTGCAGCGCTGTGTCTGTTTTGTTGATGACTGTGTGGAGCCCATAGTAGGTGCTCAATAAGCATTTTATGAACGTCTTTAAGATGTCTTCCATGGGACTTCCCTGGTGGTCCCGTGGTTAAGACTTCACCTTCCAATGTAGGGATGAGGGTTCGATACCTGGTCAGGGAGCTAAGGTTCCACATGCCTCATGGCCAATAAACCAGGACATTTTTTTTAAAAAGCAATATTGTAAAAAATTCAATAAAGACTTTAAAATGGTCCACATCAGTAAATTGACACAACCACTATTGAGAACAGTAAAAAACTAGGACTAAAACTACCACATGGGCCAGCAGTCCCGCTACTGGGCGTATACCCTAAGGGAACCGTAATACAAAAAGACACATGTACCTCAATGGTTATTGCAGCACTATTTACAGTAGTCAGAACATAGACGCAACCTAGATGTCCTTCGACAGGTGACTGAATAAAGAAATTCTGGTACATATATACAATGAAATATTAATCACCCATAAAAGGAATGAATTTGAGTCAGTTCTAGAGGATGGAGGAGCCTGGTAGGCTGCCGTCTGCAGGGTCGCACAGAGTCAGACATGATTGAAGTGACTTAGCAGCAGCAGCAGCAGCTAGTGAAGTGGATGAACCAAGAGCCTGTTGTTACAGAGTGAAGTAAGTCAGAAAGAGAAAAACAAATATCATATATTTACACATATATATGGAATCTAGAAAAACTGTATTGATGAACCTATTTGCAGGGTAAGAATAGAGACACAAACATAGAGAGCAGCCTTGTGGAGAGGGTGGGATGAATTGAGAGAGTAGCCTTGAAGCATATACATTACCATATGTAAAACAGATAGCTAGTGGGAAATTACTGTATAACACAGGAAGCTCAACCCAGTGCTCTGTGACAAC
>NW_011494897.1:1173955-1175361 GCF_000754665.1 Bison bison bison
TAGACTTATGGCTGATTCATGTTGTTGTATGGCCAAAACAACACTGTAAAGCAATTATCCTCCAATTAAAAAAATATTTAATGGTCCAAATTAAAAAAAAACAAAACTGTCTCTGGCCTCTAACGCCTCATCATCTTTAGGGAGCCTATTCAGTGGGCAGCTAAGCAGGAGAAAGGCTTTCAATAAGCTGCTCCTAGCCTGCCCTCTCTCTAGATAACTACCCTGGCACTTCACATTTTTACACTGCTTAGAGAGACAGGCCTCACAGATGGGGAGCTCGTTGGACCGGGCCTAAACAAGCAATGCAGAAAGAACGTCTATGTATAGCTGAGTCATTTTGCTGTGCAGCAGAAACTAACACAACATTGTAAAGCAACCATACTCCAATAAAAATTAATTAAAAAAAAAGAAAGAAAGAACTTATAAAGGCATTGACTGCTGTGCAAGAGGTGAGTTGAGGGTGGGAATCTGCTCCCTGGTGCAGACATGTGTCTGAGCAGGAGAGAAAGGCCCCAGGGGTGGACTAAGAACAAAGTGATTTCAGATGTGACCCCAAAATGCCATCCCAAGGTTTTCTATTGAGGTGCTTCTCTCATTTATTTATTTATTGGCCGTGGCCCCACAGGACTTTGGATCTTAGTTCCAAGACCAGCGATTGAACCCACGGCCACTGCAGTGGAAGCATAGAGTCTTAACCACTGGATGGGCAGGAAAGTCTCAAGCAGCTTTTCTCTTAAGTAACAAGCATTGAGGGTTAGCTAATTTTTATCAGGATCTTGATTTTCCTTAAAGATTCTCTAACATAAAAGTAAAACATTTGCAAACTGGAGTTCTGTGCATTCTCTGTAACAATTTTCTGCCCACACACCCTAGCAGACCACTCTGATAACCCCTGCCATAAAGTTCCCAGGGAGGCGCTCTGCAGTTCACAAAGTACTTTTACATACCTGCTATCAGATAGTCGTGTATACATGAGGCCTCAGTAGTATCATATGATGGATGGTGCGTTAGCATACTCATTCCTATTTTATGGCTGTTTCAGTGAAGACCCACAAAGGTTAGGAAGCCTGGCCCCCAGTCACTCAACCAGCACAGCCAGCGCTGAGGTCTGAACAGGCAGTTTTCCTGGTCACCTTCCAGTTCCCTCTCGCCTATCTTATGGGGCTGAAGTTTTCCCAAGGGAACCAGATGACTTCCAGCAGGCTGGCGGACCTGAACGTTAGCACTTCAAAGTAGGGCCACATCTGATCATTTCTGGTTGTGATCCAAAGAAACAAAAACCTCTCCGAGGGTCAACAACATTGTCATGAACCTCCCCTGAACCAGTTCCCTGACAGGGACACGGCATTTGGTGCCCCTGGTGATCCAGCTGGACACATCTCCTTGGGCACTTTGCACTTGTAGAG
>NW_011494897.1:1175461-1211709 GCF_000754665.1 Bison bison bison
GCCGCAGGCTGGTTTTGGGGGGCAAGGTCACTGCGAGAAACTAAGTGGCTATGGGGGAAGGAGGCAGGAGCCAGGCCCCGTTTACAAAATCAGTCTTCAGGCTGTTGTCTGCAGCACAGGAGATCTCAGGCGCGACCTCTTCCAGGCACAAAACAAAAGGGTGGAGGGGAGGAAGCAAGTGAGCTTGCTAATCTCAGTTGTTTATTTTTCCTCCCTCATTTCCTCCTGTGTTCCTCCAACCCAAATCCCCCAGCCTCTGGTTTCCCGCCCCTATCTGGTTAATAACCTCCCAGGGCAGCCTCCTCAGCAGCCCTCCTTGGCTCCCCCCTGTAATCTCTTCTCCAGGCTTTGCTGAGGCTGTATTTACCACCACACAGGATTTCCGTAGGTGATAACCGCAGGGCCTGGTGGCTCCGGGGCAGTCCCCCCTCCCCTCACGGGGGTCTATTTACGGCAGGGGAAGAATTCCAACCTCTGCCAAGAATATGATTGTCCTGAGGGGGTCTCACCTACACCAGTGGCTGAGCCCGCCTCTTGGTAAGAGTCACTCAAGCTCACACCCCTCCCTCCCTGACCTCCAAGTGTGTGGGGGCCCCAAATGCAGAGACAGGAGAGAAGGTACAAAGGCGAATTGTCTGAGGCGAGTCGCTCACTCACAAAGATCACAGGCAGAGGGTCTTGGGGCGGGACCTCCGAAAGTCTCCACCTCTTCCTCCTGGACTGGCCTTGTCAATCCAGGTCCCGCCGGAAGTGGGTATGCACCAGCCACCCCGCGTTCACTCATTCCAGGGCTGGTCGCTCAACACTCAGAGAAGTATCCACCTCCCAGGGTGGTTTGTTTTTAAACTTGGTATTGATGAGGAATGCACATGGGGTCACCAATTCAATGGTTTCACCATATGGACTTACTGAGGGAAGGAGCACCCAGATCAGAATATTGGCCGCACTCACAAGCCCTTCGCGATACCCCAACCTGGGCACTGCCACCTCCTTTCACTTCCAGCCCCCAGGACCACTGTCCTGACTCCTAACACCACAGATCCATTTTGCCTCCTGAGGTGTACACTGAAGAAGCTGGATTCCAGAGTTGCAGAGATAAGACTTTCGTTTTTCTCAGTCAACAGTATCTGGGAGGCAGGAGGCTTGTGGAGCCTGATCTGAGTGTTCTATTTTATTTTCAACTGTCAAGATCGCTAATTCCTTAACACCACATAACTGTGAGGAATTTTAGGGAAGGAGTTATCTTTAGTGAGAAACCCTGCAATGGGCAGCATGCCAAGTGTGGAGGAAAAGTGGAATGAGACAAGTTAGACGAAGGCGTTGCAAAGAGATAGGGACTGCGTGAAGCCGAGGCCTCCAGGGGCTTCAGGAAACGTGTTAACATTTTCACCAAAGGGAGAGAGAAAAGAATTCTAAACTCTCTCAACCACCTTCAGTCCATACTTGCCTCTTTCCACATTTTTCTCTATTTCTTGTTGTTGTTGTTCAGTCACTAAGTCATTTCTGACTCTTTGCAATCCCATTGACTGTAGCCCACCAGGCTCCCCTGTCTGTGGGATTTCCCAGGCAAGATAACCAGAGTGGGTTGCCAATTCCTGGGGACCTTCCCAACCCAGGGATCGAACCCATGTCTCTGGCATTGGCAAGTGGATTCTTTACCACTGACTCACCAGGGAAGCCCTCTGTATTTCTAGAGACACTATTTTAAGCAAAGCCATACCCCCTACCTCTTTACTTTAAACACGTGAAAACAGAAGGATAATATAAGCCACATATGTAATTGTGTGTGTGTGTGTGTGTGTGTGATAAAATACACATGACATAAAATTTACCATTAGTGATATTTAGTACATTCACAATATTGTGCAGCCATCACCACTACCTGGATCCAGAACCTTTATATCATCCTAAAAGGACACCTCACACTCATTAAGCTATCACTCTCCTTTCTCAAAACCATGTTCAGATGTTACCAAATAGGTGGCAATGTCTTCACTATATGTGTGTTGTCCAGGCCCTCCCCTACTCTTGTCAAAAAGAATGCTAATCTTCTCTCTTCATACAAGACCCACATAATGTCATTTTAAATTTTCTGGTAGTCATGCCAAAAAGGTAAAAAAAAAAAAAGTGAAAATAATTTTACTAATTTATTAATAGCCAATCCATTTTTATGGCTGAGTATTTCATTGTATATATCTTCTTAATTCGTTCATCTGTTGATGGACATTTAGGTTGCTTCTGTTTACAGAAACATGGATGAACCTAGAGATGATCATGCTAAGTCAGAAAGAGAAAGACTAATATCATCTGATATCACTTATATGTGGAATCTAAAATATGACACAGAAGAATGTATCTATGAAACACAAACAGACTCACAGACATAGAGAACAGACTTGTGGTTGCCAAAGGGAGAGGGTAGGGAAGGATGGCTTGTGAGTTTGGAATTAGCAGATGCAAACTATTATATACAGATGGATAAACAATAGGTCCTACTGTATAGAATAGGAAACACCACTCAATATCCTGTAATAATCATAATAAACCATTTAGCATATGAAAAAGATTATATATGTATACATATACATGTATAACTGAATCACTTTGCTATACAGCAGAAATTAATGCATACAGCTATACTTCAATAAAATAAATTTTAAAAAATAATTAATTTAATCCAATATTTCCAAACTGTTGTCATTTCAATGCATCATCATTATAAAAATGATTGCTGATCTATCTTGCACTCTTTTATTTGCACTAGGTATTTGAAATTGGGTGTGTATCTCTCATATATTGTACATCTCTGGGGGGACCAGCCATATTTCAGGAACCCCACATGGCTAATGGCTACCATGTTGGACAATGTGGCTCTACACAATTTGTAGAATGCTACCAAAATCCCAAATCATCTTTCTTAAAGGTGATTGTTAAATACTCAAACTTTTTTAAGGCTACAATTATGTTTTGAATATCAATTTACTTTCTCCCATTATGAAAAATAATACACCTGGAAACTAAGGAAATAAAAATTACCACTAAGCGCCAACACAAGAAAAACTATAATTGCTCTTTGGCACTCTGTACGTCATGATTTCTTTGTAGTTTTTTTCTCATTGTTTTGTGCACCACACAGCAGCATTACCACCACTTTGAGGCAGAAGCTCAAGGCCAACATAACCACTTACCAGAGGCAATTGTGCCGCTCTCTCCAGGGTCATGAGGAGGTTGGTGAACTAGCTTGTGTCTAAGAGTCTCTCCAACCCAGACATGCCAGGGTAGTAGGATGCCATTCATCCCTGCCATTTAACAGACACACACGGACACACACACACACACACACGTCCCAGGCCTTTCCTTCTACCCCATAGAACAGCCTGCAAAGGAGCAAGAACATCATCAGTCAGCCTTGCTAACTTGCTGGGAAAACACAAGGATCTAAACAGAAGCACTTTTATTTAGCATTCATACTCAGAAAGAAGAAAACCTAGCAGAAACCAGACTCGGTATGCAAGAATGTAAAAACATTTTTTTTTTTTTTGAGATTCCCAGAAGCTTCATGCCACAATGCCCCAAGCTGGGAAAAAACGTGCCATTTCATATGTTTATAACAACATCTGATTTAATATTATACAATTTTGCTTAGTCAAAACCAGAACAAATACCTTCAGATTTATTACATCCTTCTATTCAGTAACTTAAGTTATCATAGTTAATAATCCAACCATTTCAGAGCCCAAGAAAAAAAGCTTTCTAATTCTTTGGGATGAAAGATTCTGGAGATGCAGGTTTTTTTCATGGAGGATTTTAGGTTTTCAAGCTCTCAATGAAGCTTGAAATTCATCTTTTCCAGTTCACATGAAAAGAGTTTCCTCTGAAGCTTGGCTGGAAGGTAGAAAGAGAGGAAAACCAGTTGACAGACAGAATCTCTGTGGGCTTTTAGAGAATGTGGCAATTTCTCACCAGCATCTCTAACTCTTACCTTGTCTGGAAAAATAAAATAAACACAAAGAAACAAACACACAAAAAAGCCCATACCAATGGCCCCCATGTTCTTTACATTGGTAATGCTGTATTTTGGACTTCCTTCTTACTTCTTGATTCATTAAAAGGCACCAATTGATTTTTGCTTCGATTTGTTTTGTTCACACATCTTGTAGGATCTTAGTTCCCTGACCAGGGATCAAACCTAGGCCAACTGTAGTGGAAATGCAGAGTCTTAACCACTGGACCACCAGGGAAGTCCCATCAATTGATTTTAAAAAAGAAGCAAATGCCACTCTCTCAAAACATCCTACCCTCGCCTTCACCCACGGTGTCTGAAAGTCCATTCTCTATGTCTGCTTCTCCATTCCTTCTCTGCAAATAGGTTCACCAGTACTATTTTTCTAGATTCCATGTATGTATTAATATATGTATTAATACACAATATTTGGGCTTTCCTGATGGCTCAGACAGTAAAGAATCTCCCTGCAATGCAGGAGACCTGGGTTTGATTCCTGGGACAGGATAATCCTTGGGAAAAGGGAATGGCTACCTGCTCCAGTACTCCTGCCTGGAGAATTCAATGGACAGAGGAGCCTGGCAGGCTATAGTCCATGGGGTCGCTAGGAGCTGGACATGACTGAGCGACTATCACTTTCACTGATACTTTATTCTGACTGTAAGGCCCACACAACAATTACCTTCCAAGTAAAAATAAATTTAAAATAAACAAAATAAAAAGAAGCAAATATGCTTACAAAGCACTCTTTCTCATTATTTCCTCATGCATACATTATCACACAGGCATTTGTTACACAATTTGTGCACAATTGCTCAGCCCCAAGCATTGCCCCTTCCTGCCCAATTGAACTGAATTGAGCTGAATGATGCAGGAGTTGACTCAGTTGCCTGAAGGTCCATCCAAGTTTTGCCTTCAGAGCTCTGCTCTCATTCAGGACACAGGTGGTCTCCCACTGCCTCCAGATGTGGGTGCTAGGGTCCTCAGAGAGCTGGGAGACGCGTGTTTGGATCAGAATGAACCGATCACCCAATGTGGACATATCCGTGTTTTACCACAATGTATGCTAGTGAGTTCCATTTCTCAAAGAAAGCTAACATTTCTTTACACACCATTAGAGAGAATGCCAACATTAGAGTGGGGAGAGAGAGGACTCAGTAATGAGGTAAGAGTTTAGAACAGTTTGAGGCCTTCCTAAAAAGGAGGATTCCTAGGTCCCACTGCAGACCCACCACATGGGGATATCAGAGTATCAGATACAGGAATAGCCACTTTGAACAAAATCATTAGGTGATTCACAAACCCACTACAATCTCCACACAACAGTCTTAAATTTCCCTTCATTAAGTCTCATGTGAATGTTTCAAATGTAGGATTAAACCAGATTCCACTTGAAGATACTTTGAATTCTTGCCAACAGACTTTTTAAATTTTTACTGGAGTATAGTTGATTTACAATGTTGTGTTAGTTTCAGGGATATAGTGAAGTGAATCAGTTATACACATACACTGCCAACAGATTTTTAGCAGCAAGTTGCCAAAGTCAAAAGCCTTGAGTTCTGTTCTAACCCACCACCTATAACGTGTTACTTAACTTTTTCAAACCTCCTTGACATGAGTTATGCAACTAAGGGCAAGTGTGATTATAATACTGAAATAGCTTACGGAAGGCTTTCCCATCCATCCACCTCACTGGATCATCAGGAGGATCAAGTGGCATGCAGTGGATGAACTTGTTCTGCAGACTTCATGGCACCTGGCAAAGGCGGAGCACAATTAGTGTGTGGACACAGTTTTAGATCAAACATCTGATTTTTTTGAGGTCACATAAATCAGTCAGTCCTAAAGGAAATCAACCCTGAATATTCATTGAAAGGACTGATGCTGAAGCTGAAGTTCCAGTACTTTGGCCACCTGATGTGAAGAGCTGACTCATTGGAAAAGACCCTGATGCTGGAAAACATTGAGGGCAGGGGAAGAAGGGGGTGACAGATATTGAGATGGTTGGATGGCATCATCCACTCAATGGACATGAGTTTGAGCAAACTCCAGGAGATAGTGAGGGACAGGGAAGCCTGGCATGCTGTAGCCTATGGGGTTGAAAAGAGTTGTACATGAATTAGAGACTGAACCACAGATATCTGTTTTATTACTGAACAAAAAACAAAGCTAGCCTGGAGAATGTGCTTGAGGGATATAATATAGAAGTAATTAGACAACAATTTCTAATATAGACTCTCAGTAGAAAATTTATTCACCAAGCCTCAGGAAGCACTGGACAGCTACAGGCCTCTCCCATCTAGGGCAAGGTTTTTCTGCCAAGTTTACCACTTGGACCAAGGAGACTTCCCAGCAGTTTGAAGGTGGGCTGAGCCCAGGAAGAAAGAGGAAGGAGGAGGAGCAGAGTTCAGTTGCTACTCCCGAGTTTACCAGTCATTTTTCTCCTAAGAAGAAGGATGAGAGGAAATGGGAGGGGCCAAGACTAATTAATGCCTCTTCATTGGATGCATAAGAAATAAATATGAATACTCAAGCAGCCTGAGAGAATTTACTTTATCTGTCCCCAGATTCCTACCTGCCAATGCAGGAGATCCTGGTTTGATCCCTGGGTCAGGAAGATCCCCTGGAGGAGGAAACGGCAACCCACTCCAGGGTTCTTGCCTGGGAAATCCCATGGACAGAGGAGCCTGGTGGGCTACAATCCATGGGGTCACAAAAGAGTCAAACATAACTTAGGGACTAAACCACAACAGTGGTCAACCAGAAGGGGCAGGGCACCTTCAGAGAGGGAATCAGCTCCCTACCACCACCACCAAACCAGCCACTGCTCCACTAGAGACCTTCCCCTGCAGGAAGTGTGGAGTTTTCCCCCGTAAGTTTCTGAGAAGGGTCAGTTAAGTACATTGTGTTTCTCAAGGCCTTTCTATATTCAAGATGAAAAATGTAGCTCTTCTTCAGTTTTCCATCTCAAATTATTTCAAGCTACATTGACCAACATAGCGCATCAGAAGTTATGCATTAAAACCAACATATCTTAATTTATATCATAAAAGCATCCCAAATATAAGATGTTCTACACTTGAACTTACCCTTCTCAGTATCAAGTTACTAGTGAGTCCCAAGACCAAAATTTAATCCTCTTACAAGATCCAAAGAAGTTAAAGCCTGAAATTAAATTATCCCACTCTCAGTCAAGTTCAAAGACATTACATGTCAAATTCTTATTCTCTTTAGCTTCAGTAAGAAGAGTTCTTGATGTCCTGGGGTGTGGGGAGGAGAAGGTTGTGGCTCTGACAGCAGCTGTAGCCTGCGCTGGCTTTTCAGGAAGGGGCCTTAGAGTTTGGATTAATTCAACTCTAAGCCTCTCTTGTACCTCATTTTTTTTAACATTGTTTTTTATTTGGTGTAGAATACACATAAAACTTATGCTGTTAACAATTTTCAAGTATACAATTCAGTAGTAGTATGTATTTTCACATTGTTGTGTAACCATCACCACCATTCCTCTCCAGAACTCTTGTCCTCTTGCAAACCTGAAGGCCCACACTCATTAAACAATAACCACCATCCTCTCTCCTCCAGCCCCTGACAATCACAACTCTTCTATCTCTATACATTTGATTATACTAGATACCTCGTATGAGTAGAATCATACAGCATTTGTCATTTTGTGACTGGCCTTTTTCACATAGCATAATGTCCTTAAGGTTCATCTGTGTTGTAGCACATGTCAGAATTATTTTCCTCTCTGAGGCTGAATCACCTTCCATTGTATGGATACAATTTGTTTATCCATTCATCTGTCGGTGGACATTTCATTTGTTTTCCACTCTTGGCTGCTACGAACTTGGGTGTACGTGCCTCAGTTTCTGTTGTTGGATTGGCACATATACACTATTGATACTATACTATACTAATAAACAATTGATGGGAACCTATTGTATAGCACAGGGAACTCTACTCAGTGCTCTGGGGTGTCCTAAATGGGAGGGAAATCCAAAGGGAGGGAATATATGCATATGTACGACTGATTCATTTTACTGTGCAGAAGAAGCTAGCACAACATTGTAAAGCAGCTGTGTGTGTGTGTGCTAAGTCGCTTTAGTCATGTCCGACTCTGCAACCCCATGGACTATAGCCTGCCACACTCCTCTGCCCATAGGATTCTCCAGGCAGGAATACTGGAGTGTGTTGCCATCTCCTCCAGGGGATCTTCCCAACCCAGGGATTGAACCCAAGCCTCTTAGGTCTCCTGCGTGGCAGGTGGGTTCTTTACCACTAGCGCCACCTGGTAAACAATTACACTGCAATAAAAAGTATTTTTTAAAAAGTGCCCCATGTGTGTTTTGCCAAAGGCCATAGCAAATTGAGAAGGAAAGATTCTTCTCAAAGGACTCCTTTAAAGGAAGAAGGGTAAATGGTTTTATTTGAGGTGCTCATCAATCATTGCCAGGTGACTGTAATCCACAAAGAGGTTAATGATGGCACCATGTTTACCGTATCTGGGGGAGATGAACTCATCCCTATAAACAGTCTGCTCTCTCGGGGGTAGCATGTGAGACATTACCGCCTTAAACACATTTTCATGGTTCAGTATAAAAACATGATGAGAAAGGGCTTCTTAGAACAAGTATTTATTTTCTGCCTGAGAAGCTTGAAATGTGGATACTACTAATAAAGACCCACACTTCTAAACGTAGCGTAACAAAGAGTAAAAGTATTGGAGTCTTCCGACAGCTCATGTCCAGAACATTATCTGCAAATATACTCATTGCCAACTGAGATGATGCAAAACGTCAGACACGCATCTGTGGGAAGGCACCTCCTCCCACAGGAAGCAAGATGTTGGGGCAAGTGAGATTAATACAATTAAAACTTTAAAACACAGTCTGAAACAGGGAAATATGGTTGAGCAACACATGGCTGAGACTTGAGATCTGTATCTCCTTTCCTTTCAAAAGCCCTGCGAGCATAATGAGAGTACAGCTTTAAGAACTAAGATTCACCCCACCAGGCATTAATGGTGTCCAGAAACTATGTGAACAATCTGATTTGACATCCCCAAGACGTTAATATCTGTCCAACGCCAAACCCGAGGGGGAAACATGTTAATTTTCTCAACCTTCTGATAGCACGTATACAAGATCTCTGAGTCCCACAAAAGGCTCCAAATATATTCTCTAGGACTTCAACTGCCTTAAAATATAGGCTTGCATTTATCTTGGCCACATTAACGAGATCTGTTTGACCAATACATTTATATTTATGATGACTGAGGGCAGATTATGGTTGTTAAAATTTGTCCTTGGGACATGAAAACACTCCTCTGTCATTAATACATTCTGTAATATAAACTATGATGTCAGGTCAACGTAAAGGGTAAAAACGTTCCGAAAGTATGCACACATCATTTTTTAAAGCAATTGAGCCTAATGGAATAACAAAGGTCATCATAACAAACCATTACAGCCTTGGTCTTGGCAACTCTGGCCACAGAAGAATCTCCAAGAAACGATCATCATTCCTCCAATGTTATGGCATCCAGACGACAGGAATGGCTCGCAAATGAGTCATACGGGCTCAGATCCTCGGTAGCTATGTGAGCGCGGGACGATCAATTATTCATGTGTTTACAAAGAGCTTTCCCGGTTGATGTTAACCAGAGCTGCTTGCAAAGAAGAGCTCTCCAGCTGTCCTTGGTCGTCCTGGGCCTCCGACTAACAAGCCACTTTAATTGTTGGCAAGTCATCTGGAAGATGGTCCTCCCCTAGACCAAGTACACGCCATCACTTTGAGACTTTATTAGGTGTAAAAATATTAATCAGAAATAATTATGACAACAATACCTTATTTACAATACTCCCGGAAAAGCCCATAGAGGTTTGAACTTGACTTAGATCCCACCAAGCTCCATATGGACTAGAACCTTGACCATTGAAGACACAGGCAGAGAGAAGAGGGGCTTCCAAGGATGAAGAAGAATCAGGGGCTGTGGGCCTCATGAGGGAGGCAGGAAAGAACCATTTAAAATGTTGTAGGAGGGGGCTTCCCTGGTGATCCACTGGTTAAGACTCCACACTTCCACTGCAGGGAGTGTGGGTTCGAGCTTTGGTCAGAGAACTAAGATCCCATGTGTTGCAAAGGGTGGCCAAATAAATAATTTTTAAAAATTAAACACAAAAAATTTTCAAAGCTAGTATAGTGTTAAAAGTAAATACAATAAACTAAAATGCTCTCTAAAGGTAAAGGAGCATGACAGAGGATCACCAAGGGTGAAGAGATGAGATCTGTCAATAATCAAATATGAATGAACTTGACCCATCGAATAAAACCAGCCTTGCTGCTGCTGCTAAGTCGCTTCAGTCGTGTCCGACTCTGTGCGACCCCATAGACCGCAGCCCACTAGGCTCCTCTGTCCCTGGGATTCTCCAGGCAAGAACACTGGAGTGGGTTGCCATTTCCTTCTCCAATGCATAAAAGTGAAAAGTGAAAGTGAAGTCGCTCAGTCATGTCCGACTCTTAGCGACCCCATGGACTGGAGCCTACCAGGCTCCTCCGTCCACGGGATTTTCCAGGCAAGAGTACTGGAGTGGGGTGCCATTGCCTTCTCCTTCTTCTGGAGTGGGGTGCCATTGCCTTCTCTGAAAACCAGCCTTGGAAGAAGTCAAATGGGAAGTCACTTCTCAGGTCCCTTTCTTCCTTAATACAGCTGACTGTCTGTCCGGGAAGACTAATAATGTGATTAAGGCAACTCCTCTTTCTGAGCTAGACCGTGGAGCGTGGGACCAGGTGGTCCCCTCGGTCCCCTGTCAGCTGTGTTTTGAGGGAGAGCAGGATCCGAGTCAAGGCTGTGGCCTGAGCCTTCTCCTCTGAAGACAATCCAGTCCATGCAGACAAAGGAATGCCTCAGGTACATTTTTATTATCCCAGTTCTAAGAACATCATGGTACTGAGCCAGATCCTTCCCCTTTCTTGAAACTGGGTAACTTGAGACACTATCATCACTCACTCATCCATTTCTAAGAAAGCGGTAGAAGCAAGTAATGTCTGTTCTTGCTGGTATGAGATCATAGTATAGAGTGAATGTGTATGTACAGTCGGGAGCACTAGCACCCCTGGGGTAATTCTGCTTAATGTGGTGGGAGGCAACTTTGGTTGAGCATAGTTGCCATAGAAAAGTGAAGCTGGCGGACAAGGGATGGGGCCTCCCTGGCCCATGAAGCATGCTGGAGACCTTGTGTTACATACTACTGTAAGACCAGGACTGGAGAGCCTGGGTTTCCGCCTCTCACTCTGATCCACTCCATCTAACCACGAAAACAGGTTTGGAAAATGAGTCCAAAGAAAGGAACTGCTTCTTCCTAAGGGCTTTGGCAGGAGAGCTGGTCTAAGACACCCTCTCCACTCCTCCCTTTAACGTTTTAGTCCAGTCCCATCCTTCTGGCCCAGTGAGAGAGGCCTCTTCCACGTGGCAGGGGCCCTTTATCGTCTTCCCTCTTCTAATGAACAACCTCTGGCTCAGCACAGACCTCATTTCTGGCTGGTCCTCCCTCTAGAGATCAGTGCAAAGCTTCCCAAAAGGTGACCAGAAATAGACCTCTGAGGAGGGCAGTGTTAAACCCAAACAGAATTCTTCACTGCAGTTCTCTCTGGCGCCCTGTACTGGCTGCTGGGCCTTTGGAAGAGGAGTGAGGCATGCCAGACTTCCCAAAGTTATTAGTCCAGGGAATTCATTTTTTAGTAGCTTCCCTGCAAGCTCCGACAGTAAAGAATCCACTTGCAATGCAAGAGGCCTGGGTTCGATCTCTGAGTAGGGAAGATCCCCTGGAGAAGGGAATAGCTACCAACTCCAGTATTCTTGCCTGGAGAATTCCGTGGACAGAGGAGCCTAGAGGGCTGCAGTCCATGGAGTGGCAGAATCGAACACAACTGAGTGTCTAACACTGCAAGCAAACTTTCAGAACATCCCGGACCCAGTCAAACTTAGTGATGTGCGGTGTTAAGGTATCAACAGGCCTGAGAGTCACTCTGGCATCTTTGAGAGACTCCACAGTATCTGTTCTTGGCCACCATGGATTGCTTTGATTTGTCACTGAGTTCTGGGGGGTACCTGCCTACCGTCACTGCTGGTGACAGCCTCCAGATGGTTTTCCAAAGTCACACTTGGCTAAGTCAAGCTTGCCTGACCTTTTCACACAGTTCTAGCAAACCAGCAGCCCTCCCCCAAGGGCATCTCCTCAACCGGTAGGAGACGAGGAGGAGTTTTTCGCATTGTCCGGCCTAATTTCCATCAGGCCCACCCTGATTTCTTTCTGCCCTTGTGTGTAAGTTGCTGTTTCTTGCTCCTATTTGTGATGATCTGACCTTTTCTGGGGAGTAGCTGGCAACGTGGCCCTTTAAGCAGCCTGCCTAGGCTTTTTCCCACACGGTCCTTTGCAGGGTCTCCAGCTGTTCTGTAATTCTCAGACTGCACAGTGTGGCTGCAGAAGACACTGCCACCCAGAACGAAACACACACCGACAGTGGCTGCTTTTGTCTGACCGTGAAAGCCCATCGTCCACAGCTTTAAGGAGACCTCTCTGACAGTCTGCGATGGTCTCTACTCCTGACCCTCTATTTCAAGTCGAATTGTGTGCAAAGGTTCAGTCTCCAAAATAAACCAGACTTCAGTCCTGCCTTTGGCATTAACCAACTCATTAAATATAAAATAAACACAAGTAAATGGTTTTTAAATCTCACTGACAGAAAGCTTGGCAACGACTCTGAGATTCTAGAGGTCACTGGAACCTCTGTCTTAAAACTGGAATCTTCCTCACACTCTGAGGAGCAGGAGACTCTGCACAAATGAGGAGGGGGTTAGGGTACCCCTTCAATTGGAAGGCTGCCCTGCAATGCACAGGACAGGGTCTGCATGAGTGTGGCCTTTGACACACACTGAGTCCCTTAGGAAGTGGCTGTTACTATTGAAAAGGGGTTAGAAGTTCCGGTCTAAGGCATTCACCTTGCCCTGAATACTATCTAGGGCCAGCCACCAAACCAACCTTGAGTTTCTCATCACTGTCTAAGTATTGGCTGCTCTCAACAGAACTGATAATCACATGGTTCCCTAAATCCTGTGTGCGTTCTGCCATAGATTTCCAAGGTCCAATTAGTAATGCTACTTGCTGAATTCTTTCTGGGTTGGCCAGAAAGTTTGTTTGGGTTTTTCCATTGTATTGGCCAATCCAATATTTTTACTTTAATTTATCTGTAGTTTCAGCATAAAGTGAATTTATTGGGGAAGGTGATGGGCCAAGGATGACTGATTAATTATTTTAATTCCACTTCACTTCAAGCGTGGGGAAAACAAATTCCAATAATTCACCAACCAGAAAACATATATACGTGCACCTGTTACCTTATAACTTAACCTCAGAACTAGGCTAGGTTCCAACCATTACTAACCACTTGTATAAAACCAAAGTGAAACATACACGGCTTTAGGTTGAAAAGTATGTTTACATGACAGCCCTTCAAAGACGAGAGTATGCCTGAAGATGTTGTGTGTGTGTGTATGTGTGTGAGGTGACAGAATGATTGGTTTTGCCCATTCACATCTGTCAGCTTCAAAGTCTGACTTCTTGCCAAGAAGTGAGTACAACCTGAAACTAGTCAAAGCAGCTTCCATTTATTTACAGTTTAGAAACACATTTTTCATGACTTAGCTTCCTAATACAAAGAGCAAAATGGCAATGAAAGATAAACATCATCAGATACTAGAGTTATATAATTTGATGAGGAGAAAAATTAGATACTGGTTGTTAAGTGAATTGACATATGTTTTGCTTTTCTCCTTTGAAAGATTTTATTCAAAACCTGAAATACAGTGGTTTATTTCAAATCACACAATCACATTTCTTCTCATCCATGGGTCTCAGGACTTTTTCATCCTGGTTTTGAGGAGGAGCAACCAGTCTTGAGTTGATGGGACCAGCAAGATCCAGAAGGACCCCGTGACAGCACAGCCACGCTTTTAGGGCCAAGTTCCCACAGCAGAGCAGCAGAGAATACCTAGAGGTTATCTCAGTTTCTTTCAAAAAAAATTTTCTAGGCTAGAAAACTAAAACCTATCGGTCGGTTTCCCTCTTTTCAACAGCATGGCTGAGCTGTGACAATGCCACTAGGTGGCATCATGTCCCCTCCAGACCATTTCTTTGGGCATCGTTTCCCAGGGTGACATAAACAGCATCTCAGACAACAGGAGGCAAGGGTGCCTCGCCTACTTAGTGTGACTGTTCCCTCTTGTATACTGGGAAAAGTTTGGTCTCACCAATGGGATATAGTTGATATTCTGTTCCATGGCAAGGAAGATTTTGTCTTCCATTCCTCCTACTCCATATCAGAGTCTGACAACAATGCTGCTCTCTTGAGTTGATTTTCTTCCCTGACATCTCTGCTGTCTTGCCGCCCAGAGGCACAGTGTGCCCTGAAGGATCCATCAAATGCCATGGACACTAAGGTAATAGTGCCAGATCCAAAACGATCTAGGGGAAACCAACGTCTGAGTGTTTACTGAAGGCCAGGCTCTTTATACCCTTTTAAAAGCCTGTCTAGGACTTGAGGGGGAAAAGTGAAGTGACAGTCCAGCCTTATTTGGAGTGCTATTTAATTTCCATTGCATGCTGAGGAACGGGGTAAGAAAATATTCCAGAACATTTCTCTCGATCCCCCACCCTTTCTCTTCTCTCCTTTTCCCTAAGGCATAGCAGTAAGATGATGGAGGTTATAAGTAGGTGAATGGAGAAGAAGGAGAAAACATTATTCCACAATCATAGTTAAACAAGTGATTTTTAGAATCCTGCCTTATCATTTAGGTGACTTACTGAAGTCCTATTAAGTTATCAAACCTTTCTTTGCTTTGTAGGCTGGGACGCTGGAAGCACTGGGACACAAGGAAGAAGTCCAGAGAAAGATGAAAAACTTGGAGATCACAGTTCTAAAGAAAATGCCGAAGAGTCAAATGCCCCATTTCAAAATACTGTGTTTCAAGTGTTGTCAGTTTTGAGGACATTTTTTTAAACGCATCTGCTATTCCAGGACATATGATTCCTATTCCTGGCCGAGCAGGTACACAGGGTCTCCCACGTGGATGGTCCCTGGGTTTTCCAGGACAAAATATTGTCCAAAGAGGGGTGATTTTCCGTATAACTTTCGTTCAGAAGGGTCACACAGGCGGTAACTGCAACAGGAAAAAGACCATAATGAGTCACAGCCAATCAGAAGGAAGAGCTCAAACGGTACGTGATCTCTTCTCAGCGGACGGATCCACACACAGGGCCGCCATGTTGCCCCGCTCCAGCGAGCGCGTTCCCTTCAAGAGGTCAGAACAGCGCCTCCTGGGGTTGTGCCCAGTGCACAGACTACCAAAGTGTTACCAAGGGCCACATTCCCACCTCTTTTCTCTTTGGAATGTCCCCTTTTTCGGCATTAAGGAATTAGGGACTCAGTATGCTTCAGTTCAGTTCAGTCGCTCAGTCGTGTCCGACTCTTTGCGACCCCATGAATCGCAGCAAGGGCCAGGCCTCCCTGTCCATCACCAACTCCCGGAGTTCACTCAGACTCACGTCCATTGAGTCAGTGATGCCATCCAGCCATCTCATCCTCTGTCGTTCCCTTCTCCTCCTGCCCCCAATCCCTCCCAGCATCAGAGTCTTTTCCAATGAGTCAACTGTTGACTCATTGGAGGTGGCCAAAGTACTGGAGTTTCAGCTTTAGCATCATTCCTTCCAAAGAAATCCCAGGGCTGATCTCCTTCAGAATGGACTGGTTGGATAGACATTACTTTATCACTTCCCTCGGCATCTCTCCTCCTGACTCCACATGTGTGATCAAAACCACAGCCTGAGCAGTCCGTCAGGCTGAGAGGCCTGGAGTCATCCTTTGCACTGGTTCCCTCCCTTTCCAGTGTGTTCATAGCTGCCAGGTCCTGAGGTTTTTCCTGTACCAAGTCTTTTGAATTTTCTCACTTTTTTCTTCCACTGTCAATAATCTCACTTTATGCATCCTCAGATAACTCTAATAACTCTTTTCTACCCCCCTGGCTTGGTGGCTCCTCTCTGGGCTCCCCTCCCCCAGTTCCCCAAGCACTAGAATTCTACCTTTTCTTCAAGGCCCAACTCCAAAGCCACATGTCCTAGGAAAGAAACTCAGGATCCCTGGGCTAGGAGCGGTCTCCCCATCCTGGATTTCCTCTGCTGCCCCTTGAACACACATGTGCTGTGTCCTGCACTGTTAGAGCATGTCTGCCTGTTCTACAAGACAGAGAGTCTGTGGAGAGCAGGAAATGTGACTAAGTCCCTTGTATCACTCACACCCAAGGCTGGGCCCTGTATGTCACCGGTGACCGACAATCATCTGTTGAACAAATTAAACGTGTTGGTATAAAACCCTCTGTTAGGAGCAATATTCCTATCTTTGGAGCTTCCCCAGTGGCTCAACGGCAAAGAATTTGCCTGCAAGGCAGGAGAATCAGGTTGGATCCCTGGGTTGGAAAGATCCCCTGGAGGAGGAAATGGCAACCCACTCCAGTATTCTTGCCTGGGAAATCCCATGGCCAGAGGAGCCTGGCAAGCTACAGCCCATGGGATCACAAAAGAGTCGAACACGAATGAACAACTAAATGGAAACAACAAATTCACATCTTTTTCAGGCAAAAAATGCAAGAATCACCAGGAAAAGTGTACATGGGATGTGCATGAATAACATGGCAAGATTCTCCCCTCCCCCACCTCCACCAGGAGAAAGGTTTCCTTCTGTCTCTCATTTAATCTAACTCCAACTTTAATCATTTTTATAGCATTTTGATGGAAAGCACTTTTTCATTCTACTGTTTTCTGAGAAAAACAACCATTGCAACAACTCAGGTCTAATTTTGTTCTGCATATCAGAGGTGGCTAATGAGAAAATGGGGAGGGTGAAACCTCTAGCCTCTGCCCCCAGCTGCAGGCGCTATGTCTGTTCTGGTCATTGTTGTATGCCAGCAGCCTGGCACCTGGTACGTTGAAGCCACTCGAAATGAGGTTGGTTGAGCCAACAAATAAATCAACAGGTGGATGGGAACCATGAGCCGCTGATCCAGCCGGTCCTGCCTGGCCAACAACATTCCCCTGCTCTGCAGTCAGGTCTGCACTGATGCTGGACCCTGGGGACCAGGCACGTCTCCTAGCCTGCCTCTCCAGTCTCAGCCTGCAATACCAGGGACATTTGGAGATGTGTCTGTCGGAGGGTGACTTCTTCAGGATGGAAGCAGATCGGGCACTTTATGACTCGGGATTTCTGCTTCTTGCAAGCTGGGTAGCCTGAAGCTCTGATTATCTCAGAGAGGGGATTGAGAGTCAGTTCTGTGCAAACACTGACAGTTTACAAAGAACATCACACAGATTATCTGTTAATCCCTACAATGTGCCTATGTGGGAATATGTATCGCCCCCACTTCACAGGGAGGTCTCAGAGAAGTAACAGACTTGCCCAGGATCTAAGTGGTCAGGCTCAGGCCAGAACTGAGGTCTGGCTCACTTCAGACTCAGGACTTTTCCCACCAGGGATGTGACCCCTGGTCATCTTTGTACCTCCTGGGTACTACACACACACACATGAGAAGAGGTGAGGGGGTTAATATTTATTCTGCACAAACCTTCAGCCATGCATGGGTTTCCTTGCCCCTTGACATCACCACCCACACACACAGGTACTCCCCCTCCAGGTAATTTAGGAAGGGAGGACCCACAGGGGTTGCCACCCCTCCCAGCCCAGCCCCTTAACCTGCTCAGGGTTGGGCCAAGGAGTTGGTTTGTAGGCGCGGCACCACGAAAAGCCCCCAGCTCTGTCCCACTGACGCTCCTGCTGACATTGTCGCCATTGATCTGTGGGGAGACTCGACAAACGAGATCAACAGCGACCCCTTGTGGGACTGAGGCGATATTGTCCGCTGTCTGTGAATTCACATCCACACCAAGCTTTTTGTTCAAGAGACAGAAAACAAGGCATGATCTCATACATGGATCTTCCTTGATTTTTTTCTTCCAAATATACAAATTTTGCTTTTGCAGCTGATGATAGGATTGTGGTGCTGGTAACCCCATGGACTGTAGTCCACCAAGCTCCTCTATCCATGGGATTCTACAGGCAAGAATACGGGAGTGGGTTGCCATTTCCTTCTCCAGGGGATCTTCCCAACCCAGGGATGAAACCCAGGTCTCCTATTTTGCAGGCAGATTCTTTACCATCTGAGCCACCAGGGAAGCCCTGATGATGGGATTAATAAATTGCAAATCCATGTAAAATCACCTTTCTTGGGCTTCCCTGGTGGCTCAGTGGTTAAGAATCCACCTGCCAATGCAGGAGACACGGGTTTGATCCCTGGTCTGTGAAGATTCCACATGCCACAGAGCAATTAAGCCCATGCACCACAACTACTGAGCCTGTGCTCTAGAACCCAGGAGCTGCAACTATTGAAGCCCGGTGCCCTAGAGCCTGTGCTCTGCAACAAGAGTAGCCACCACAGTGACAAGCCCAAGCACGGCAGCTAAAGAGTAGCCCCCACTCATCATAAGTAGAGAAAAGCCCTCATAGCAATGAAGACCCAGCACAGCCAAAAAATAAATAAAATTGCCTTTCTTAGTGAATTTTCTCTTCCAGTGAATATGAAACACACTACCACATTAATGGGAGACACACATTTTGTTTCACTTAAAACAAAGGTCTCCATCCTTAAGGGTGTGGTGTGAGTGGAAACTGTTACCTGTAAAGTGCTGTGGACTGGTGAGAGCTGCTTGCTTTACTCACTTATTGGTCAATGCCCAGACCATGGTTTGCAAGCAGGGTCTCTGATCACCACTGGGTCCCCACCGAGGGCACAGGATACTTCTAGGGACACCCAACTTGCTATGTGTATGAGCAGGTCAGGAATAAAACAGCACTGTGAAGACACCACAGACAGGAGGGACTGAAGGCCAAGCAGGTTGGGCTACCTTGCATTTAATGCAGCCTCAGAAAACGGAAAGAAGTGTCTCCAGGATTTTCCTTCTCTCAGAATGTGCCAAGCTCATAAGCGGAAACTATCAATAACCACAGTCTACATGGTCATTATGTATTTTATCATCTATTTTAAAAAGTAGTGTTTATTGCTTTATTCTAACCAAGGGGGAGCATAAACCAGGAGAGATATACAGTCCATGCGTGTGTGCTCACTCTCAGTTATGTCCAACTCTTTGCCACCCCGTGGACTGTAACCCTCCAGGCTCCTCTGTCCATGGGATTCTCCAGGCAAGAATACTGGAGTGGGTAGCTATTCCCTTCTCCAGGGGATCTTCCTGACCCAGGGATTGAACCCTGGTCTCCTGTGTGTCCTGCACTGGCAGGTGGATTCTTTACCACCAAGCCACTTACTCTTATTAGGTCCGTTTTTACAAATAAACTGAAACATCAAGCACATAACTGACTTGCCAAAGTCACACAATTACGGGGGCAGGGGAGGACAGAGCCTGGTGGGTGGGGGGAGCTGTCTCCTTCCATAGTATCACTCGCACCAAATCCTTCTGTCTTTACTTCAGCACAGCACAGCCTGACACAGGCAGAGAGCAGCAAATGTCATTGTCCAAGTCCTCCTGCATCTAACAAAACATATGTTTCGACAGAACGAACGAGGTGATTCTTCGTATTGAAAGGAACAATGACAGACCCACACCGCTCCTGTGGGATCAGCATGGGAGTCACTCTCCCTCCAGCAAGAAAATAATAATTCCTTCTTCATATTTTCCTGCCAGCAGACCAGCCTCCACTGTGAGTATTTCACAGACAAAGGTTCCTCTGGGCCTGCGATCAGCAGCCATTCAACACTGGTCTCCCAGCTGAGAACCTGCCTTCCTGGAGCACTGCCCTGGGACACAGGGGACCCGGGAAGAGGGAAAGCAGAGCTCCCAGGTATCCTGCCCAGGAGGAAAGCCAGGGAGCAGAGAGGAGGCCCCCGAAACCACTTTGCTTCACTTCTTTGATTTATGTCAGGCGGCCCAGGCCTTTCTCTTCCCAATTTATGGCCATCTGTCCTGGGAGGGACATAAATTACGGCATCTATGGCAATTTAAATCTCAGTAAGATACAGGAGAAGACACCTAGGCTGGCTGTCCCGTCTCCTGGGGTATTAAGAGCAATTAGGGTGGACTGGTTGGGCTGCTGAGGGGCTGCAGGAGATCCAGAAGGCTGGGCTACTCCCAGGGGTCAATTTTCCTCCTTCTATAAACACAAGATCCCAGTGGAAGGAGGGGCACCAAAGATTCAGAGGACTGGCCCCAAAGACACTTTCTGAATCCAGAAGGAAAGGTACCAGGCACCAAGCACTGTTGGGAGGAGAGAACAAGATGATGTATACAAATGGATAACAGCCAATTTTCCAAATCATTTGGCTGGCTTGCACACAGAACCCATGGAGGTCTGTCCTGCTCCACTGACTTCATAGGGAGGAACAGCCAGGGCCTGAGCTAGAGAAGAGCCTGCTGATCAGCTGGCAGAACCAGGACTCTAACCCCATGATGGGGGGCTTTCCCCACCTGCCCTGCCCTCCTCCTCCACAGAGCTGCTCAGTGATCACAGCAAAGTGGGAAGATGGAAGATTTTCCAGTTTGTGCTAATAGTGAGTGAACCAGCACATTTGGAGGAATCACTAGTCCTTCGCTGCAGCTTCTCTGACTCGCTCCTCTCCGGAGTGTCCGGTCATGTCTAATAAAGTCTCCTCTAACATTTCATTACTATCATCCTCAAACAGATGGGCTTCCCTGGTGTCTTGGACGGAAAGAATCTGTCTGCAGTGCAGGAAAGGGAGTCTGTTTCATTCCATCTTTCACCAAGCTTGTTAGTCCAAGCTCTTTGGACCACCAGCCTCCTTTGATCAGCACCCATCCCTCTCTTGGGCTTCCCTGGTGACTCAGATGGTAAAGAATCAGCCTGCATTGCAAGGGACCTGGGTTCGACTCCTGAGTCAGGAAGATCCCCTGGAGGAGGGAATGGCCACCCACTCTAGTATTCTGGCCTGGAGAATTCCATGGACAGAGGAGCCTGGTGAGCTACAGTCCATGGAGACACAAAGAGTCAGACACGACTAAGCAACTACACTTTGATCATCAAACAGGCAGATGAGTTCAAAGAATTTTACAGAGAACATCCAATTGTCAGTCATTTGACCCAAAACATAACATTTTACTGTATTTCCTTTATCATATGTATTTATCCATCCATCAATCCATCGTCATTTTTTTTCCATTTCCAAGTAAGTCACAGATGTCAGCAAATTTCACCTTGAAACAGTTCAGCTGGAATATCATTTCCTAGGGTTAAAATTTCTTAACTATTTTTGAGGGATGATAAAATTTACATGGAGTGAAATGTATAAATCTTAGGTGTTCTATTAACATTTTGTTGTTATTCAGTTGCTAAGTCGTGTCCAACTCTTTTTTTTTTCCTTCTTTTTTCTTTTTTTTAATTGAAGCATAGTTGATGTACAATATTATATGTTCCAGGTGTAGTGATTTATGATTTTTAAAGATAATACTCCATTTATAGTTATTATAAAATATTGGCTATGCTCCCTGTGTTGTACAATATATCCTTGTAGCTTATTTTTTTAACTTTTTATTTTGTATTGAAATATAGCCAATTAATGGGACTTCTCTGGTGGCTCAGATGGTAAAGAATCTGCTTGCTAAGCAGGAAACACAGGAGATTCAGGTTCGATCCCTGGGTTGGGAAGATCCCCTGGAGAAGGGAAGGCAATACACTCCAGTATTCTTGACTAAAGAGCTCCATGGACAGAGGAGCCTGGCAGGCTACAGTCTATAGGGTTGCAAAGAGTCAGACATGACTGAGTGAGTAAGCCACACAGACACACACACACACACACACACACAGTCGATTAACAATGTTGTGATAGTTTCAGGTGTACAGCAGAGCGACTCAGCCATACATATACATGTATGATTTCTCCCCCAAACTCCCCTCCCATCCAGGTGTAGCCTCCTCTTTGAATGTTTCTGCAAATTTGCACTCAATGGTGGGGATCCAAGAAAAAGCAGCCATTTGCCCTTCACCTCAGTAATCTGGAATCTCCCCTCCCAACCTCCCTCCAACCCACCTCGTTTGACTCTGCTCCTGACCTCCCTCTCTGCCATGTGGCCTGGCCCTGGAATGACTGTCCACCTCGCTGTAGCCTGGTCTTGATGCAGGACGCTGGTCTCCATGGACCGCAGGTGCTGGCTTCATGCCTGGGGGCAACATGCTGTCTGGGACAGAGTCCCCACCCCCAGGCTTCAGCCTGCCAGGGAGGGGCCGATAGTAGTTTCTGGGTCAGCAGAATCAGCAGAGAGGGATGTATGTGTACACAGTCAGCCGTGTCTGACTCTTTGCAACCCCATGGACTGAAGCCAACCAGGCTCCTCTGACCATAGGATTCTCCCGGCAAGAATACTGGAGTGGGTAGCCATTCCCTTCTCCAGGCGATCTTCCTGACTCAGGGGTTGAACCCAGGTCTCCTGCATTGCAGGCAGATTCTTTACCATCTGAGCCACTAGGGAAACCCAGGAGAGGGATGAGTGCTGATTAAAGGAGACTGGTGGTCCAGAGAGCTTAGACCAATGAGCTCGGTGAAAGATGGAACGAAACAGACTCCCATTCCAGGGGAACAAATTTGGTCACACAAGTCCCAGTATAACCTCCTCTTAATGTGCTCTTCATGATGCCTTTTATGTCAGATGGCCAAAGTTCACTTCATTCCTTCCTCAAGTCTTCTGGGGCTTTGACTAAAGCAGAAGTTACCAACCACCCCCCCCCCACTTCTTCCCTCTCCTCTTCTGCAAGTAATACCCAAGGATTCATGTCAGGGTCCAAGCTGAGGGCCTCAGAGGCTGAAGAAATGAGACCTGACACCTGACCTGTGATCCTGCATTCAAAATGGAAGACCAAGGAAGATGAGCATCACTTTGAGGGTTTCCACCATGTCCTGGCTCCAGATTTGGCAGAAAACAGCACAGAAGGGCATGGATCATGAATTGTTGTTTTAGCTAAAGTACTGCAGCTTGCTTATAGAAAGTTTAGAGCCTACATATCAGAATATATATTTCCCCATAATTCCATTACCAAAAGAGCACCTCCATTAATGTTTCATTTTACAGACTTCCAGCCTTTTAGCTACTCAGATTCATTTATATATTTTAAAAAGGAAAATCAAATTAAAAAGTCAATGCTATATATGCAGTTTTATAATCAGCTTTTTAAAATGAACATTATCGTAAATATTGGTCTATGCAATTTAAACTTATCTGTCACTGTCTTTCATTAAAAGAATTTTACTGTGAAACTTTTAAGATAAAGAAAAAAGTAGAAAAAAAATACTGCAATGAATCCCCACCTAATTATCACCCAGATTCTATTTATCAAGATTTGACATATTTTTCCATGTGTGCTTTTGCTAAAATAACAGCACACCCCAGGTATCACTTCACTTTACTCCTGCATGCTTCAACATGCTCCTCCAAAACAGTCGGGCCTTTCTTAAAGCACCGGAAAGCCCTTATCACACCTAATGAATTTGTGAGGTCACCTAATGGGAAGTCCATCGTAAAGTTGGTCAAAATACCTAAACCATATATTGTTGCTTTTTAACTGGTGTGCTCGGATCACAAATTCTAAATGAAAAGTAAAATTAGTTGTGCAAGTAGGCATTCTGAGACCAAAGCACCCGGAATATTTCCTAAATTACCCAGTCACTAGTACCCTCTTCTGCTTCAAGAATACTCCCGCGTGGTGTTCTCCCTGCTTCTTCGAAGAGATATTAAATTGCATAGTCTTACCTCTTCAGGGTCTCCAGTGGCTCCTTCCTGCTCATGACGCCGGTGTCCGGGTCCACTGTGGTTAAAATGCACCTGCACACACACACACAGGGCATCATACACTGGAAAAAGCAGACACTCCCCCCCTTCTCCCCGCTTCTCGAGCAGCAGCGCGTTTGTCTCACCTGGAGCAAGCCATCACCCTTTTCAGTTCCACATCACCGATAAGAAGCTCATTCCATGAGTCCTGGGGCCAAAGCATATAAATCAGGTGAGCACTTTGGAGCCCCAGCCCTGACTCACCCCTGTAGGGGGGACATCACGGGATTCGACAGCTAAGCAGCCATTTCCATCAGTGACGGCTGGCTTTACATCATGCCTTCCTGTTTCCGCCCTCTGCCTTTGATCTGTCAATTCTTTCCCCTGAAATGAAACCCTCCCCTTCCTCTCACTTGTAAAACCGGAATTGAAACTCATCTCTGAAGAATAAATACTGTATGGTATCACTCATATGTGGAATCTAGAAAAATGGGACAGACAAATTTATTTGCAGAGAGATGCTGATGTAGAGAACACATATGGATACCAAGGGGGACGAGAGGGTGAAAGGAATTGGGAAATGGAGATGGACACATATACACTATTGATACTATGTATAAGGTAGATAGCTAATGAGAACCCGCACAGGGAACTCTACTCAATGCTCCTACACTGGAAGGAAATCCAAAAACAGAGGGGATATAGGTACAAATATTACTTTGCCAACAAAGGTCCGTCTAGTCAAGGCTATGGTTTTTCCAGTGGTCATGTATGGATGTGAGAGTTGGACTTTGAAGAAAGCTGAGTGATGAAGAATTGATGCTTTTGAACTGTGGTGTTGGAGAAGACTCTTGAGAGTCTCTTGGGCTGCAAGGAGATCCAACCAGTCCATCCTAAAGGAGCTCAGTTCTGAGTGTTCATTGAAAGGACTGATGATAAAGCTGAAACTCCAATGCTCTGGCCACCTGATGTGAAGAGCTGACTCATTTGAAAAGACTCTGATGATGGAAAAGATTGAAGGCGAGAGGAGAAGGGGATGACTGAGGATGAGATGGTTGGATGGCATCACCGACTCAATGAACATGAGTTTAGGTAAACTCCAGGAGTTGATGATAGACAGGGAGGCCTGGTGTGCTGCAGTCCATGGGATCGCAAAGAGTCGGACACAACTGAGCAACTGAACTCAACTGATGGCTGATTCAATTTGGTATACGGAAGAAATTTACACAACATTGTAAAGCAACTATACTCCAATAAAAATTTAAAAATAAAAATGAAATTTGTCTCCTTCAGGAAGCCTCCTTGACTAACCCTGCCTGACTGGAGGCTATAGGGAAGGCAAGGGTGGGGGCTGAGGCAGGCAGCAGGTGAAATAGAGGAGGGATTATGGAGAGGGGGGATTACTCTAGGTTGTAGGAGAGCTTTTCCTGCTCGCCTAAAATGGATTAAGACATCTCCCCTGGCTAGACAGGAACAAATCTAGAGGAGGCCAGTAACCTTACTTCCCTCTGCATCTCCAGAGGAGCATTTATTAATACAAAGCTCTCAGGCCCAGGAAGTTCCTCGGGCATTTGTCTACGGCCTGGGTCACTGGTGCCCACTTTAAGGACAAATCAGATAGATGGACTGTGCCCCTCAAATCCAGCAGGGGAGACAGCACATACACATAAGAAAAGTGAATGGTCAGTATTCCTTTTAAAAGGTCCAGAAAACCGGAGAGAAAGCATTACAAGACCGTACCCTTGTGCTGGTTGATCTGTGCAGGAAAGCCTGGTGCTGGTGGTTTAGAGAAGAGATTTTCAGGCTGCCCTGCTCTGGTCAGGGGAGGTTTTAAGGAAAAGGTGGAATCTGAATTGAGTCTTCCAGGGTGGAAACTTTGAGAGATACAAAAAAAAAGGGTGAGGGACTCGAGGCAATAATAAGAAGGACATCTGATTGTGGTCCTGACCATCTTACCCTCACAGGGAAGGGGCTGAAGACAAGAATCCAGAGTTAAAACAAACCCGCCCAGTCCTTTGTTGATCACAAGCCAGAAAGTTCCAGACCCAGAATTTTGACTCTGATAGTGTGCATTATTCTTCACATGTAAACTGCGGAGTTTCGTTTTTGCTTTTTTAATCATAAAATGAGTCTCTTGTATACCCATTCCAGTATTCTTGCCTGGAGAATACCATGGGCAGAGGAGCCTGCAGGCTACAGTCCATGGGGTTGCAAGACTTAGCAGGACTTAGCAACTAAACGGCTTGTATGTTTCACAACAGTCCAAAATGCTGGGCACCTCAGCTTAGAGTGCCCCAGCCTGTTCTGTGTACATTTCTCCACCAGGAGGCACTGTAGTCTTCCCCCAAAATATGCATCCTTCAGAATAATCTAATCAAGCATCAAAGACTCACACCTTAAAAAAAAAAAAGTTAAGTCCAAGGAAAGGAGCAAGGAAGGCATAGTGTTACCTCTGCATAGACACCACAGCCTGAAATTACGATATTGGGCCTGAAGTTGGCTATTTTAACTTTCTTCTCTAGCCTGGAGTTGAGATCTGCCAATGATGCCTCAGAAAGGATCAAGAAAGGGCTGGCATCTGAGTATGGGATCTGAGGAGGAAAGAAGAATTGTTAGAGCATGACACACATAAAGGCATTTCTCAGAGGTCACAGGGGTCTGGTTCCTGGAACCTTCCGCCCCTCCCTCACCCTACCTCCCCACGCAATCTTTCTAAGTATTTCTCTATTCCTTTTTATAGCAAAGTCACAGCAATTCAGAAGCTTTAAATAGCCTTGCAGATAACAGGAACTGCATGATGGAGTGAAGAAAACGGGGTCTCAGAATCTTAGAGCTTCCCCTTTTCTCATCCTCTGAACTCTCATATGTTGATTTTAATAAGGTGGTTGGGTTTGATGACCTCATTAGGTATGATAAAAAAATATTCACTGGTTCTATGGATATGTATTTTTCATGCAACCTGCAAATCAGCATTCAACATGGCTGTGGCAACGGTGCCACAAAGCCTTGTACGTTTCACTCTTAGGATGAATTCTTAAAGCCTTATTCCTTTAAGGGCCAGTCTGGTCATTTAAAATCTGTGGATCTCCATAGCCACACTCATTTGCCCAACTGAGATCTGACACAACATGGCAATCCCAGTGTAAAAAGGCTGGATTCCTCATGAAATTACAGAGGGATTGGGAAAGATGCTGACCTAGAAGAGTTTTGAAGCCATGTTGGCACCAGAAGCTTCTGTAAATAGGAATTTTTGCTCTCGGGCAAAAATGCAAGAGTCCTCCAAATCAAGAAACACAGATGATGCTCCCAAGGGAAGGGCTTTATTTTTTACCAATAGCTTATGGCAAAAGTAACAGCTTTTGTCATGAGAGATCACAAAAGATAAAAGATGAGAACTGAGCTCAGCAGATATGTGCCATGCTCTCCACTTCCAAGGAAGCCTGCCTTCCTGACCTGGTCCGTGGGTGAGAATGCGTCTTCTACTTGGTGAGAATTTCTCGGTTGCATGTGGGGTTCAAAGTGCACCAGCCTGTAGGGCTGTGTCTTCAGGAAGTTTGTTATCCACTGGGCCGCAGCCTCACCACAGTCTCTGCCCTCGATCTCCAAGCCGTGCACTCTGCAAGGGACAGGGACAAAGAACAGGCATGACTTTGACAACCTGGATACCCTGCCAATGCTGCACAGATCCAAAAGGTTGCACCTCGCTGTGACGTCGCTGTAATTCCTTCATTACCAGAAGACATCATTTTAGCCTGGCCCTTACTCTGAGCCACATGGAAACCCAAATAAGGACAGAAGTTCAATCCCTCTTTTCTGCATTTTTTTTATAGTTGATTTACAATATTGGGTTAATTTCAGGTGCACAATATATTGGCTCAGCTTTTTTTCAGATTATACTCCATTATAGGTTATTGTAAGATGTTGGATGTAATTCCCTGTGCTATAGAGTAAATCCTCATTGCTTATCTATTTTATAAACCTGAGACGCAGATGCAGTCTTATGATTCCTTGCCTGGAAGGAATGCAGGCAGAATAAAATGAGATCATGTGTTTGAAAAGAGAAGGAGTTCTCCAGAAGAAATCTAATGTATTAGTATAAAATAAAATTGCTGCAAAAATATGGTTCACTCAGTTGGACAGAAATCTTTATTAAAAGGCTGGTATAATGATAATAGGGGCTTCCTAGGTGGCTCAGTGGTAAAGAATCCACCTGCCAATGCAGGAGATGCAGAAGACCTGGGTTGGATCCCTGGGTTGGGAAGATCCCCTGGAGAAAAGAATGACAACCCATTCCAGTATTCTTGCCTGGAGAATCCCATGGACAGAGGAGCCTGGCGGCGTACAGACCAAGGGATCGCAGAATCAGACACAACTGAGCAACTAACCCTTCCTTCCAAATTTCAGGTTTTTAAAAAGTTGAATAAATTTAAAGAAAAACATCAAGTAAGTAAGTAAGTGGTTTATAATTTAACGTAAATCATGATCATGTTTCGAAAATGCTGAAGTTTGGGAAAGAGGACAGAGTCAAGGGACCTATGTCTTCTATATGAAATGTCTACTTAGTTCCTCTGCCCATTTTTTAATTGGACTGTTTGCGTTTTTATCCTGTTGAGTTATTAACCCCTTACCAGATACATGTTTTGCAAATATTTCTTCTCATTTTGCTGAGAGTTTTCTTTTGTTGTGCAGAAGTTTTTTAGTTTGATGGAGTCCCATTTATTTATTTTTGCTTTTCTTGTTTGTGCTTCTCATGTCATATCTAAAAAATCTCTGCCAACCAGAGAAGCCCTTTCATCACATTGATTGATAGAAAATCTCTCCCAGATTTGGAAATTTCTTAGCTTTAAATAATCTTTCTCCCACCTTCTATTTCTCCTCTCCTGCTGCTGCTAAGTCACTTCAGTCGTGTCCGACTCTGTGCGACCCCATAGACAGAGGCCCACCAGGCTCCCCCATCCCTCGGCTTCTCCAGGCAAGAACACTGGAGTGGGTTGCCATATCCTTCTCCAATGCATGAAAGTGAAAAGTGAAAGTGAAGTCGCTCAGTCGTGTCCAACTCTTAGCGACCCCGTGGACTGCAGCCCACCAGGCTCCTCCATCCCTGGGATTTTCCAGGCAAGAGTACTGGAGTGAGGTGCCATTGCCTTCTCCTCTCTTCTCCTATGGGAACTCCAATAATTCACAAATTGTTTCTTTTAATGATATCCCCATAGACTGCATAGGTTTTATTCACTCTTTTTGTTGTTCTCTTCTGACCAGATAATTTCAAAGATCCTGTGTTTATTCTCACATTCTTTCCTTCGCTTGATCCATTCAGCTGTTGATGCACTCCACCGCATTTTTAATTTCATTCATTTTATTCTTCCCCTCCAGAATTTGTTTGGTTCTTTTTTTTTTTATGATTTCTACCTCTTTAACTTCTCATTTTGTCCACTTATAGTTTCCATGATTTAATCAAATTGTCTATGTTTTCTTATATATCACTGAGAGTCTTTAAAACAGCTATTTTCAGTTAATCGGGCACATCACAGATATCCATGTCTTTGAAATAGATTAGTGAAAAATTATTACGATTCTTCGGCGATATAATGTTTGAATGATTTTTTTGCATTCCTTAGAGTTTTGTGTTGCTGGCTTTGCATCTGAAGTAGCAGTCACCTCCTCCAGTCTTTACCAACTGTTTTCCAGAGAGAAACACCTTGCCTCAGTCCTGGTGGGTATTCTGAGACTTTCTCAGGCCTTCTCCGGATACACCTACTCCATGCTTCTTGCTCTCTTATATGGCAGGATTCTTAAGCTTGTATGCTTTCTCTCAGTCCTGAAACCCATGAGACCAAATGCTGTCAGATTCCCTTTCTCCCTTCAAAAGTGGCACTAACGCTTATGTTTGTGGGCTTTCCTGGGCCTGCAGATTTAAGCTACCTACCTGTACCTGCTCACTGTATGTACTGTCTGCCAAAGTGTGCTGGAAGTGCATACCGGGAGCCAGTCAGAGTTGGGGGTGATGTGGGTGAGGTACACTAAGAGCTGGGGGTACCTAGGGGGCCAATTGGGGGTGTCAATTGAAAAAATGCACAACATGAGGGCTGCGAGTTCAGTTTAATTTGGGGACTTACTGAGGACTATGGCCCAGGAGACAGCCTCTCAGATAGCTCTGAGGAAATGTTCCATAGAGGTGGGAGGAGGTCTGCTCCTTTGTGATTTTGATGACAGAGCATTTGCGCGATCAAGCACATATCTTAGTAGAAGGTTGCTGCAAGTCACAAGGGGCAGAGTTTATTGCCTTTTTTAGGTATGAGAAGATACGAGAATTTGGGCTCATAAAACTTCTGAAAACATCTATCTGAAGCTGTGAAAACAAGTGTAGTGACTATGATCATGAACTTTGGAAAGTTTTGGCCCTCCAAACGCATCACAAATCTTTAGGAAAGTGAGCTGAAGTTACAGCTCCTTCACAAGAGAATAGCCTGGGTTGCTAAAGGAAATCTAAGTTCAAAGCATTTTTGGCATCTTTCATCTATAGCATGTCTAAGCCTCCTTATTTTGCAATTTCCCAACATGCCCTTGTGTAGTCTTTGGGGGAATGGACCAAAAGCCTGTATGGGACCAGGAAAAGCTTCCATGTGATTCCAAGTGAACCAATAGTTAAATGAAAAATGGTTAACCACAAGAAATTATGGGTAAATATCTCACCCTAGCAGGCAAGCAGGAACCAGATGATGGAGAAATATGAAATACACAGTGCAATAGGCATATTAAAAAATCTGCCTCAGACAATCAAAAATACAAATTAAATCATAAGAAATTACCGTTTTTTCTCACAAAAATGGCAAAAGATTTCTTAACATAATGGTCAAAAAGAAATGAGACACATATACTTATAAACTGCTGGTAAATATATACCTGGTATAACCACTCTGCAAAATGATTTAGCAGTATATACATATATATGTATGTATATACATACAAATGCATGTATATACTCTCTGTGTCTACAGGAGGGCTTCTCTGGTGACCCAACGGTAAAGAGTCCACCTGACAATGCAGAAGACACAGATCTGGGAAGATCCTATATGCTGCAGAGCAGCTAAGTCCATGCACCACAACGACTGAGCCAGCCCTCTAGAGCTTGGGAGCTGCAACTACCGTAGCCCGCATGCCCTTGAGCCCATGCTCTGCAACAGAACCCACCGCAATGAAAAGCCCGCGCACCACAACTAGAGTAGTCCCTGCTCACCACAACTAGATAAAGTCCACGCAACGAAGACCTAGCACAGCCAAATAAATAAATCAAAGTCTACAGGAGTCATACTCTTGTTGTTGGTGAAACCACTGCTAAAAATTTTCCCCTAAGGACATAATAAAAGATATGAACAGACATTTATGCCAAGTTATTCATCACATTCTTCTTCATACCTAGAAAAAAACTGAAAACAATCCAAATGTTTAATCTTGGGGACTTGTCAAAAGGCATTCAAAGACATTCATGGGATGAAATATCACACCAACATGAAAATGGTATGTTTGAAGACTTTTTTTAACAATCTGAAAAATACTCAACATGTCCACTTAAGTATGTGAATCATATTCAAGACAGTCTTCTGTACTATTTCAATGGTTTTTAAAGTATTAGCGATTAAAGACAGAAAGAAGATACATCAAAATATGAATTATGGTTGTCTCAGAAGGGTTTTCTTTTTTTTGGTATTTTCCAATTTTAAACAATGAATATGTATAACTTTTATAATCAGAAAAACCACCAAAATGTTGTTGAGTCACTAAGTCATGTCTGATTGTTTGCAATCAGACATGAATTGTAGCCGCCAGCCTCATTCTATCCATGGGATTTTCCAGGCAAGAATACGGGAGTGGGTTGCATTTCCTACTCCAGGGGATCTTCCTGACCCAGGGATTGAACTCGAGTCTCCCGTATTAGCAGGCAGATTCTTCACTGCTGAGCCACAGGGGAAGCCCCAAATTAAAATTAAACATTATATTTACAATTCTGATATTATGGAAATTATACTAATTTTGCATTTTATGAGTTTTGGGGGTTTTTAGAATTTTTTAGGTAACCTCATTTTCTTTCCAGTCAAGTAACTACATTTTTTTGATGTTTATTATTCTCTATAATAAGCTGTGGACTAATTTAGCATTCATGTTGCATTTTAATTCAAAATGCAGACATTATTACAACAGTATAATCAGATCACATTTTGGCTTTCCCATAATAAGATTTAAAAAAACCCAACTCTAGACATGATTTCTTAAGACAGAGCCACTTTTCCTGGAATAATTGCCCCCTTGTCCTTCTGATGTTAAGGAAAGAGCCTCTGTATAGAGCAGCCTCCTGGCTGAATATCTACTCTCACTATTACAGGGACCCCTACGCATCTGCAGGTCAGATCACTCTTCTGATCACAGACATTCTTTTCTATTCTGGAAGTTCCTTTCATTAGGACTAAATATCATTGGTCATATAGCCATTTGTGACTCCTTCCATAACTCAAATTTGGAAAGTTCCCAGTCTTTCCAAGCAACACAGAGATGATCCTAAGGTAATACATGGATCTAACCTCACCTCTTCTAGGATCCTCTCTCCACTCCTTCTGCCCCGATTTGCATTCTTTATCCTCTGGTGATGTTATGTCAATATGCCTTTGTTCCCATAGTTTACTGCTAAAGACATTTTTTTCTCTGTCCCACATTGACGCATATTTTTCTGAAGTTGCCCCCTTTCCCACCTTCTTTTAGATCATCAGCATGTTGAGAACTTGACCCTACATATGGTACATTTGCAATCAATAGTCAATTACTGATAACATTTCTCTGAATTCCCTCCACAGCCCACAATTTGCCAAAACTGTACGAAGAAATATTCACTCCAAGATTAAGATGTATCCTTTCCTTACCTGCACCTGTGCACCACATTTGTGGTGGGTGTCTTGACGGGCAGCTGCAGGTCTTTGGTGTAGGCTGCACTGAGGGTCAGCGTGTCACCCTCACAGGTCAGGGAAATCAGGACCAGGCGGGGTTCCTGTCGAGCTGTAACCATATTCCCCTCCTTGTTGATCACAAGCCAAAACCTGCCATTTTCAAAACACAAGATATTCACGGACCACCATGACAGACAGCCCATCTCTGGGGGGGCTTCAGGGGTGCACCATCATCTTTGATTTCCTCACTGTAAGCCTCGTGTGTCTGTGCATCTGTCTGTCCTAAACATCAGTTCATCAGTCCAGCAAGACCGAATCTGTCAGTTCATTTCATAGTGTTTAATAATCACTCATGCATCGAACAAAATATCTGCAGAACATTCTGAGCTCTTTGATGGCACAAAAATCAAAGAAGTTATATCTTCCTCTTAATTGCCCTAAGTAGATGATATCTCAGAGAAAGACGAGGAAGCATGGTTCCTGACACCAGGAGGCATTCCTGCTGATGGAAACAAGACACTGCAGTATTGTCCGCAGACTGTGGAGTCGAGCTGAACAGCAATCAATGCCACTTACACTTCGCCAAATCCACTCCCACCTTTCAAAAAAGTTATCTGTGACTTCTGCAATTTATCAAAAGGGCTATTGTTAATGTGGACAATATTCTTTTCTGGCTCAGTACTCAGGGTCTAGAGGTACTTCCCAGAACAAACAGAAATAGAGAAAGAAGAGCAAAAGAACTGTTTCCAGGAAAAAAAAAATGATGCATTTGCATAGAGGGCGCTTCAGCTATCCAGGAAGCTAGACACACTAACATTTTGGTCATTTCTATTCATACTGAATGGAAAGACCCTGATGCTGGGAAAGACAGAAGGCCGGAGGAGAAGGGGACAACAGAGGATGAGATAGTTGGATGGCATCACCGACTTAATGGACATGAGTTTGAGTCAACTCCGGGAGTTGGTAATGGACAGGGAGGCCTGGCGTGCTGCAGTCCATGGGGTCACAAAGAGTTAGACATGACTGAGTGACTGAACTGAACTGAAGATTCACACTGAGTGGAATGATTATGACTGGAGTCAGCTTGTGTTTCTTTTTTTCTTTTGCATGTATCTTTTTTTTGGCCATTCATATTCTTTTATTTTTCATTTTCTTAATTTTTATAATGTTGTGCTGGTTTCTGCCATGTGAGTGAGTGAGTGAGTGAAGGCGCTCAGTCGTGTCCAACTCTTTGTGACCCCGTGGACTGTAGCCCACCAGGCTCCTCCGTCCATGGGATTCTCCAGGCAGGAATACTGGAGTGGGTTGCCATTTCCTTCTCCAGGGGATCTTCCTGACCCAAGGATCGAACCCAGGTCTCTCGCATTGCAGGAAGACTCTTTAACTTCTGAGCCACCAGGGGTTTCTGCCATACAACAGTGCAAATCAGCTGTAATTATACACACATCCCGTCCCTCCAGAGCCTCACTCCCTTCCTGCCATCCCATCCCTCCAGTTTATCACAGAGTGCCTGACTGGGTTCCCCATGCCACACAGCGACTTCTCACCAGCTATCCATCTTACACCTGATAGTGTATATACACCGATGCTACTTCTCCATTTGTCCCACTTTCTCCCTCCCCTGAGATCCACAGACAGAAGTAAAAAATATGGCAGATACTCAAGATCACCACCTCCAGCAGGTGGCTGAGTTGCTCAGCCCTGCTAAAAAATAAACTTCGTGTAAGTCCTGTCCTAAAGGAACTTCCTCTTAGCAGTTCTTCATCCTGGACACAGATAGTTCTATCCTGTCCCAGATCCCTAGTACCAGCATTTGAATATTCTTTCTGCTAATCCTTCCTTGTAACAGTGATAGTCTTGTATTTCTAAAATACAAATCTAATCATGTCACCCTCATACAAAGTTCCCCATAGTTCCAGTTTTTAGAATAAATCTCACTCTTCTGCAAGACCTTTTACAATCGAGCTGCCCTTCCAGTCATTCTCACCGTCTGTGATCTCACATATGCCAGCCTTTCTTTTCCTTTTCAATTTTTTCACTGTGGTAAAATACACACAGCATAAAATATCCAGCATATTCTTAGGTATATACCCAGAAGAACTAAAAGCAAGGACTCAAATAGGTACTTGCGCACCAGTGTTCACTGCAGCATTATTCACGATGCCAAAAGTAAACACAGTGTAAATCTCCAACAACAGAGAATGGACATGAAAAAAATAGGGTCTTAGACACGACTGAGCGACTTCACTTTCACTTTTCACTTTCATGCATTGGAGAAGGAAATGGCAACCCACTCCAGTGTTCTTGCCTGGAGAATCCCAGGGATGGGGGAGCCTGGTGGGCTGCCGTCTATGGGGTCGCACAGAGTCGGACATGACTGAAGCGACTTAGCAGCAGCAACAGCAGCAACCATATTTAAGCACAGAATTCAGTGGCATTAAATAATTTCACAATGTTGTGCAACCATCACCACTATCTATTTCCAGAATCTTTTCATCATCCCAAACAGATACTCTGTATCCACGAAGCAATAATTACCTATTTCATTCCCATCTGGCCCCTGCCCCTGGCTATCTCTAATTCACTTTCCCTCTCTGTGAATTTGCCTATTCTAGATATTTCATATAACTGGAACGATATAGTGTTTGTCTTTTTGTATCTGGCTTATTTCACTTAACAAGATGTTTTCAAGATCTATGCTGTAGCATGGATCAGAACATCATTCCTGGGTAAATAATAGAGTGTGTATAGACCACATTTAGGAAGTCCTTCCACCCGTTCCTTCCTCTGGCTTCCCTGGCACTTGTCATATTGAGTCAATTATCATCTAGGACTGCAAGCCTGTGTTTGCTTTTCTTTATCACATTTTCTGATGCGATGGTAACAAAAACAGCTCACCTTTCCACTACCTCATGAATTACCCTCTGGGCAGCCAGAAGAGGGAAATGTACAGCCTGCATCTGTCCTGCCTGTTCCCTGCAGAAACTGAGGGCTGGTCTGGGAGGGAGTCTGAAGTGCAGCCTTACAATGGGGCTGAAGCCAGACCCAGAGGAGGACAAAGCTGCTTGCTTGGGGCCCTGGCCATCTTCGCTGAACCCCAGGAATTCACACAGGTCATGACCACCCAGGTAGAATAAAACCACTGTTTACAAAGCACCAGCATGCTAAAGGAAACAGGAACCATGATTCCACTCAGGGTGGTGTGGCTCTGAATCTCAGGGGTTTTTGTTGTTGTTGTTGTTGTTGTTGACTCATAAAAGAGTGCATGAGAGAATTAGAGAAAATAACATAAGCAATAGCACTTTTTAAGCTGCAAGAAGCTCAAGCTTTAACTGCTGTTATTACGATTATGTGCTCCACCTTGGTGTGCTCCTTGAAGGCTGGGCTCCATGGCTCCTTGTGTCCCCAAGTTCTCCA
>NW_011494897.1:1211809-1212314 GCF_000754665.1 Bison bison bison
GAGGTGATGGCCGCCTTTTCTCTATTTCCTTGCCTGCCTCCGTCACCCCCCTCGCCATATCCCATTTTGTAAGGGAAGGATCCTGCAGGCCTCCTCCGCTCCCGCTGGCGTTCCGAGCCCATCCCGCGCTGTTCCCGCGCCCAGCCCTACCTGTCCCGCAGGTGGCCGCTGCGCAGCCCCAGGGCCGTGCACTCGGCTGCGTCCACCGACACCCCCTTGCAGGACTTGATCGGGTAGATCCACAGCTCGCTCACCGTGCCCACCTGCTGCAGCCGCCCGCGCCGCCGGGACCGCGCGCGGCGCCAGGCGACGGCTCCCAGCGCCACAGCGGCCAGTCCCAGGGCGGCCACCCCCAGCCAGCGGGGCCCGGGCGGCGCGGGGAGGCCCGGGCGGGCCAGAGCCGAGGAGCCGGCGGCGCCCATGACCCAGCGATCGCTGGTGCGGCGGGGCCCACCAGGGACGTGCCAACTTGAGCCCGGCGGGAGCGCGCCCGCCGCCCGGGGCT
>NW_011494897.1:1212474-1220755 GCF_000754665.1 Bison bison bison
AAGGACGACTTCTGAACCCCTTTCCGGCCGACCGGAATGTCGCGTCCTTCTCCCGAGGGGTGGCCCGGGGGATCTAAGGGTGGGAGGTGGGAGCACCTCCCACCGCCTCCTCCACTTCCGCCGCCTACGGCTGCAAAGCGAGGGACCCTCCCGCGTGATCGCTACAAGGGACCATTTTATTTACGTATTTGTGGGTTGTTTATTTAACCTAAAATTTTTTTTAAAGTTCGCAGTACTCATCAGGCAGCCGGCAGATCCCTTTCTTGGTAATAGGGAGCAACTGGCACCCGGTGGCCTTCGCAGGGTGCCCGGCTGCCTTCAGCCACTCTCCTCATCTACGGGCTGCTGGGGCCGGGGAGCTTTGGGCGGGTGGGAATCTGAGGGCGAGACACGCGACCAGGGTCTCGGGACCTGAAAGCCCAGGTATTCAGGGCCGCAGCCCGCAGCTCCGAACAGCAAAGCCGAGCGGAGACTGCCCTCTATAGGACTGCACACTTGGTTGGCTCCTCCAGGCACAAAGCATCAGAGATGGAGCTGCATTTGCCAGGAACCCCGGCTACGACAGAGGATACTGGCACAAGGTCCCGAGGCTTCTTCAAGGCAGCAGGGGATGTCCTCGATAATCCTTTCGAATTGTGGTGCCGAAGACTCTTGAGAGTCCCTTGGACAGCAAGAACAAACCAGTCAATCCCAAAGGAAATCACCCCTGAATATTCATTGCAAGGACTGATGCTGAAGCTGAAGCTCCAATACTTTGGCCACCTGATGCGGAAGAGCTGACTCACTGGAAGAGACCCTGATGCTGGGAAAGATTTAAGGCAGGAGAAGGGGCAGCAGAGGATGAGATGGTTGGATGGCATCACTCACTCAATGGACATGAATTTGAGCAAACTCAGGGAGATGGTGAAGGATGGGGAAGCCTGGCGTGCTGCAGTCCATGGGGTCACAAAGAGTGGGACACAACTTAGCAACTGAACAATAACAACAAATCCTTGTAAGGCACTGACGTCAGGCTCTTGTCACAAAATCAGGCCATGTTTGGGATTTTCCTGGTGGCTCAGTGCTAGCGCAGGGGACATGGGTTCCATCCCTGGTAGGGGAACTAAGATCCCACACGCAGCAGGGGCAACTAAACCGGGGCGCTGCAGCTAGAGAGAAGTCCACACGCTGCAGTAAAGAGCCTGTATGCTGAAACTAAGACCAAACGCAGCCAAAAATAAATAAATAGATAAGTAATTTTTAAAAGAAATACCAAAGAAAAAGTACAATTGAGAATCACATTTATTCAATATATTCAATGATATTCAAGAAACCACAAAATTATAGGTGAGTTCATTCATTCACATGTTACATCAGTGAGAATTCTTGTTCAGTTTTACCAGAATAGTTCAAAAATTACTTGCATCTAAAAAAAAAAAACAACAACAACAAAACAGGTTCATGATTCCTTCCTCCTATTGTTATTCTCAAAATTCCTTTTGCTTTCAAATCCCATTCTCTTCTTTATCATACTTGGAATTTGTACTGTTTGTCCCGGTCAGTTACAATTACTTTTACATGGCTTAAAAGAGGCATAATCAAAAAAGAAACAAAGTCTGCAGAATAATTTCCATTTCAAATACAACGCAGTTCCATAATGGTGGGGACAAAACCACATGAGCAAAACTCAACAGGACTCAATGGCATTGTAAAACCCAATAAGATGGATTTGTGTGTTAACGTGTTAAGGCACTCTGGAAATCTTTTGTTTCCCATTTTTCCTAAAATACACAACAATACATAATAAAATATAAACATTCAAAAGAAAACTGTAGCTTTTCAGTTGATTCTTTCAACTTTCTTTACTCATCAGTATTAACGTCAGAGACTGAAGAAGTGTAATAGCTACCATCACATTCCAAATAATTTTATGGACAATTGTATTTATTTTAAAAGTCTTCATTACCTAAAATCTATATGTGTTCTTATTCCCAAATCATCTTTAATACTTTCCTTGTATTAACTCAGAACATTTGTAACTCCAAAAAGAGGTTCATTTCCAGGATGAAATTACCGGCTGGGTAATAAGGATTTGCCCAGATAGTGGTGCTGCTGCGGTCATAAGAGTGCTGATCAATCCCTCTCAGATGCTGAAATCTGAATAAATTGTAAGAATCTCTGATTATTTTTTTTCTCTTACCAGTCATAAATAATTCAAACATGTACAAACCAGTGACTTATTAAGGTTAAAATGCAGGAAATATAAAGTATGTCCTGCACCAAATGACCCTGGCAAAGGCCAGAGCCAAGGATCTTTCTCACATAACAAGTTGGAGGCGGGTGGGAAGAATTGTTTTGATAGCAATTGGTCAAAATGCTGAAAAAGTGCCTATACCCCACAAGTCAATAATTCCACTTTAGAAATCTAACTTATAGAAAAATAATCTTACAATGCTCTGCATACAACAGTGTGTATGTACTCAGTCACTCAGTCCTATCCAAGTCTTTGCTACCCCAGGGCTACCCCAGTAGCCCAGCCCACCAGGCTCCTCGGTCCATGTGATTCTCCAGACAAGAAAACGGGAGTGGGCTGCCATTCCCTTCTCCAGGGGATCTTCCTGACCCAGGGATTGAACCCGCATCTCTGTGTCTTCTGCATTGGCAGGTGGATTCTTTACCACTGAGCTACCTGGGAAGCCACAATTGTGTCTACTAGACTTTCACTGGTAACAAAGTTGGATTATAGCCTGAGTGTCAAATAGTATAAAGTGGTCTTTACAAAGTGTCATGTAACATTAGGAAGCCATCAAAAATGACTTTTGAACAGGTTGGAGGACTATAAATATGATACATGGTTTACAATTCCTAGATACATATTTATAAGCTCATAATTCATAGATATACATGTATATGTGTGACATGTGGTATATGGACAGGAAATGCTGCCTGCCCTTTCAGTAAACAAAAAATGTTGCCCACCAACCCAGTTTTACAAGAATCATGCCATCAGTCCTTGCAGCTGCCCAAGGAAGGTGTGCCCTGAGGGCAATTCAGGATGGCGAAAAAGAGCATTCTGTGCTTTAGATACTGGCCCTAGATAGGTAAGATGCATATCTAAGGAATCATTTCAATGAGCTCAGATTCCTGCATCTTCTCAAACATAGAAAAGTCTAAAATCATTAACTTGAGATTTCTATTCTTTGTGATTAGCAGTAATCCTTGGATTACTGACTCCTCCATGTGTCTGACTCCTCCCTTACCTCTTTGGAGCAGTTCCTTGGAGCTATCTGAGAGGCTGTCTCCCACATTATAGTCCTCAGTAAGATCCTCCAATAAGACTTCACTCACAACTTTTAGGCTGTGCATTTTTCTTTAGTCAACAGATACATATTTGTATATATAAATTATATACAAAAAATACATGCATTATATATGATATATATGATTCTATCATACAGATCATGATATATCATATAGATAATGGCTACCTTAAACAAACGACAAAAAAATAAAATAAAATAAAATTTATAAACAGTAACAATGGGCGATTTTTTCTTCTACATTTCTGATGTCTTCAACATTTGCTATGATGATCATGAATTGCATTTATAATGGAACAGATAAACTTCTATATAATAGTATTTTAAAAGGACCAAAAAAACAACTCAAATAACCCTTGTGCAAGTAGTAACAGCTACTTTTTTTAACGACTTTAATCAACCTGTTGGAAAAAGGAGACCCTCCAGAATCAGAAACCATAGTAGGCTCACCATCAAAGTAAAGGAGCAAGGTTATTGTTTTTAAAGCCCAACAGAAATGCCCACCAGAGAGGAAGCCCTTGGTGCCCTTGAGGGGTAGGCAGTAGGGATGACTAGATACCGTGTTCCCCAGGTGGGACTCTGAGGGGCTGACACTTAACCCTCTTCAAGTGGAAGCATGTTCAGAGCAAAGAAGCAGGAGACAGCCATCAGGAAGCACTCGGGGTCTGTGCAGGGGAGCGGTGATGAAAAAGCTAGAAGGGAACTTAGGACCAAAGGTCAAACAGCACCTGTGGCATGCTGGCAACCTGGGCTCTCCATATGCCTCTCTGCACCTGTGACCTCCACCCCACTTAAGTCACATGCTGTCACACCTGCCTGACCTTTCCTCTCTTGCCCACTTCCAGTCCATCCCACACACAGCTCTTAGAAAGACCTTCCAAAAGCACCGTTTTTTAACATAATTATTTATTTGGCTGTCAGGCAGGCCTTAGTTGCGGCTGCTGCTGCTAAGTCACTTCAGTCGTGTCCGACTGTGTGCAACCCCATAGACGGCAGCCCACCAGGCTCCCCCGTCCCTGGGATTCTTTAGGCAAGAACATTGGAGTGGGTTGCCATTTCCTTCTCCAATGCATGAAAGTGAAAAGTGAAAGTGAAGTCGCTCAGTCGTGTCCGACTCTTAGTGACTCCATGGACTGCAGCCTACCAGGTTCCTGCGTCCATGGGATTTTCCAGGCAAGAGTACTGGAGTGGGGTGCCATTGCCTTCTCCGTTAGTTGCGGCAGGCAGGATATTTCATAGGAGCTCTCGGATTCTGTAGTTGTAGCACGTGGGCTCAGTTCAGCTCTGCATCTTGTGGGATCTTAGTTCCCTGTCCATGGATAGAACTTCCCCTGCATTGCAGAGCAGATGTTTAACCACTGGACCACCAGGGAATTCCCTTAAGAAGCTTTAACAGGCTTCATGTGTCCTCTTAGTTGACCTGAATCTTTGTTCATTGCCCTTTGAAATGCTGATTATCACATCTACCTCATGGAGACCCTACAAGGACTGGAAAAGGTAACATGTTATCTTAGGCTCTCTAACACAAGGTCTCCTGGGAGTGGAGACAACTGGAAACAGCTGGGTGTGAGCAAAACATGGGTGTTCCTTGCTTCAAACCACTGCAACACAAAAGGATCTGATTCTGAGGGGGTTTGAGACTGAGCAACACAGTGGAGTATCCGCCAGAGGGCAGATAGAATGGAAACCACCATTACAGAAAGCTATCCAAACTCACCACTTGGATCACAGCCTTGTCTAACTCATGAAACTGTGAGCCATGCCACGTAGAGTTCTGACAAAATGTGGTTCACGGGAGAAGGAAATGGCAAACCACCTCAGTATTCTTGCCTTGAGAACCCCATGAACAGTACGAAAAGGCAAAAAGATAGGACACTGAAAGACGAACTTCCCTGGTCGGTAGGTGCCCAATATGCTACTGGAGATGAGTAGAGAAATAAATCCATAAAGAATGAAGAAGCTGAGCCAAAGCAGAAACAACGCCCAGTTGTGGATGTGACTGGTGATGGAAGTAAAGTCTGATGCTGTAAAGAACAATATCGAATAGGAACCTGGAATGTTAGGTCCATGAATCAAGGTAAATTGGAAGTGGTCAAACAGGAGATGGTAAGAGTGAACATTGACGTTTTAGGAATCAGTGAACTCAAATGGACTGGAATGGGTGAATTTAATTCAGATGACCATTATATCTACTACTGTGGGCAAGAATCCCTTAGAAGAAATAGAGTAGCCCTTACTGTCAACAAAAGAGTCTGAAATGCAGTACTTGGATGCAATCTCAAAAACGACAGAATGATCTCTGTTCATTTCCAAAGCAAACCATTCAATATCACAGTAATCCAAGTCTATGCCCTGACCAGTAATGCTGAAAAAGCTGAAGTTGAATGATTATGTGAAGACCTACAAGACCTTCTAGAACTAACACCCAAAAAAGATGACCTTTATATCATAGGGGACTGGGAAGAAAAAGTAGGAAGTCAAGAAACACCTGGAGTAACATGCAAATTTGGCCTTGGAACACAGAATGAAGCAGGGCAAAGGCTAATAGAGTTTTGCCAAGAGAACACACTGGTCATGGCAAACACCCTCTTCCAACAACACAAGAAAAGACTCTACACATGGACATCACCAGATGGTCAATACCAAAATCAGGTTGATTATATTCTTTGCAGCCAAAGATGGAGAAGCTCTATACAGTCAGCAAAAATAAAACCAGGAGCTGACTGTGTCTCAGATCATGAATTCCTTATTGCCAAATTTAGACTTAAATTGAAGAAAGTAGGGAAAACCACCGGACCGTTCAGGTAGGACCTAAATCAAATCCTTTAAGATTATACAGTGAAAGCGACAAATAGATTCATGGGATTAGATCTGATGGATAGAATGTCTGAAGAACTATGGACAGAGGTTCGTAACATTATATAGGAAGCAGTGATCAAAACCATCCCCAAGAAGAAATGCAAAAAAGGCAAAATGATTGTCTGAGGAGGCCTTACAAATAGCTGAGAAAAGAAGAGACGTGAAACTCAAAGGAGAAAAGGAAAGATACACCCATTTGAATGCAGAGTTCCAAAGAAAATCAAGAAGAGATAAGAAAGCCTTCTTCAGTGATCAGTGCGGGAAAAAAATGGAGGAGAACAATAGAATGGGCAAGACTAGAGATCGCTTCAAGAAAATTAGAGATACCAAGGGAACATTTCATGCAAAGATGTGCACAATAAAGGACAGAAACAGTATGGACCTAACAGAAGCAAAAGATACTAAGAAATATGCTGTGTTTACTTCTCAGTAAGTTGCTCAGTCATGTCCAAAACTCTTTGCAACCCCATGCACTGTAGCCTGACACGTTCCTCTATCTATGGGATTCTCCAGGCAAGAATACTAGAGTGGGTTGCCATTTCCTCCTCCAGGGGCTCTTCCCAACCCAGGGATCAAACCCAGGTCTTCCACACTGTAGGCAGACTCTTTACTATCTGAGCCACTAGGGAAGTCACATATTAAGAAGAGGTAGCAAGAATACACAGAACAAAACAGATTTTAATGACCCAGATAACCATGATGGTGTGATCACTCATCTAGAGCCAGACATCCTGGAATGTGAAGTCAACTGGGCCTTAGGAAGCATCACTACAAACAAAGCCAGTGAAGGTGATAGAATTCTAGCTGAGCTATTACAAATCCTAAAAGATGATGCTATGAAAGTGCTGCACTCAATATGCCAGCAAATTTGGAAAACTCAGCAGTGGCCACAGGACTGGAAAAGGTCAGTTTTCATTTCAATCCCTAAGTAAGGTAATGCTAAAGAATGTTCAAACTACCGCACAATTGCACTCACCTCACACACTAGCAAATACTCAAAATTCTCCAAGCTAGGCTTCAACAGTGCGTGAACTGAGAACTTCCACATGTTCAAGCTGAATTTAGAAAGGGCAGAGGAACCAGAGATCAAATTGCAAACATCTATTGGATCATAGAAAAAACAAGAGAATTCCAAAAAACATCTACTTCTGCTTTATTGACTATGACAAAGCCTTTGACTGTGGGGATCACAACAAACTGTGGAAAATTCTTCAAGAGATAGGAATACCAGACCATCTTATCTGCCTCCTGAGAAATTTGTATGCAGGTCAAGAAGCAACAGTTAGAACCAGATATGGAACAACGGACTGGTTCCAAATTGGGAAAGGAGTATGTAAAGGCTGTGTATTTTCACCTTGCTTATTTAAATTATATGCAGAGTACATCATGCCAAATGCTGAACTGGATGAAGCCCAAGCTGGAATCAAGACTGCAGGGAGAAATATCAATAACCTCAGATATGCAGTTGACACCACCCTTAGGGCAGAAAGCAAAGAGGAACTAAAAAGCAGCCTCTTGATAAAAGTGAAAGAGGAGAGTGAAAAAGCTGGCTTAAAACTCAACATTCAAAAGATCATGGCATCTGATCCCATCACTTCATGGCAAATAGATAGGGAAACAATGAAAATAGTGACAGACTTATTTTCTTGGGCTCCAAAATCACTGCAGATGGTGACTGCAGTCATGAAATTAAAAGATGCCTGCTCCTTGGAAGAAAAGCTATGATAAACCTAGACAGCATATTAAAAAGCAGAGACATTACTTTGCCAACAAAGGTCCGTCTAGTCAAAGCTATGGTTTTTCCAGTAGTCATGTATGGATGTGAGAGTTGGACTGTAAAGAAAGCTGAGTGCCGAAGAATTGATGCTTTTGAACTGTGGTGTTGGAGAAGACTCTTGAGAGTCCCTTGGACTGCAAGGAGACCCAACCAGTCCATCCTAAAGGAAATCAGTCCTGGGTGTTCATTGGAAGGACTGATGTTGAAGCTGAAACTCCAGTACTTTGGCCACCTGATGTGAAGAGCTGACTCATTTGAAAAGACACTGATGCTGGGAAAGATTGAGGGCAGGAGGAGAAGGGGAAGACAGAGGATGAGATGGTTGGATGGCATCTCCGACTCAATG
>NW_011494897.1:1220855-1228058 GCF_000754665.1 Bison bison bison
AAGGACTGATGTTGAAGCTGAAACTCCAATACTTTGGCCACCTGATACAAAGAACTGACTCATTGGAAAAGACCCTGATGCTGGCAAAGACTGAGGCAGGAGGAGAAGGGGAAGACAGAGGATGAGATGGTTGGATGGCATCACCAACTTGATGGGCATGAGTTTGAGCAAAGTCCAGGTGTTTGTGATGGACAGGGAAGCCTAGTGTGCTGCAGTCCATGGGGTGGCAAATAGTTGGACATGACTGAGTGACTGAACTGAATACAGTGGACCCCTATTTGCTAAGGTACCCCTGAGACCACTGGTTTCTTCAAATGCAGACAACATGTGAAAGATGTTGGCTCAGGCATCAATCCGGGTCCAGTTAATGGTGGCCTGACCAGCAGGGATACATAATCAGGTCAAGTTAGATGACTCAGGCTTGAGTCCACTTTCCCCAGATGCTTTTAGAAATGGTAGGTACTTGGGAATTTCACAAGATTTTCTGTAGTATTTACTGTACTTGATTGAATCCAAGATGCATCAATCCTAGGATAACACCATTATTTTGTGCACATTAAGGTTTTTCTAAAAGACATCTTGAGGGACTTCTCTAGCTGTCCAGTGGCTAAGACTCCAAGCACTCAATGCAGGGGGCCCAGGTTCGATCCCTGGTTAGGGAATTAGATCCTATGAGACTTGGATTATAAAGAAAGATGAGTGCCGAAGAATTGATGCTTTTGAACTGTGGTGTTGGAGAAGACTCTTGAGAGTCCCTTGGACTGCAAGGAGACCCAACCAGTCCATCCTAAAGGAAATCAGTCCTGGGTGTTCATTGGAAGGACTGATGTTGAAGCTGAAACTCCAGTACTTTGGCCACCTGATGTGAAGAGCTGACTCATTTGAAAAGACACTGATGCTGGGAAAGATTGAGGGCAGGAGGAGAAGGGGAAGACAGAGGATGAGATGGTTGGATGGCATCTCCGACTCAATGGACATGGGTTTGGGTGAACTTTGGGAGTTGGTGATGGACATGGAGGCCTGGGGTGCTACAGTCCATGGGGTCACAAAGAGTCAGACAAGACTGAGCGACTGAACTGAACCAAACTGATATCATAACTAAGAGTTTGATGCTGCAACAAAGATCGAAGATGTCTCATGCCACAACTAAGACCCAGCACAATCAAACACAATTTTTTTATTAAAAAAAAAAAGACTTTAAAATGTTATAAGAGGTTTTATGATCTCAGAGGTTTTAAATGTGGGGAAAACAGGCATTGTAGAACTGAAGAAATATGTAACATGTATGTATAATATCATATGAAAGATGCAATATGGTTATGTACATGCCTGACCATCACCAGTAGAAGTTTCTTTTTTGTCCAGCCTCTAGCATCTTTACATTCACTATGGCATCTGACACTGGGCCTTACATGGAAGACTTGTTGCAGTGATGACAAGAAAGATCATAGCTCTTATTTATGGATCACTTTTCAGGCAATGCTGCAACTTCATACGAATTACTCTCAAAATAACCTTTATTGGTTGTTTTTGCGACTACTACTATTATTCCCACTTTGCAGATAAGGGCACTGAGGCTAAGAGGCATTAAACAACTCAGCCAAGGTGGGAAAGGGGGCTGCTAGGGTTACACATCCAAATCTACTTAAGGCTCAGTCCAGATGGTCTTGCCATGGGTCCTGAAGGATGGGCAGGCCAGAAGGTGAGAAAGCCAGGCCAGGATAAGAAAGAAAGCTACTCAAGAGTTTTGGAGATGAAGTGACTTTAAAATCTGGGTTCTGGATATTGTGAGGAGAGTTACTTATAAACTTCAATTTGAAGTCTTCTGACTGACTTCCCCATTCCTATAATTTAGGGGGTAGGCATTTTGCTCCAGGAGTCTGAATTTTATTTGACCTGATGAACTCAAGGTTAGAACATCATTTTATTCCATGAGATTCAGAATCCAGGCACCCTGCCCTGTTGCACTGACTTTTTTCAAACTTTATATCATATTTTTAAACTACATTTGATAAAAACCATTTGATTAAACACATTTTCCCCAAGTTGACTTTGAATAGTCCATGTATTTCCCCTTCACTTTTCTATCAGAGACAGAAAAAACAAATATAAAATTCTGGAGAATCGTTCACTTACTTATTCCTTCATGATATTCCCCAAAAAACCAGGACCCAAACCTGTCTTTCTGCCGGGGCTCCTGCATCCACATTGTATAACTGGCTGGGGAAGTGGGAGGGAGGAGGAACACTGATTGCTGAAGGGAATAAAAATAAAGGTCAGGGGCCCCCCTGGTGGTCCAGTGGTTAAGACTCCACACTCCCAGTACAGGGGGTGGGGGTTCAATCCCTGGTCAGGGAACTAGATCCCACATGCCGCAATGAAAGATCCTGCAGGCTGCAACAGAGATCAAAGAAGATCCTGCTTGCTGCAACTAAGATCTGGCACAGCCAGATAAATAAATAAATATTTTTAAAAAGAAAAGTTGTTCAAAACAAATAAATAAAGGGCATTTTCCAGCTCCAAATACAAGAACAGAAACTGCTCATTCTCCCAGGAGTTACAGCAGCAGAACAGAAAAACATCTCCATATAAGAAAATGTGGCCCTGGCTTCAAGGCACTGCACTCCTGAAGCAAAGACTGCCCTTTACCTGGTGGTTCCGTCACTGCACCATCTGGTACACGGGGTCACCAACTTTCAGGCTTCCAATTTTTTCCACCGAGTAATAGATTCCAAACAGTGGGGACGACTTGTAAATTGACTTCTCAGAAGGATCACACAGGCGGTAACTGAAAGAAGCAAAAATTCACCCTCAGGCACAAGAAGGGACTAATCTAGGCGCTCTCAACGGAATTCAGCTTCCATGCTCAGCTTCTCTATAAATAACGAGCAAACCTTTTCTAAAATGTGGACAGAGAAATCTGGGTAAGTCAAACGGCAAATAAATCTGGTTTTTCTAGAATATCCTGAGAGTCTAAACAATTTTTCTACGGCTTCAGTTTGAAGTCCCAATGAAAAACTTGTATGTGTCACTTAAAATACTTTGCATGCATACCTTCAGCTTCACACACATGGGAAATCAGCGCTCATACAATCTCACAGAGGACCTGCCCTGAACTCCAGGCTTTCTGCCCCTCCACGGTTATAAGTCCAAGCCTGGGATCTTTGAAAAAACTGAAGACAGAGGCAGGTGGAATGGGCTGTCACTGAGGTTAATTTTTTTAAAGGCTTGTCTAAAGAAAAAATAATCAGTTCACTGGGTCTTAAAAATAAAAAACAAAATAGAATTGCCAATCTGAAGGCTTTAAGAAGTAATCTCCTCTGGAACTTAAATCCATTAGAAACACACAAAAAACAGAGGAAAGGGAAACAGAATAGAATACAACTTCCAGAAAAAGTTAATTTAAGTTTAAAAATACATTCTATATTGAGAACAAAAGTCGGCCAAAACTCTGTAAGTAACAAAACAACCTAACACAAAAGAAGCTCTTGAATAAACAAACTCAGATAACTCATTTCATTCCCCTTTTCAACTATTTCGTTATACAACTCAATTATTCTCATCCTCCTGCTACTGATTCTAAAAAATAAATGAGAGTTGCAAACAAGGTCTTAATTTGGAAATAGATGTGTAAAGGTTATTAAAAACTGAAGTCAGAGAGATGGAAATTTCAAAATGTGGAATCATGCAATTGAAAATTTGTCCAAAACTCTATAAGAGTCATGTAGAAAAAAAAAAAAAAGAGGCAACAAATACTCACTGACATTAATAACAGACACAAAGAACCAGAAGGCACGAAGGTGCCCAGACAGAGCACCTGTAGCCACAAGTACTTTGAGGCTGGGGATAATATAAAAATACACCAGACACATAGACGTTCTACCTCTTCAGGGTTTCGAGTGGCTCCTTCCTGTCAATCACTCCAGTATCTGGGTCCACCGTGGTCATAATGCACCTGTCACACAATAATGAAGGGTCAGGGCACAGTTAAGAACCAGCGACCCTGCCAGGCACCAGAGGTCCAGGCTCACAAGAATCCTTACCTGGGGCAAGCCAAAATCTTTTTCATTTCTACATTGCCAATGAGAAGTTCATCCCAAGTGTCCTAGGAGAAAAGGAGATGGTATCTTTTAAATTAAGGCTCCATCCAGCCTTATTCCAGTTTATTCTTCGGCTGGTCCTATGTAGCTGAAGAACAGAGTACAAGAGGATGCCGCAAAGTACCCCAGAAAGGACTCAAAGGAAGGAGGGTGTGGGATGCAGAGTTGTTTTTTTTTTTTTTGGCTGCATCATGCAGCACCTAAAATCTTAGTTCCCCAACCAGGGATCAAGCCCTCGCCCCCTGTCCTAGAAGCATGGGTTGTTAAGCACTGGATGGACAAGGAAGTTCCAGGACGCAGTTCTTGATGGGGCCTCAGAAGCCTTCCTCTGTCAGCACAACAAAATACATCTCCAGGGGCTAGTTTGCCATGAGAACCCTCAAGCAACTCCAGGTAAAGTTAATGATGTATAATGAGAAGTGGAAAGCTTACATGACTGCCCACTCTTTCCTTTTGCTAAGCTGCAATGGAAGCCAAGTTACAATCTGATGCTTCTTTGATGAGTGGGACATGGCCCAAGAGAAGTTGGTTCTAAGATGCACCCATTCAGCACTGCCGTTGGTCCTGACCAGCCTCAGCCAACCGCCCTGCCTTGTTTTCCCAATCTTAAACCGTGGTAGATCCGGCCGATGTCTGCCTTGGGATTTTCTTCAAACCTCATGACTGGGGGAGGAATTAATATGGTCCCAATTTTACGCAAAGATACAGAGGCAGAGAAAGTTTACAAAATATTTTCAGGGTCACAGCAGCTAGGTTTGAAAACTTTTCTGATTCTGAAGGAGGGCTTTTAACCACCCAGCTTTTAACTATCCCCATGTCTATACCACCTGGTATAGGTCTGTCTAGTCAAAACTGTGGTTTTTCCAGTGGACGTGTGTGGATGTGAGAGTTGAACTATAAAGAAAGCTGAGCGCCAAAAAATTGATGCTTTTGAACTGTGGTGTTGGAGAAGACTCTTGAGAGTCCCTTGGACTGCAAGGAGATCCAACCAGTCCATCCTAAAGGAAATCAGTCCTGAATATTCATCGGAAGGACTGATGCTGAAGGTGAAACTCCAATACTTTGGCCACTCGATGCAAAGAACTGACTAATTGGAAAAGACCCTGATGCTGGGAAAGATTGAAGGCCAGAGGAGAAGGGGATGACAGAGGATGAGATGGTTGGGTGGCATCACCGGCTCAGTGGACATGAGTTTGAGTAAACTCTGGGAGTTGGTGATGGACAGGGAAGCCTGGGGTGCTGCAGTCCATGGGGTCGCGAAGAGTTTAACACAACTGAGTGACCTAACTGAACTGAAGATTCACACTGAGTGGAATGATTATGACAGGAGTCAGCTTGTGTTTCTTTTTTTCTTTTGCATGTCTAATTTTTTTGGCCGTTCATATTTGGGAGTTGGTGATGGACAGGGAGGCCTGGCATGCTGCAGTCCATGGGATCACAAAGAGTTGGACACAACTGACTGACTGAACTGAACTGATACCACCTGGAGTAGAAAATGGTTAGCCACTCCAGTATTCCTGCATGGAGAATTTTCCATGGACAGAGAAGCCTGGTGGACTACAGATCACAGGATTGCAGAATCAGACACAACAACTGGGCACGCACATACATCTATATACCTACCTATCTGTACACACTTACACAAGTATACATACACACATATAAACACATAAATATGGAGGTTGTATTAATTACAGTATATATACATATACGAAAGTGAAAATCACTCAGTCGTGTCTGACTCTTTGCAAGCCCATGGACTATACACAGTCCATGGAATTCTCCAGGCCAGAATACTAGATATGTAGCTTTTCCCTTCTCCAGGGGATCTTCCCAACCCAGGGATCGAACCCAGGTTTCCCGAATTGCAGGCGGATTCTTTACCAGCTGAGCCACAAGGTAAGCCCATAAACAAACATATATATACACATACATATATGCATTCACATACACACACACACACACACACACACACACACACACACATATATATATGAGCAGAATATGTTACAGGCCTTTCTTGCTAACAGGAAAGCCATCTGTAAAGCCTGAATTTCACAAGCCAATCCTTTGTCAAGGCCCCAAGGTAGACATGGGGGCATCAAGGGATAGGGCCTCACTCTAGGCTCCCTACACCAAGAGTGTCTATAACTAGATGTGTTAGGGGAAGCATACTGACTGAAGTCGCCCACCCTGGCCAGGCACCATAGTAATCATTTGCATGAGTTGTTTTATGACAGGAGGTCCTGGTAAGGAACACAAAACTAATAAGCCACTACCAACCGGAAGAGTTCAAGAAAGGTCAAAAGGAGACACCGCATGTCCGACCACCTCCCAGAATCCTCCTCTCTGGCATCCATCTTGGCTGAACAAGGCGTGCACCACCAGGAAGGACTCTGAGTCAGAATGATTGGCTAAAGACAACCCAGAAACTAATCCCGTCACCATAAAACCCAGACTGTGAGCCATGTGCAATGTGCCTTAAAAATTTGTTTCCTGATCTCATACCAAGTGAGCTTTTGGAGATCATGGGTCTGAGGATTTGGTGAGAAATCCAGCCTCCAAGTGAGGCAGTGGGGCATCCAGTCCTCTCAGCTGGTGGCTCACTGCCCTGGAGACAGGAGAGGAGACCAGTCTGCCCCTGCAGGAGGCAGGGCAGAGGGGGGAAGGGGGCCTCGCAGGTAACGTCCCCCCTCCCCTGCTGATGGCCAGGCTGTGATCACACTAGGGACCTCTTTCAGGGAACACTAGACCACCCCTTCCCCACCCCGGGCCTACTGGGGAGACTTAGCAAATGCACAAAGAAGTCCAGTGCCCACTGGGTCTTCCCAACTGGGAAATCTCTGCGGGGTATGACTGAGGTGAGGGGGCTTCTGTGGATGCCTGGGGTTCCCAACTGTCATTTATGAAACTCTGTGATGTAAGAAATGAAGTGTTTCCTGCCATATCAAAGAACAAGGATGTCACAGCCACCAGCCCTCCAAATGTGAATTCCTGAGCCCAGAGGCGCCCAGGAGAAACAATACCTGCCACCAGGCAGTCATCAGCCACTCCCTCGCTCAGCATTCAGCAGCTGGGAAGAGCAGGAGGTGGGGCAAGGGGG
>NW_011494897.1:1228158-1250396 GCF_000754665.1 Bison bison bison
TGGGATGGGAGACGGGGAGGGGGTTGGGATGGGAGACTGGGAGGTGAGAAACGCAGGATGCTGGCCCCGGAGAGCCGAGATGCATTTGAAAGGAATGATTTCAGTGAACCCAGAATCTTGTATCTTCCCATATGCAGAAAAAAGGATAAATTCCTTAACTTGAGGTATCTGTGTGTGTGTGTGTGTATGTGTTAGTCGTTCAGTCTTGTCCGACTCTTTGCAACCCCATGGACTGTAGCCCACCAGGCTTCTCTGTCCACGGGGTTCTCCAGGCAAGAATACTGGAGTGGGTTGCCATTTCCTCCTGCAGGGGATCTTCCCAACCCAGGGATCGAATTGTCCCTTATGTCCCCTGCACCGGCAGGTGGGTTCCTTACTGTTATGGCCACCTGAGATACCTGGTCTCCCTTAATTAACAATAATTTTTCCATGTTCAGACTACCTGACATTTATCGAAAACTTCTATACAACCTGAACACACACCTCCCACCCTCCCCCACCCCCACCCCTGTCTCCTAGGGGCAGTTCCCTCAGGGTCACTTGAAATGCTGTCTCTGGGGTCTGAAGTCCTAAAAATTCCCACCGAATAAAACATAACTCTCTGCTCCTAGGTTGTGACTATTTTTTAAGTCAACAGTGGAAATAAACTCTGAGTTTCAAACAACTAATTGAGGGACGAAAAGGCAAGGCCACATCATATAAAATCCTTTGTTGCTGTTGTTCAGTCGCTAAGTCAAGTCATGTAAAATGGAATCTCTAGAGTCTAGCCAGGACTTTTGACGAGCAATGTTCAAATGCAACACTGCAAGACGGTCATAGAGCCTGGCTCGCCTCCTGAAGAACCGCGACCTCCCAGAGGGTGTGACCAATAACACAGCTCCTGTATCTGGAAGTGACGGGTCTCTGGCGCCCGGGCCTGGAAGGAGCTAACAAGAGTAGACGCACTTCGCCACACGAGGGCGCTGCGGGCACAGGCATGCAAGCCCATCGGGCAGCCAGTGCAGAACCCTGCCAGCTCTCCTCAGCTTCCCAAGTACCTCTCCGTTCCATTTCTTTTTACAAGTGCTGATGAATTTCATATAGCAAAGCCACATAGCTGTGTAAAGCCGACCTCATGATTATCATATAAAGCGAGAAGCCTGAAATTTTCAGTTAGATTTCCTAGTTTACAAGACATTTAATCTGCTCTTAACGGGCTTCCCAGGTGACTCAGTGGTAAAGAGACACAGGTTCAGGCCCTGGATGCGGAAGATCCCCTGGAGAAAGAAATGGCAACCCACTCCAGTATTCTTGCCTGGAGAAATCCCATGGACAGAGGAGCCCGGCGGGCTACAGTCCATGGGGTCACAAAGAACTGGACACGACTGAGTGACTGCTGCTGCTGCTGTTAAGTCGCTTCAGTAGTGTCCGACTCTTTGCAACCCCATAGACGGCAGCCCACCAGGCTCCCCCGTCCCTGAGATTCTCCAGGCAAGAACACTGGAGTGGGTTGCCATTTCCTTCTCCAATGCATGAAAGTGAAAAGTGAAAGTGAAGACGCTCAGTCGTGTCCGACTCTTAGCGACCCCATGGCTGCAGCCTTCCAGGCTCCTCCATCCGTGGGATTTTCCAGGCAAGAGTACTGGAGTGGGGTGCCATCGCCTTCTCCGACTGAGTGACTACACAGAGCAGAAGAGGAGCTGAAGCTCTCTAGACTCTAGCTTCACATACTTCTGCCCCTCTTTCTCAGCCCCTCAAAGTCTCTGTGGCAAATAGTTCAAGTTACTGAGATGCAATCAAAAAATAAAGGTATAGGGAGATCCTCTTAAGTAAAGGCAGTAACACCATCGACAACTTCTTGAGGAACATGAATGTCTGACTGCTCCTCCATCCAGAACTTGTGTCTCCCTTGTGCTCATCATGTTGGCTTTTCTAAATCAGGACTAATTTCCCTGAGGTCCTTCGAGGTCCCCTAGCAAAGTGGGGATGTCATAAAAGTTCCCTGGAGGAGAACAGAGACCCCTATTTGAAAGGCATGCCATAAAGTGATGAGGGGAGCCCCTGTAGTCAACCATATGCATACAACACCAAGAGTGAACCCTAAGGCCAGCTATGGACTTTGGGTGATTATGATGTCAGTATAGATTCATCCTTGGCTAAAAAATGCCAAGTGAGTGATGCTGATACCAGGGGAGGCTACATATGGGGGGCTAGAAATAGATGGGAAATGGTCACTGAGATAAGAAGCACTGGTCAATTTTATTATTTTATTTAAATATTTATTTGTATATTTATTTATTTGGCTGTGTAGGGTCCCAGCTGCAGCACTCAAGATTTTCTTTGTATCATGGGAGATCTTTCGTTGAGGCTCACAGACGCTCTAGTTGTGGCACACGGGATCAGTTGTTCCAGGGCATGTAAGGATCTTAGTTCCCCAACCAGGGATCCAACCCGTGTCCCCTGCATTGCAAGGCGGATTCCTAACCACTGGACCACCAGGGAAGTCCCAGTTTTATTATTTTTTAAACTTCATTGCTCCACATTCCCAGAATTCAAGCATACCACACCGGCCCAAAGGAAACTGCTTTTTTAAAAATCTGCTTAATATTCTGAATTACATAGAAAAAGTACAAAGTGCTTTGGGTCCCAAAGAGTAAATGTTGCGCAATGCATCCTCCTATTGCTCTATGATTTTGCAATAAATAATGGCCTGGATTTTTGCACTATGCTTAGGTTTGCTGTATGTTTATTATTAGTTGGTCTATGAAATATTTAAGTGCATTATCATTTTACATTAATATTTAACAGAGTCCCGCTAACTGGAAGGGTTATAGATGGTGCCAGGTAGACAGGTGAGTGCATCAGGCCCTTAACTCTTGGGCTTTTTAATTTAAAGGAGAATAAATCAACCCCATTAGCATCATTTTATAGTAAAGATTTTCTTAATATGCATTTCCAAAGGACTCTTCTATTCAAATAAGAATACTCTTCCTTATGTACTATTTCTGTAAGCCTATCACAATGCAGGAAAAAAACAACAAATGGACTTTGGAGTACAAGGTCACTTAACATTTTTTAAACTGAAAAAAGCAAGGCTCCACCCACTCAAATTGCCTAAGCAAATATAATTTGGCTTACATCAGCTCGGTTCAGTTTGACATGTTAGAGGTGAGCCAAAAATTCTTAGTTGGCAAGTTACAGGAAAGCAAAAATTCTTGAGCCAGGAATGGGAGTATCTTTTCTTCTTCTTCCTCTGGTTCAAGATCTTATACTAAAACTAATATCTTTAGTGGAGACAAATCAAGAAAAATTGTATTCCCTAAAAGAAAGTGTCTCAGCAAAGAATGGGCCAGTTTTACAGGAGTCCTGTGCAAGAATTTTTGCTTCATGGACTAATTTCTGATCCGTCTTCAGCATTATCAATACTGAGTCTCATTTCATTCTGTATTTAACAAGTATCTAATGACTCTGAACTTCTGCACCCTCTATTCATCAGCACAGAAAAACAGAACAGGGGAGAAATAGGCGGGTTTACTGGGAATGTCTCTGGAAAGGCTTGAGCCTCAAGCTCTGGACCCTTTTGAGACCCTGCACTTAATCTTGGTTTTGTTATTTTCTTTTCATAAAGAGCCCCCTCAAATTGTATCCATTCAGGTGACACCAAATTTGGGTTATTCCTGGGGGAGAAACCAAGTCTCTTCCATCAGGCGGCTGATGCCCAGAGTATGTCAGCCCTGTTTCTCCCACCCCCTCTGTCACCCTTGCCCCCCCCCCTCTCCTAAATCAGCACTTTCCTGGGCACTGTTTGCACAAGAGTCACCCGGGATGGTGCTGCCCACACAGTCACGGGCCTGATCGTAATTCTGACCCAGGTTTCAGGTAAGGCGGGCTGATCTCCCTCTGGGGACGAAGCATGGCACGGATGTTTCTGCCTCAGTTTCCCTAACTTTCCAAGCACTTTCTAGAGAGCTGCCCAGGGTAAAATCGTGCAGCTCGCAGTATCATGCAGTTTGGTCATATTTGTTGGGTCTGTGAAAATAATAATTACTTCCTCATTCAAAATCATTACCAACTCTTCCTTATCCACAATATAAAATCTAAACTCCTGGGACTTCTCTGGTAGTCTAGTGGTTATGAGTCCACCTTGTGATGCAGAGGACACGGGTTCAATCTCTGGTTCTGGGAACTAAGATCCACATGCTATGGGGCAACTAAGCCTGTGTGCTACAACTAGAGAAAGCCCTTGGCCGCAATGAAGATCTAGTGCTGCCCAAAAAAAAGATTTTTTACTTTATAAAAAATAAAATTCAACCTCCTCAGCATGGTGGCCTCTAGCAAGCTCCAGGTCCAGCCACCTCATACCACTTCTCCTCTACCTGCAGCGTCCCTGTGATTCTGAAATGACCCCAGGCACCCTTGATGTAACAGCCTGTGCTGCTTTTAGGCCTTCTAACTGGTGGCCTCCTTTACCCACCGTGACCCTTGCTCCCCGTCACCAGCACACACAACAACACACTTCACAGCACAGCTCCTGGGTAGCTTGATCTGACCCCTCTCTGCTCCCACTCCTCCCTTCTCCAGGCAGGTGTAGGCACTTCTAAGCATCCTTGGCCCCTGATAAGTACGTGCATTAAAGCTCTCCTCATGCTGGCCTGCCATTGCCTCCCAGCCATTCCTCCCCTATCAGGAAATTCTGAAGGGCAGGGTCTGTATCTTTTCATCGCTGTATCCAAGATTCTTATTATGGGCCACAGTGCCAGTCAATTAAAAAAAATCATTTTTAATTAAAAAATTTAATTAAAATCAATTAAAATTTTTTTAACAAATGTAGAGAGGGATTCAAGATATTAGATAACAAACAACAGGATAATATCAACAAGTAGACAACTTCTGTATACCCTAGTTATTGCTTTTATTATCAAATGAAGTATCTTCATGTACGAGGATTATACTAGCCTCCGTGCAAAGGTTTATCCTAAAGAACAACATTTACCAGCAAATGGGGCACATTTTACTCACACAGAAGGATGCGGGGATCAACCAAGGGAGCAAAGAATTGAGAAGGTACTTAAGATCCTCTAAAAATTAGCTTCTTGGGATCTCTCGATTGGAATCAACATCTCCACTCCTCAGAAGCTGGAGCTGTAAGTCCTGGGTTCTAATCCAAAGCCACTACTTCCATGCCTAACAAGTTGTGTAACACCTGCAAGCTTCTGTTCCCTTATAAAAAGGAGAAAATAGTATAGACTTCACAGCACTGTCCTAAGGAACAAATAGAGTAATTTGCATGACGCCGTCCATTGATTCTGTGTCTGGTACCCAGTAAACAATGAACGAATGGTTGCTGTTATTTCCAGTGCTTATAAAGTTAAGCTTTATAATACAATCCTGATGTTTAATAGGATTCCTAGTACTTGTTATTACAGAGCAACATACAACTATATATATTTCACATACAAGTCACAGGTACAAAGAGCTGATGTGGTTGTCCTTTTAGGGCTAAAAGGGGCTGAGTCTTCGTAGGGTGAAAATTTCTAGTTTCAACCACATAGCAGAGCATATGAGTCCTCTGGGAGATAATTCAGGCCACAGAGTGACATGTCTCCAGGTTGTGGTTTACAAGTAATCTCCTGTATCCTCCTGGCCTCCACTCTGGGGTCTGGAGCTTTCAGAAGTCTCAAATCTTTCAGCGCTCCTGGATGGTACAGGTACATTTTTTTTTTCCGTGTAGCTATCTCTGAGCTGTGGTTATCAATACACTCTAGCCTAGTTCCATTGTTGTTGTTTAGTTGCTCAATCTGACTCTTTGCAACCCCATGGACTGTAGCCTACCAGGCTTCTCTGTCCAAGTAATTTCCCAGGCAAGAGAGTTGTAATTTTTTTCTCCAGGGGATCTTCCCCACCCAGAGATGAAACCTGCCTCTCCTGAGTTGCAGGCGAATTCTTTATTGCTGACCCACCAGAAAAGTCCCAGTCTAGACCCAGTCTTGCTAGTTTGGGAGTTCCAATTGCTGGCTTTGGGGCCTGAGCAGTAAAGGGTGAGCAGCGCCCCCCGGAGGCCAGCGAGGAGATAGCGGCAGCAATAAGTGAACCACTCCACGCAAGACGCAGGCGAATCTCTCAAACCACCAACCTGGCCATCCTCAGAGAGTCCGACTTGGCGCTGACCCGGGGGCACCTCTAGACATTATGCATAAAAGCAGAGAGCCGCTTACCTCCTCAAAAGCACTGCAGCCTGTCACCACGATATTTGGCCTGAAATTGTTTATTTTCACTTTCTTCTCCATCCTGGTATTCAGATCGGCCAGGGAGGCTTCCGACAGGATCATGACGGGGCTGCAGTCCGGGTAGGCCACCTGCGCCAAGGACACAGCACCGTCAGGCCTCGCTGCCCGTGGAACGGGCTCAGCCCAGCCGCCAAGCTAGGTGAAGCCCAGAAGCCGACCCACCAGAGTGCAGAAGGGGTGAGCTGTGTTCAGGAGGGAGAGGTGACTCCACGGGCTTGGAAACGGCCGGATCAGCGCCGGAGCAGGGTTCCTGCCCCCAGCCCCCACCCCCACCCCAGGGGCGCAGATGGGGCTCCCTGTCCACACACAGAAAGCAGCAGGGCCAATGCTACCCTGCAGCCCCATTTCTTGCTCCTCACTCCCGCCCAGGAGCCTCTGCCACATCACCACCACCATCACCAGACAGGGGAAGGGTCTGCTGCCAATCAGCTCTGCTCTAGCCCTGGTTTCCTTTAGTTGCGCCATTCACTCCTGTGCATTTAGTAAGCACCACCTATGCATCAGACACTGTTCTAGGAGGGGAAATAGCGTGAATACAGCAGATAAAACCACCTGCATTCAAGGAGCTTATAGTTCAGGGATCGTGGGGAGAGACACCCCGAGATGGATTTTGAGCCTCATCTCACTGCAGAATCAAAGCCTTTGGTTTGGGGGCTGTAGCTGACTCAGGGGAGGTGAGGTGCCTTTTAAACACCAGAAATGATCACACCTCACTGACTGTGAAGGGTGGACTTGGATAAACTCTGCTTCTGTGATTTTAGAAGACCTGGATTTAGAAAACCTCATGGGGTCACACAGAGTCAGACACGACTGAAGTGACGTAGCAGCAGCAGCATGGACAGGGGAGCCTGATGGGCTACAGTCCATGGGGTCACAAAGAGTCGGACACGACTGAATGACTGAGTACATAAGCACATAAACCTCACTTTGGCCTGCCAGCTCATCTTCTCTGTCCTCGACACCTGTCCAGGTAGCGCCCTCAGAAGCCCCCTGGGTCACCCCTTAGTTCTGTTCAGTTCAGTCGCTCAGTCGTGTCCTGCTCCTTGCAACCCCACGGACTGCAGCACACCAGGCTTCCCTGTCCCATCACCAGCTCCCGGAGCTTGCTCAAACTCATGTCCAGCAAGTTGGTGATGCCATCCAAGCATCTCATCCTCTGTCATCCCCTTCTCCTCCTGCCTTCAACCTTTCCCAGCATCAGGGGCTTTTCCAATGAGTCAGTTCTTCAAATCAGGTGGCCAAAGGATTGGAGCTTCAGCTTCAGCATCAGTCCTTCCTAACTGGAGCCCCAAAGGAGGCTCTTTGTGGGCCCAGAAGGAAACCGGAAGGGAAGGGCAGCTCCCCGCAAGCTCACCTGGTAATTCTTGTCCAAAGAAGGGAAAATTTCATTTGACGCTCTTGCCTTCATGTTCTTTTCAAACTGAACCAGCCTGAACGCGTCCGTTTTCAAGAAGCTGGTGAACCACTGAGCAGCCTCGTCGCCACAGTCCCTGCCCTGGATGTCAAGACCAAACACCCTGGAAAGGTCACAGAGAGCAGGGGGTTTACATTCGTACCTCAACACACTGAGTGGTGGGGTCAAGGTGGAAGAGCTGGGCTGCTGGGATCTGACTATCCTGGGAGACGGTGAGTGGTCCGTGGGCCAAAACTGGGCAGAAGCAGAGCGGGAGGGAGCAGGGAAGAACCCGTAAGATGCTCACAACTCATGCAGTTACAAGCTGAAATACCGATTTTGTTTCAAGAGGCTGGGCTGGAGCCTGATGCTCAGCTTCGGGATGCCTAGGCTGCTGGTCCACAGACCACACTTTGAGTCACAAGGATTTAGGATGCTTCAGAAAGGGAGAGGGACCATGGTGTGGTAGAAACGCCCTGAACTTGGAGTCTGGTAGACCTGGTTCAAACTGGAACTCTACCCTCTCTAATCTTATGACTTTTAGCAAATCATTAAACTCCTCTGACCTTCTGTCTCAGTTACAAATTGGAAATAATAATATATTACCTGCTTCACAAAGTGGACACAGGTTCCACCAGATAATGAAGTAGTCTTCAAGGATTTTTTTGCTTGAGCGGCCTCAAAAGATAAAAGCTATATACCTCCCCCACTAAAAAAAGCTATGTACCCCTCACAGAATTGCAAGTTGACATGTAAACTTTTCTTCTTTTTTTTTTTAACTGAAATATAGTTGATTGACAATATTGTGTTAGTTTCAGATATAAATGATTGAGTTATATATATACTTTTCCAGGTTATTTTCCACTACAAGTTACACAAGACATTGACTATAGTTCCCTGTTTTATGGGCTTTCCAAGTAGCCATAAAGAATCCACCTGCCAATGCAGGAATTCAATCCCTGGGTAAGGAAGATCCCCTGGAGGAGGAAATGGCAACCCAATTCAGTATTGTCACCTGGATAAGTCCATAGACAGAGAAGCCTGATGGGCTACGGTCCAGGGGGTCACGAAGAGTCAGACATGACTGAGCAGGCATGCACTGTGCGTGTCCCTGTTTTATACAGCAAATCCTTGTTGCTTATCTATTTTATGTATTGTAGTTCATATCTGTTCATCTCAGGCTCTTAATTTTTCCCTCTCTCCTTCACTTTCCCCTTGGGAAACAATAAGCTTGTTTTCTATGTCTGTGTTTCTGTTTCTGTTTTGTATATAGATTCATTTGTATTATATGTTAGATTTCACATATATGTGATAGCATATAATATTTGTCTTCCTCTGTCTGCAGTTCACGGGGTCACAGAGTCAGACACAACTGAGCGACTGAACTGTCTGACTTACTTTACTTAGTATGATTTTCTCTAGGTCCATCTGTATTTTTTATAAGTTTAATTTATTATGAAAGATTAAATTTCCATTGAATTGTAAATATTAACATTTAAAGTAAAATTATATCATAATTTATATGTCATATCTTAATATTATAAATACATATAAATTATATTAAAATAAAATAAAATTATGCTTTTAAAAGCATGCAATGGAATTCAAATGCCAGGGAAGTTTGATAGCTATTTTTAAAAACTATTTTTAATAATACATGATTAAGTCCTGGGTGTTCATTGGAAGGACTGATGTTGAAGCTGAAACTCCAATACTTTGGCCACCTGATGGGAAGAGCTGATTCATTTGAAAAGACCCTGATGCTGGGAAAGATTGAGGGCAGGAGGAGAAGGGGACGACAGAGGATGAGATGGTTGGATGGCATCTCCAACTCAATGGACATGGGTTTGGGTGGACTCCGGGAGTTGGTGATGGACAGGGAGGCCTGGCGTGCTGTGGTTCAGGGGGTCACAGAGTCGGACATGATTGAGCAACTGAACTGAACTGAACTGAAGGACTTCTTTTCTGGCCCACATTTTAAAAATTATTTTCAAATTTTTTCCCAGTCTAGGACTCCCCCAGTGGTCCAGTGGTTAAGATGCCATGCTTCTGCTGTAGGAGGCATGGGTTCCAACCCCGGTTGAGAAAGTTTCACATGCTACCTGGGGCAGCCAAAGGGAAAAAAAATGTTTTCCTAGTTTTATTGAAACATAATTGACATACAGCACTGCGTAAGTTCAGGGTATAGAGCATAACGACTTGACTTACATGTATTGTGAAATGATTACAAGTTTAGTTAGCAGTCCTCATCTCATATTTTTTTTAAGGTCTTTTTTTCTTATGATGAGAACTCTTAGGATTCACTGTCTTCACAGATGGAATGAAAGAAGTCGATTTATAATAATTCCACTCATCCTTTGAATCGTTCTATGATCTTTGGCATTTAGTAATCATTCATTAAAAGTGTTTTTAATAATTTATCAGCAACAATTTGACTAGACGGGCCTTCATTTTAGCGTAAGACAAAGACTTTGAATCACCATCTTGTGCAATGACTTTACTCCCATCATTAGAAAGATTCTCCTTTAGCAATACCAGTATTCTTTTATTGTCTTGGCCCCACAGGTTTTTCCCTCCCAGGGCTGTGCTCTCTACCAAGACAAGGGATGGGCAAGCCTTTCCTCTGTGCCAAGGAGAGGTGGAGAAGAGAATTTGCCCCCTGCAGGTAATATCACAGCCGGAGAGAGAACCTATAAGATTCAAGGATCTGGAAACTGACTCCCTTAAAGGGATCCCAGCCCTCACGTACCACAGGAGGTGTCTGCTTCCCTGTGAGTGCCTCCTCCAGTCTGAAGGCCCCTGGGGTGATGGATGTGAGGGAATCCGAGATGGACCGTGAGATGCTCCCCGAGGCCCACACCTTGTCTAATGGCTAGACTCACCCCACCTACTGTCAAATCTCCATGCAGTTCTTCTGAAGTTTCTTGGACCTTTGCCTTCTCTCTAAACGCTCTTCTTGGAGCCACTGTTTGGACTCTGACTAACCCCTGCTCCAACCCCATGGTCCTCTCATGATCCTCTCCCTCACCGCCTTCAGCCTTTCCCCTAAAACTCTCCTCCACCAGTTTACTACTCTGTACAGATCTGCTCCCCGGGCTGAGTGCTTCCTTCAACCCCCTTCAGGACAGCCCTCCTGCGTAAGTGCACACACTTCCACCCACTCCGGTGAGCCTAGTGCGGGCTCTTTGAGAAGCAGAGAGCACCCAGCAGGTCAGGGGAAGACTGATTATCCAGTGCCCCTGAAAGTTACCCCCAACTGATCCTTCCTCCCTCCCCTCCCTGCTGCAGACTCTACCCTTCTGTCATCCCACCTCCTGCAATTCTCTCCGAATTTTATGAAAAGTTCACTTTCTTCCATATTTCTAAATGAAATGTTCTATCATCACCACCCCACAGAAAAGAACCGCATCTCCCTGAGTGAGCATAACAGAACTACATTAGTTAGTAATCTAATTTAGTTCAGGGTTGAAGGTAAACAACTCTGAATATTTAACGGAAGGACTGATGCTGAAGCTGAAGCCCCAATACTTTGGTCACTTGATGCAAAGAGCCAACTCGTTAGAAAAGACTCTGATGCTGGGAAAGGTTGAAGGCAGGAGGAAAAGGGGACAACAGAGGATGAGATGGTTGGATGGCATCCCTGACTCAATGGACATGAGTTTGAGCAAACTCTGGGAGATAGTGAAAGACAGGGAAGCCTGGCATGCTGCAGTCCATGGGGTCACACAGAGTTGGACACGACTGAGCGACTGAACAACAACAAGGTTAGTGATCTACTAATTCATAAAGCAAAATAACTCACTAAAAATATTTGAGAAGACATAAAAGCTTGAATGGAGTTTTACAAAGAAAATCTAGGCAGTTTTACTGGAAAGTTTCACCAATAATAAAGGATAAAAACTATCAAATGTAAATAGAAAAAAATTTTAATTGTCGTCACTTAAAATAGGACAAAGAGATCAGATGTCTAGGACTCAATCTAACAAGAGATGTACAATTCTATTATAGAGAAAATTATGAAATTTTGTTAAAGAAATGAAATAAGACACAAATAAGGGAGAAAAGATAACACAGTCATGGATAGAGAGGCTATGGACAATAAAGATGATAACTATGTGAGACATCATTTATTTAAGGGCCTGCTATGAATCAGGCACTCTTGAAATAAATAAATAAATTCATTTCAATTTGCCCTAAATGGAGCCTCAAATTCAGTGCAATTCCAATCAAAATCCTAAAAGGATTTTACATGGAATTTGACAAGTTGATTCTAAAATTTGTAGGAAGAAATTCCCTGGCAGTCCAGAGGTTGGGACTCTGCACTTCTACTACAGTGGGAATGGGTTCGATCCCTGCTTGGAGAACCAAGATCCTGCCTTCCACACAGTGAGGCCAAAAAAATAAAATAAAAACAATAACAATGTCCCATTGATTAAAAAATAAAAGTGTGAAGTCCAAGGATAGTCAAGACACTTGGAAGATAAAATAATGAGACTCATCTTACTCAATATCAAGATATAAAGTTAAAGAAATTAAGACAGTGACGGATAGGATCAGGAATGGATACAGAATCCAGTGCAAAGGAGAGAGAGCTCAGAAAATAACTGACACTTCCTAAAGAAGCAAGTGGCTCAGTGGTAAAGAAGCAGGAGATGCAGATTCAGTCCCTGGGTAGGGAAGATCCCCTGGACATGGAAATAGCAACCCACTCCAGTATTCTTGCTTGGAAAATCCCATGGACAAAGAAGCCTGGTGGGCTGCAGTCCATTGGATTGCAAGAGTCAGACATTACTTTTGCAACAGCAAAAGATCTTAAGATGCCACAATGCAGGTGGCATTATAGATCACTGGGAAACAAACGATTGTTCAATAAAATACTGGAACACTTGATAACTGTATAAGAAAATCAAATTGAATTTCTACCTCAAATCACCATCAAAAATCAACAATAAAAAACAAGTAAATAAACTTTAGATGCAAAAACATAAGTAAGAAAGGCAAAACTTCAATAGTTTTAGAAAAAGAATAGCAGGAGAATTTTTTATAACTTTGGAATAGAGTATATTTCTTAAGACACATAAAAAAGGGCTAATTCCCCCCCAAAAGGTTAATTACTTTGAATATCATAAAATTTTAAATGTCTATTTTTCAGAAGATATCATAAAAAAGATTTAAAAAATCACAAAGCAGGATTTTGCATCTCTTATAATTGACCAAAGATTTGTATAGATCCAACCTAAAGAACTCCCCATCAATAGGGAAAACTTGGGCATGAAACATAAAAAATAATTTCATAGACAAAAAGAACACAAGGAACCAACAACTATAAAGAAAAAATATTTAGCCTCCAGATTTTAATGGAATGCCTAGAAATGCAAATTAAAACCACAAAGAGATACCACCTAATTCATTTTAAAGATACTTGCAGAATTAAAAATATAAGAAAAGCCAGATGATGAGGACTGGTAACAAATCTAATTGATGAGGACATGAGGCAATGAACCCTTACTCTGATGAGGTATAAATTGGTACAATTTTGGGAACCGATTAGGTATTTCCTTATCAAAATTAACATGCAGATACCCAATGACTCAGTAATTCTACTCCTAAGCTCATGCTCTAAAGAATTAAAGATATGTACAAAAACGTTCTTAGGACAGTTTTCATATTAGAAAAAAAAACTGCAAAATGACATGAGTTAATGGAGAAGAGCAGAAAGAAGTTATAGCAAAGTCATACAGTGGAAACTACACAGCAGTGAAAAAACTCAACTATAGCTTCCAGCCACAAGCCACAGATGAATCTTATAATGTTGAAAAGAACAGGCAGCTACAGAAGAATACATATTGCGTAATGACATTTTATAAACTTGAAGCAAAACTTAACCATATATTATCTAGGAGCACATCCATATATAAAAAGGAGAGTAGCAGGAACCAGGAGAAAAAGAAATTCGGGACCCTGGTTTCTCTGAGGGGCAGGACATCATGAAGGTACTTGAAATAAATCCATTCATGTTGTATTTCCTAAGTTGGGTATGGTGCTACAGGTGTTTGTTTCAGTATTATGTTTTATAACTTACATATACTTTATGTGGGGCTTCCCTGATAGCTCAGTTGGTAAAGAATCCGCCTGCAATGCAGGAAGGAGACCCTGGTTCCATTTCTGGGTCGGGAAGATCCGCTGGAGAAGGGTTAGGTTACCCACTCCAGTATTCTTGGGCTTCCCTTGTGGCTCAGCTGGTAAAGAATCCACCTGCAATGCTGGAGACTTGGGTTCAAATCCCTGGGTTGGGAAGATCCCCTGGAGAAGGGAAAGGCTACCCACTCCAGTATTCAGGCCTGGAGAATTCCACGGACTGTGTAGTCCATGGGTCACAAAGAGTCGGACATGACTGAGCGACTTTCATTTCCATACTTTATGTAGATTCCTCACATATCAAATATTTAATTATATGATATTGTCAGTGGTCAATATATCTCATAATGGAATGAAACCCAGCTGGAGAAATTTCTTCTTCAAAGCAAACTATTACTTTAGTTATATATTAAAAAAAAAAAAAAAAACTTCTGTTGGACTGTCCAGGTTTTAAGTCATTTCTTTCTCACACCTGAAAATACGTTTGGACTTTTAAGACATCAATCGTTCATAAATCATGATAATTAAGAAGCCCTACTGCTCTACAATCACTCTCAAAAAATAAAACAACACCACATAAGGTGAATAGGGAAAGCTGGTTAAAGAAACTAACAATGAAAGTTAATCAAATCCATGACACTGCATCCCCATCCCTATGGTTCTGTTAAGGAATCTCCTTTACTTTTTCTGAGCTTGGTCTCCTCATTTGTAAAGTGTACTGATATCTGCCTCATAAACTTACTGAGATAATTAACTGAAATACTGTAGTCAATGAATGATTGCTTCAGGCTTTCAAAACTCTAGAACCTGGAGTGATGGGTTTCAGTTCAGACACTTTGCTAATAAAAGCACACCATGAGGGTACAGGGAGCATTCCAAGACTCTCCAATTTCCACATGCTGAGAATTCTCAGGTGGTTACAAAGGGAGCACCCATGACAAGTGTCTAAACCTCTAGGAAACGCCCTGCTAGCACAGGATAAGACCTTGAAAAGTCATGCAACTGGATGGCCCTGCAAGGGTCCCACAGACTGAAAGGAAGCCCAGGCTTGAGGTGCCTGTCTGGCCAGAGGTCAAATCTCATACCTCCTGATGCCTTAGTCTCAATCTCAGACCTCAGGGGCCACAAGAGTCAGCAGGAAAAGCCTCAGCATCCATATCATTCAACCCAGAGATACAGGCGGGAACATCTCCACTAATGAATGCCCTTGTCTGCCTGGCAATTCTGAATAGAAGTCCCTGCTACTTGAACAAAAGGAGACAAACCCTAAAGACTGGCCCTCTGTATCCTCTCTATATTCGTATTACTTTTTCTATTTTTGATGCTTTGATATCTTGGGACTTGGTGACGCTGAAGGAACTCCCCCTTCCAGGGCTAACCAATTCAGAGAGATAGTGAAACACTGGGCTTTCATATGCAAACCAGCCAATCCAAAGTCCTCACTCCAACCACCTCCCCCGTGGCATTTTACACCCTGGCCACCTTCCCCTGCTCTAATCACCAGTGTCAGATACCAGACAACCAAGGACAGCCCCTGTGCCCCAGGGCCAATTTTCCCAGAGCCTGCAGAAACCAGAATAAAGAGTCTTGCAGTTTCCTCTGCCCTCTCTGCCTCCTGGCAGACCCCGGTATTTCCCCATGTGGTCCTGCATGGCATGGGCCTCTGGTTTCTAGGCATGTGTGAATATTAAAAAAAACATCATGACAGTCATTTCTGTGTCTGCATGTCTTGCCGTATCTGATGAAAGCAAATCTAAATATCCTTAATGCAGTATTCTATTTCACTGTGTGATCTATTTCTATTTCACAAATGTGATCAAGCACTCACACTTGACCACTGGCTTGATCCCCAAATAGACTAGACTTCTCTTAAATATTTCCTTTACCAGTTTCATCATCTACTGTACAAAGTGTAGCAAAGTGGAGCACAGGGAAGAGCCTAAATGGAAATGAGTCCTGGCACAGGTCCCCGGAGCCCCAGAGCAGAGCACCTGCAGTCATGGAGCTTGTTTGAAGAAAGCAGTTTGGTCGGCAAAACCAGCTGGTCCATGCCTGGAGCCCTGAGGATCAGGCAATCGTCCTCATAGGTGATGGAGACCAGCACAAGCTGAGGTTCCTGCCGGCCAGTCACCATGTGTCCATCTTCCTTTATCACCAGCCAAAACCTGCCAAGAAACAAATAAGGGCACACTCAGAAAAGCCTTTGCCACCCACTCCAAAGCTCCCCTCTAGCTTTCTATTTCATCAAAACCCTCCCTCTTGGGGACTTCCCTGGTGGTCCAGAGGCTGAGACTCCAAGCTCCTAATGCAAAAGACCTGGGTTCGATCCCTAGTCAGGGAACTAGATCCCACATGCCGCAACTAAGAGTTTGCATGCAGCAACTAAAGATTCCAGGTGCCGCAACTAAGACTCGGAGCAACCAAATAAACATTAAAAAAAGAAAAAAAAAACTCCCTCTGCCCCCACTCAGGACCCAGCAATTTCTAGACAATATCCAAGTCTAGCCAAATTTTTTTGGTCCAAGAGATGGTGCTACCCCCGACCCCAAAAGGAGTTTGTTTGGTACAAAGAACCCTGGGAAAGAGCATCTGGCCAAAGTATGAAAATCCCCAGTCCCCAAAATCCTGGTGAGGCTGGTGTAGGGACCTCCTCTGCTGCTAGGGCTCATACATTGCTCACTTTGGGACTGTGTTTTGGTCAAAGACTTCCCTGGTTAAAGCAAAAGGTCTTCCAAGTCTTTCTGCTGTGGAACAAGAGGGAACTGACTAAATGACTACTGGTCCAGGTGGACTGAAACTCTAGACAAAGGTCTTAAATGTGTGTGACTCCAACGGATGCAAACCAGCCTCTGCTGGGTTTAACTTGCTGGGACATGTGGACCTTGATCAGGAAACCCGTAAACAGCCTTTCTTCTTCATGCACACGTTAAAACTTATATAAAGTTATAAACCAATGCCATGTCTGTATGTGTGTACTCAGTCACTCGGTTGTGTCCAATTCTTTGAGACCCCATGGACCATTTTTAAAAAGAAAGAAAATGTGGTATATCTATATGACAGAATATTATTTAGCCCTAAAAAGAAGGAAATTCTGCGATTTTTAGACAACATGGATGAAACTTGAGGGTATTAATAGTAAGTGAAGTAAGTCAGACAGAGAAAGATAAATACTGCATAATCTCCCTTGTAAATGAAATTTAATAAGCTAGGAATTGCTGGAAACAGAAAGTAGGGCACTTCCCTGGTGGTCCGGTGGCTAAGACTCCACGTTCCCCATGTGAGGGGCCCAGGTTTGCTCACTGGTGGGGGAACCGGATCCCACATGCCACAACCAGGACCTGGTGCAGTAAATATTTTACAAAGAAAGTAACGGAGAGGAGACTGGTGGCTGCCGTGGGGTGGGGGAATATGTGACCACCTTCAGGCAGTCAAAGGGTACAAACTTCGAGCTCCAAGGGGAAAAAAATGTCTGTAATGTACATTATGACATCTCTAGTTAATAATACTGTATTTACACTTGAAAATTGTTAAGAGAGAAAAATCTCAAATGCTCTCATGATAACAACAGCGACACAATGGAAATTATGTGCGGTGAAGGATGTGCTCATTAGCCTTATTACGGAAATCATTTCACAATATATGTGCGGATCTAATCATCACGTTGTACACCTGAAACTTACTCAATGTTATATTTGAGTTATCTCAGTAAAGCTGGAGAAAAAAAAAATGACTTACGCAATTCATGTGTTAGATAAGAACTCATCCTCTGGACAGTCCCCACCCCCCACCCCACCTTCTGTTCGGCTCAGCTTTCACACTCTGTGTATCACATCCAGGGAGAGAGTGGGGTGCAGAGTGAGCTGAAGAATGGAATGTTAGGCTGGGTATGCTCTTATCTATAGTAATGCATATACTGACATTTTGGGTTATACCACACACACGAGTCGATTCCTCAGTGTGCCGCCCCTAGGGAAAATGAGTTTCAACGTCACTGTTTCAGACAGAACAAGAGCAGTGGGTGAGGAACTCTGCAGACTCGGATGAGTGAACCACCACTGAAAGCTGACGCCTCCCACACGTGAGCAGGATAAAAAAGATAGCCCCTGCTGGAATGAGGGAGACATTTCAAAATATGCCTGGAGCCAGCTGGAATGGTGAGATAACCTGGTGAGCCAGGTCTCTGCCCTCTCTGACTCTGGCAGGGAGTCTTCTCTCTGGAACCTCCCCTTCAGACAACCCATCCCTGTTCAAGTGCTGGATAACTTGCCTCCAAGCCGGCAGACACAGTCTGGGTCCTGAGCCCAGGTCCCCGGCACTCGTGCCGGTGCGAGGGTACGGCGGTGGCAGTGGTGGTGGTGCCGGAGCAAAGGCATTTGGGAACCGCTGTGGCTCCTCTCCCAGGAGCTGAGGATGCTGGGCAGTGCTAGGTCCCTGACCCTCTGAGGGGGCCTCCTTGTTTTTTTCCCCAGGCATCTTTGGCTTTCAGGGTTCCCTAGCCCGTTCACCTGCAGGGTGAGAGTGAGTTCTGGGACCCAGGGCTTTTCTGCCTACCTTGTCACAGCCCTGTGATGCTGGGAAAGATTGAGGGCAGGAGGAGAAGAGGGTGACAGAGGCTGAAATGATTGGATGGCATCAATGACTCAATGGACATGAGTCTGAGCAAACTCCAGGGGATGGTGAAAGACAGGGAAGCCTGGCGTGCTACAGTCCATGGGGTTGCAAAGAGTCGGGCACCATTTAGCAGCTGAACAACAACAATTCCCTCAGGGCTGGGCCGTATTCCTTGTTTCCAGCTTCACCCTTGGGCACAGAGTCCTGGGTGGCCCTGCTCTGATGAACCCCACCAAAGCCTGCACCTGAACTTCCAACATGGCCCACCCTGCTCTGAAACGAGCCTCCCTCTGAGAGCCCCACATGACCAGGCTTATCCAGACAGGAGTCACACACCCCCACGGACCATTATTTCTAAAAATCAGCCCTTCCCTGGGCCAAGTCTAACCTCCCATCTTTCTCCCCACTCGAAACCCTGCACTCTGGTTCTCAAGCCTCACCCCCAGCTTATTGTATAATCACCTGGGTGTTAATCACTGGGAGGGGGCAGAAGTGGTGGCTGGAAGTCCTGTGCTAACCTGCAATGGTTGGGGCAAGAGGCAACTTGCAAGCAGCCTGACCCTGGGACAAGACAACAGGTGGGGGGTGGCGGGGGGGAGGGGTGTATGCAAAGTGCCATCGGCAACACACACCAGCCACCCCTATCACCCTGTAACTGGAGGGATGCTATTTTTCACCTCTTGCACACAAATAATGACCTCTGCTCTGCCAGATGAGAAAGAAAGGATCTGTCTGCAGTGTGGATTTGATCATGACCCACTTTTCCTCACCTGCAACCCTGAAAGCCAGCACCTTTGTTTTACACAGAAAACACGAGTGTGTGGCATGAAGAGCATTGCAGAGCCCAGAACTAAGTCTCCAAAGGAACAGCGATGCCCTGAACAACCCACAGCAGTGTTCAGGGAGCAGAGTGCCAGACAGATGAAAAGTGTCATTTCTAAATGAACAGACTGGCCTGGGAAGTGGGAAGGACTGAGCCAGCAAAGGAAGGAAAACAGGAGCCCCACCACAGAGAGCTGGAGGGTAAAGGAAGGAGGGAAGGACACTTGGGATAATGAACTTAGGGGACTCAGGTCTCCAAGAGGGAATAGTCTGTGCAGAAGAAATGAAGGGCTGGCTTCATAAAGGGCTGGGGTGGATTTATCAATGGGTGAGACATTCGGCCAAGGAGGACAGCCCAGAATCTGTGCCAAACAGCCAGAGTCAGCATTTTTCTGGACAGTCTTGAAACCAGCTCAAAGCTCAGGGTGCTCAGGTCCAGCGTTCACAGACACGTTAAAGGCTTTGACTAGAACAGCTCTAGAAATTGAAGTCCCAGAGCACTTAGAGAGGAAGTGCTCAGTGTCTGAGAACAGTTCCAAAGACACGGGTTCAAAATGGAAATAAATCAAGGTGGCTTTTTCCTGCCTTCTAGACTCTTTGTAATTTCATGATGGAAATCTCAAGTCGGGAGAATAACAGCATTATAGCAGATTTCTTTCCAGTTTGTTTTCCAGTTTCAGTTATCGCTTAATAAATAAAATATAGATTAGACAGGGACTTGGAGATCATCAAATTCAACCTCTTTAGCCAATGAAAAACAGGCTCAGAAGAGGTTAAATGACTTCTCTGGAGGTCTCCTGAGACTTGCTGTGATCCTTGCCCTTGTAAATTACATACTGGCTTCACAGCAAGGGCATGAGTGTTGCCCTCAGAGATATCAGTTCAAATCCCTTCAGCATATAGTGGTCTTGTTGTGATAGATGGGCTCTAGGTTAGATAGTTACAACTGGCCTCCTGTTTGCATTTCACAGGGGCCCAAAGAAGTGGGCTGGATACTTACAACTGTTAGCATTTTCTAAGACAAGAGATAGGTGGGCTCCTCCTCACTAAAAGGGCTGCCTACACCCTATCTCTCCACATTGCTAATAACAAACTTTGTATCGGCATTTACAATTTCTGCCTCTGTGATAAATGCGTTTTTCACTGGGGGCAAAGATCCAGGGGAAAAATAGCTTCTAGCCTCTAGCCCTTGCTGGCCTGGTGGCTAAGATTCCTGATTCTCATCCAGGCTATCCAGGTTCAATTCCTGGGCTGGGAATTAAGATCTCACTTCACTGCCACCTCACTGAGATCACTGTGATCTTGGGTCAGATACTCATCCTTTCTGATGCCATTTCCTTATTTGCTAAGTGGACACAATATCTAGCCCACAAGATTGCTGGATGCTTGGGGCTGGTGCACTGGGACGACCCAGAGGGATGGTGTGGGGAGGGAGGAGGGAGGAGGATTCAGGATGGGGAACACATGTATACTAATTAAATAATTTAAAAAAAAAAAAAAAGAAACATGAAGTTTAAATTATATTATCTGTTGAAAGGTCTTAGTTCAGTGTCTGCTGAGAATCAACCACTGAATAAAAGTATTCCATCGCTTTTCCCTGCCTCACCCAGTCTCCACACCACACTATCCCATCTCAAGCATATATTGTTCAAAACAAGGGAACGCTCATACAGTTCCATCTATTTTCGGACGTCCACAGAGGCAGAAAATATTCTTTTTCCATGGAAGCCAGAATCACAGCAAAGTAGTGGCAACATGCAGTGGGAAACAATAGTTCTTCCTGATGAAAAGCGGACGCAGAGGCAAGCACTGACTCTCTGTGAAATAGCATCAGTGCTTCACGTGAAGAAGAAGGGTGCAGATGTGCAGCATGAGAATGTATGTCTTCACTCTGGCTCAAGTCTTCCCAGAAATCAGGAGGCTTTTCTAATCCGTCACACTTTAATCAGCTCAGATTCTTCTTAATGGTCCCAGAGAAAACCCTCTAATGATAGCATCAGAATCACCTAGGGAGACTTTAACACCTGAGAAATGGAGTATTTGCTGCCGTATCAGCAAATATGGATGTCAACAGGCGTGCTAAGTCACTTCAATCCTGTCCGACTCTTTGTGACCCTATGGACTGTAGTGCACCAGGCTCCTCTGTCCATGGGATTCTCCAGCCAAGAATATTGGAGTGGGTTGTCTGCCTTTTCTAGGGGATCTTCCCAACCCAGGAATGAAACCCGTATCTCTTACATCCCCTGTATTGGCAGGCGGGTTCTTTACCAGTCAGCAGCAATTTCAGCCCTCCGTTGTAAGCTGGTGAGCCCTAAGGGAACTCAGGAAGAATACCTGCCATGCAGCAACTCCCTTTGTGAGCCCTGAGGAACTCAGGGTCTAAAAATAGGATGCTGGCCCCAGATAGTCAGTCAGTCAGTCATTTCAGTCGCTCAGTCGTGTCCGACTCTTTGCGACCCCATGAATCGCAGCACGCCAGGCCTCCCTGTCCATCACCAACTCCCAGAGTTCACTCAGACTCATGTCCATCGAGTCAGTGATGCCACCCAGCCATCTCATCCTCTGTCATCCCCTTCTCCTCCTGCCCTCAATCCCTCCCAGTATCAGAGTCTTTTCCAATGAGTCAACTCTTCGCATGAGGTGGCCAAAGTACTGGAGTTTCAGCTTTAGCATCATTCCTTCCAAAGAAATTCCAGGGATGATCTCCTTCAGAATGGACTGGTTGGATCTCCTTGCAGTCCAAAGGACTCTCAAGAGTCTTCTCCAACACCACAGTTCAAAGGCATCAATTCTTCGATGCTCAGCCTTCTTCACAGTCCAACTCTCACATCCATACATGACCACAGGAAAAACCATAGCCTTGACTAGAGGGACCTTTGTTGGCAAAGTAATGTCTCTGCTTTTGAATATGCTATCTAGGTTGGTTATAACTTTCCTTGCAAGGAGTAAGCGTCTTTTAATTTCATGGCTGCAGTCACCATCTGCAGTGATTTTGGAGCCCAGAAAAA
>NW_011494897.1:1250518-1251804 GCF_000754665.1 Bison bison bison
TTCCACTCTTTCCCCATCTATTTCCCATGAAGTGATGGGACCAGATGCCATGATCTTTGTTTTCTGAATGTTGAGCTTTAAGCCAACTTTTTCACTCTCCACTTTCACTTTCATCAAGAGGCTCTTTAGTTCCTCTTCAGTTTCTGCCATAAGGGTGGTGTCATCTGCATACCTGAGGTTATTCCTATTTCTCCCAGCAATCTTGATTCCAGCTTGTGTTTCTTCCAGCCCAGTGTTTCTCATGATGTACTCTGCATATAAGTTAAATAAGCAGGGTGACAATATACAGCCTTGATGTATTCCTTTTCCTATTTGGAAACAGTCTGTTGTTCCATGTCCAGTTCTAACTGTTGCTTCCTGACCGGCATACAGATTTATCAAGAGGCAGGTCAGGTGGTCTGGTATTCTCATCTCTTGAAGAATTTCCCACAGTTGATTGTAATCCACACAGTCAAAGGCTTTGGCATAGTCAAGAAAGCAGAAATAGATGTTTTTCTGGAACTCTCTTGCTTTTTCCATGATCCAGCGGATGTTGGCAATTTGATCTCTGGTTCCTCTGCCTTTTCTAAAACCAGCTTGAACATCAAGAAGTTCACGGTTCACATATTGCTGAAGCCTGCCTTGGAGAATTTTGAGCATTACTTTACTAGCATGTGAGATGAGTGCAATTGTGCGGTAGTTTGAGCATTCTTTGGCATGGCCTTTCTTTGGGATTGGAATGAAAACTGACCTTTTCCAGTCCTGTGGCCACTGCTGAGTTTTCCAAATTTTCTGGCAGACTGAGTGCAGCACTTTCACAGCATCATCTTTCAGGATTTGAAATATCTCAACTGGAATTCCATCACTTCCACTAGCTTTGTTCATAGTGATGCTTTCTAAGGTCCACTTGACTTCACATTCCAGGATGTCTGGCTCTAGATGAGTGATTACACCATTGTGATTATCTGGGTCCTTGCCGGGAGCCAGCACAGGAGTCCCCACCCATGACAAGGTCATGCGGGAGAGTTCTGGTGGGCAAGGCAGCCAGAACTCGAGGGCTGCCCATCTGGGCCTGCCTGAGCGTCTACCCCAAAATCAGAATCTGTTTTACTTTCACCAACTCCTCTGACATTCACGGGGGCTATCCCCAATCACTTTTCTCTGTAAGAAAATTAACTTAGAGCTGTAGTTAATAATTCTCCTGGGCGTAATAGGAGTGTTTCAATTCAAACCCCTCTGATGACTTTCTAGCTTGCCTGACAGGTTTGTTCAGATTCACAGCCTCCCAACCACGAGAGGCACAGGAA
>NW_011494897.1:1251904-1253086 GCF_000754665.1 Bison bison bison
TGCAGAGCTTCTCAGAGAGTTAAAATTGTTAGAATAGAACTAGTAGAGGATTTCTTTGTTGAGCTAATGCTTGCTGCCAAGTTTCCATATCCCTTACCTACTGTGTCCCTGGGAGTGTATTGATTAATATAGTTGGTGTATAGAAATGTAAGTAGTAGCTTTAATGTTTGTAACCTTGGACCCTTGAGTTAATTCTTTTCATGTTATAACCCATCACACTTTTGCCCTATAGGAATGCAACTTTATCTAATGCTTTCGGAGGGTGGTGCCTGACTTTAGAATAATCACCTTTAGAGAAAAATAAGTTTTCTGAAGAAGGGGTCATAAAATGTTAACAGGCCTCCTGGCCAGAAAATGATGTAAATCACCTAAAACTTTTGCATATGATAAGTTTGCAGAAAGAAAGCCTGGCTTCGATAAGGATCAAGGACTGCTGACCTTGCATGACTCTACTCCTTCCCCCATTATCCTCTATGTACCACTTAGGTATAAAAACTACTTTGGAAAATAAAGTGCAGGCCTTGCTCACTGAAGCTTGGTCTCCCCATGTCGTTCTTTCTCTTTCCTTTTCCTTTTCAGGCTGATCCTCTGGAGTGCAGGGGCTCTCTGCGTTCACTTTCCTGTCTGGGCTTCTAAGACCCACTCGAGAAGGTGCCTAAGGTGGGGCACCTTCCGCGATTCAAGAGGGCGCCTGTGGCCTACGTGAACAGACCAAGTCCCGTGCTGGGGCTTTACTGGCTTTCTGCGTAAAGCAAGGAATATCAGCCTCTTTTCTCTCCTCTATTTTCTTAACTGCAAAATTCTTTCCTTATCTCTATCTCTTTATCTATCCTTTTAATCGCCGACACGGTCCTCTGGAAGGAATCCCTGGATCCAAGCGGGGCAGCACCCCAGTAAGTCGTGAAGATCTTTTTTGTACAGTTCTTCTGTGTATTCTTGCCAGCTCTTCTTAATATCTTCTGCTTCTGTTAGGTCCATACCATTTCTGTCCTTTATCGAGCCCATCTTTGCATGAAATGTTCCCTTGGTATCTCTAATTTTCTTGAAGAGATCTCTAGTCTTTCCCATTCTGTTGTTTTCCTCTATTTCTTTGTATTGGTCGCTGAGGAAGGCTTTCTTATCTCTTCTTGCTATTCTTTGGAACTCTGCATTCAGATGCTTATATCTTTCCTTTTCTCCTTT
>NW_011494897.1:1253186-1256905 GCF_000754665.1 Bison bison bison
AAGAGGGTGTTTGCTATGACCAGTGCATTTTCTTGGCAAAACTCTATTAGTCTTTGCCCTGCTTCATTCTGTATTCCAAGGCCAAATTTGCATGTTACTCCAGGTGTTTCTTGACTTCCTGCTTTTGCATTCCAGTCCCCTATAATGAAAAGGACACTTTTTTTGGCTGTTAGTTCTAAAAGGTCTTGTAGGTCTTCATAGAACCGTTCAACTTCAGCTCTTCACCATTACTGGTTGGGGCATAGACTTGGATTACTGTGATATTGAATGGTTTGCCTTGGAAACGAACAGAGATCATTCTGTCGTTTTTGAGATTGCATCCAAGTACTGCATTTAGGACTCTTTTGTTGACCATGATGGCCACTCCATTTCTTCTGAGGGATTCCTGCCCGCAGTAGTAGATATAATGGTCATCTGAGTTAAATTCACCCATTCCAGTCCATTTCAGTTCGCTGATTCCTAGAATGTCGACATTCACTCTTGCCATCTCTTGTTTGACCACTTCCAATTTGCCTTGATTCATGGACCTGACATTCCAGGTTCCTATGCAGTATTGCTCTTTACAGCGTCGGACCTTGCTTCTATCACCAGTCACATCCGCAGCTGGGTATTCTTTTTGCTTTGGCTCCATCCCTTCATTCTTTCTGGAGTTATTTCTCCACTGATCTCCAGTAGTATATTGGGCACCTACTGACCTGGGGAGTTCCTCTTTCAGTATCCTATCATTTTGCCTTTTCATACTGTTCATGGGATAGGTATGGTGCATATCAGATGAATGATTTCAGTGAGCTCAGACTCTTGCATCTTCCCATAATAGAAAAGTGCTAAATTCTTTAACTTGGGATATCTAGTTTTTTTTTTAATTTACAAAAAACTTTTGACAATCAGACTGACTACCTGCCCTTTGTTGCAAAACTCCTATATAACCTGGCTCCTCTCTTCTGCCTCTTCAAACCAGTTCTCTCAAGGTCACTTGAGATGCTATCTCCCAGGTTTGAAGTCCTAAAAATTCCCACCAAATAGAACTCAACTTAGAACTCAACACAGTTCTCAACTTGTAGGTTGTGACTATGTTTTAAGTCGACACACCCCACATGAGCTTGTTTCACTCCTATTCCATAGGCCTGGGCAGTCTTAAAAAACTTTCCAGGGACTTCCCTGGTGGTACAGTGGATAGGAATCTACCTGCCAATGCAGGGGCCAAGGGTTCATTCCATCTTTGTCCAGGAAGATTCCACAGGGTGCGGAGCCACTGAAGTCCATGTGCCACAACTGCTGAGCCTGCACACCCAGAGCCTGTGCTCCTCAAGAGAAGACACCGCAATGGGAACCCTTCGTACAGCAAGGAAGAGCAGGCCCGCTCACCATAACTAGAGAAAGCGTGTACAGGAATGAAGAGCCAGCACAACCAAAAATAAATAACTCTCCAGGATTAGAAATCTGGGGTGAATGGGATGGAAAATCCCCTGTGAGCTTCATACAACACTTTTCTAAAACAACCTGAAGTTTTTCCATGCCATGGGAGCCCACATTTCTTTAAGGGAAGAGCAGTCTTCAGCGAAGAGAATACACGTGTCCCAGGAGTGAACTCAGGACAGCAGACATCCTCCGCTAGAAGGCTCCCGCAATGACCAATTTGCAAACCTCCCTCCTCTAGACACAGGACCACAGCTAATCCGTCCCAGCCAGACAGCAAAGCATCTTCATCCTAAGGAAGCAAAAAAGGAGGTTCCATTCTTCCTTGATCACTCTTTCTAGGGTTTGGAATCCTTCCCTGTCTCAACTACCAATTGGCACATGCCAGGGGTCTGGCCATCTACCTCTACAAGGATTAAACCATGTGTTGCTGCAACTGCTGACTTTCAACACCCCCTGAAAGGAGTTCAGGGTGGAGAGCGGAAATGAGGCACTGTGTGCTCTGGGAAAATCTGAGAAGACAGATCCTCAGATGGTTAGACATTATCAGGAGCCAATTTTGTGAGCCCAATTTTTGTATCTCCTCATATTTGGAAAAGCACTAAAATCCTTGAAGGTGATGACTGTTCCTCACGACTAGCAAAGCTTCACGAGACTAGTAGAAATCTTCTGGAAAAATACGTGCTTGATTGCATGTATACCCCCTTCCCCAAATCACATGCATATTGACCTTTTCCCCTGCCTCTTTGGAACAGTTTCTCAGAGCTATCTGAGGGTCTGGCTCCTAGGAGGCAGTCCTCATTTGGCCCCTAGTAACACTCACGTTGTGCTTTTTTTTTTTTTTTTTAAGTTGACACCTGTCAAGATGGCCTTCCCCTTATGCAGCTGCACCATTCTGTGTCCACAAGTATGTCTGTGGGCTCACCTCTGGGGGTAGAAAAACAACATGGCACCTTTTCTGAGGGAGGAGGATGAAATTCTGATGTGTCAGGTCCTCTGTAGGTAAGGACTTTACCTAAAGTTCTTCACTGAGGACCACTCTGCCTCTGGGGAAGGGGACACGGTCCACCTGCCATCTCCTCTCCCCAACAGAAGACTGCCCTCTGCTCATTACGTATTATAGCGGGTCAGGGCCCCAACCTCCAGCATGTCTCAGGAACCTTCCCCGGGGATTAGAAATGATGAGGGACCAGCCCTGGCAAGGCCAAAGCCAGTGTGCTTGCACAAGACTTGGTTTCAGCATTGCTCCCGTCTACCCACTAGTGCCAAGAACATTTTATTTTTCTACTATTGTGTTCATACGAAGAATCAGAAAATTTAGAACAGCAGCCTTGGAGATAAGCAATCAGACCCCATGTTTTTATAAAGCCTCTCCTCCAGGGAGGGGCAGAGACTTTGTAAGCAAGCAGGACCTTGTGGGGCTTTCCCAGGACAGTCCCTCCCCACTCTCTGCTTTAGGTCCTCTCTGAAGTACTTTGTTGTTGTTCAGTGGCTAAGTCCAGACTCTTTGCAAACCCATGGACTACAACACGCCTAGATAACAGTATTTGATACATATTTCCTGGGCTGTTTTATAGATATGAAACCCCTCACCAAATGGAAGATGTTAACTACTAGATGACCATGAGTACACAGCTCCAAGCCTCCTGGAGCCTAAGGAATAATAACATTAACTCCTGTGACACCCCCATGTTACTTCACTGTAAGCCAGTCAAGAGAATTGTGCAGGATCTTATTTCTGACCCTGCGATACCCCTCACCTGGCTTTAAAAATGCTTTGTCAAGGGACTTCCCTGGTGGTTCAGTGGCTGGGACTCTGCGATCCCAGTGCAGGGCCGGGGTTTGATCTCTGGTCAGGGAGCTGGATCCCATGTGCTGCAACTAGTAGCTCACAGGTCACAAGCAGAGATCCCAGCACAGACCAACAAATAAAGATTTTTAAAAAGCTTTGTCAAAACCTTTCCAGGAGAGGTTTCAGAGAGGCCTGCGACACCAGTCTTCTTGCATGGTCCTGCAATAAAGATTTCTCCACTCCAAACTCCAGCCTTGTGGGTTGTTTGGCCTCACTGAGCCCTCCAGGCACAAAAACTTGCAGCTAACAGTTTGCCTCCACTACCTTTCCAAATCTGAACCAGACACGAACTTGACCTTTCTATCTACAAGATCAGAGACAACCCAGGAAACCCAAGCAGCAAACCTCTATTGTCCTTTCTTGGGACAAGCCCCAGCTCCCCCAACCCACCCCCTCCCCGGCAGGTCCCACGCTGTCCCTGCGCCCGGCGCTACCTGTCCCGCAGGTGGCC
>NW_011494897.1:1257298-1261994 GCF_000754665.1 Bison bison bison
TACGCGCGGCGCGCCGAGGCGGCGGGACTGGCTGTGCGCAAGGAGGGGAGGCCTAACTGAGGCGCCGAGGATCCGGCAGTAACCGAGGGACATGAGACAGAGAGCGGGCCGGGATGTTCAGACGCCCCTGGGCGAGGCAGGGATCGGGAAACCGAAGCCGTAGGCCTGGCTGCCCATTCTCTCTCCGAACGGTCACTTTGGCTTTATTGCTCTCTCTTCCTGGTGGCCTGCGACGCAACCCCTCACCCGCCCACACTCCACCCGGTCTCCACTGCCTCTTGGCTTCCTGCACGGCCCACTTAACTGCGTGTTTGGAACCCAGCGAAAGGGCTCGAACAGAGAAAGCCGACGTCGAAGGGACCATTTTAAACGTTTAGCAGCTCCTACTGGCTAATGGCTCTGATAACTGCAGAACTTTGGGCCCATAACCCGCTCCGTGGAAACGTCTATGCTGTGGATAAACTCCACCATGGCTTCTTGCTGCATAAGGCTAAGCCCCGAGGATGACCCCAGCCTCTCATTCAAATGCCTACCTGAGAAAACTCACTGTTGCCAGAAGGTTTCAGTGTTTTGTTCCTGCCAACATCTGAGGACTGGCCCCTCGATCCTCACCTCCCTTCCTTGTTACAGACCTTTGCTCTTGGCCTCCTTAATCAATAGAAACCAGTAAGAAGCAGAGGGGAGGCAAGACATTCAGGCAGGCTATGTTGGAACTTGAGCTCCAGCACCAGGAAGCAAAAACAAGTAACAGATTCCCTTGCTTGCTCCCTGAGAGGGTGAGGGTGCGGGGTAGGGGGTTGCTGATTCCTCATGTGGGGTGAGGGCAGGGGTGGATCCAGGGGTAGGGGTGGAGGGGTAGCTTAAGTGGGTTGCCCACCCCCTTGGTGGTCCTAGGTGCAGGGTGCAGAGCAGTGCAAAAGCAGACCCCTTCTTTTGCTGGGTTTGGGGTCTTTTTGTATCTTCTTGTTCATAATTTTCCCCCACTGCACATGCACACAGCTATTTTTAGTCCCTTGTAGTTTCTTTGTATTTTGTTACTGCAGGAGACCTTTGTCCAGCTGCAAGCATTGCAGCAAAAGGTCGCAGGTGCCAACCTGTCTCACTTTTAGAGCCCTTACTCAAAAGGCTTCACCATTGTGAATCCTCCTTCTGTCCCTTCCAGATGTGTATGAATCTCCTACAACTCAGAAGTGTCTTTCTCAAGGGCCTGAGAACCATTCCTTTGAACTGTAATCAGTACTGCTGGCCCAACTCCATCTCATTGCCCCCGTCCTTGTCAGTTTCACCTGAGACCCCCTTCCTCTCATTCACCCTTTAAAACCCAGTCAACTCTGCATTCATGGGGATGGAGTTCAGTTCTTTCCCCTCAGTTCACTTCAGTTCAGTCGCTCAGTTGTGTCTGACTCTTTGCAACCCCATGGACTGCAGCACCCCAGGCCTTCACTGTTTCCATTGTTTCCCCATCTATTTGCCATGAAGTGATGGGACCAGATGCCATGATCTTAGTTTTCTGAATGTTGAGTTTTAAGCCAACTTTTTCACTCTCCTCTTTCACTTTCATCAAGAGGCTTTTAGTTCCTCTTCACTTTCTGCCATAAGGGTGGTGTCATCTGCATACCTGAGGTTCTTCATTCCAGCTTGTGCTTCATCCGGCCCAGTGTTTCTCATTATGTATTCTGCATATAATTTAAATAAGCAGGGTAACAATATACAGCCTTGACATACTCCTTTCCTGATTTGGAACCAGTCTGTTGTTCCATGTCCAGTTCTAACTGTTGCTTCCTGACCTGCATACAGATTTATCAAGAGGCAGGTCAGGTGGTCTGGTATTCCCATCTCTTGAAGAATTTTCCACAAGTTTGGTGTGATCCACACAGTCAAAGGCTTTGGCATAGTCAGTAAAGCAGAAGTAGATGTTTCCCTACTGGTCCCATAAAATTCCTTTTTACTGCTTTAACTGAACTCCAGGTCTCTTACTCCTTACCAGCTCTAGTCACACAAGCTCTTGGGTAAACAGTGGATTTTCTTAGAGAAGTTAAGGTTTGAGGTCATTTGTTTATTTTTCAAAGATTGTCCTTTAACCTGCTGCCAGGTTCTGAAGAGTTACCAGCAGGCCACCTCCCACCATCAGGATTGGTCATTCACAGGAGAAGAGGGCTGCCCTCCAGGCTGGGAGGAGAGCAGAGGAGGGCAGGGTGCAGAGGAGCCAAGCTCCCTTCCAGGGTTCCTCCTGCAAAGTGAAAGCCAAAATCTCCCTGTAAACAGACCCTGTTGGCAACTCCAGGCCAGTGCACTCTCTCTCTTCAAAGAGCAAATATTCTCATCATGCTCAGAGACCAAGACTTGGATTTCTTTGTCTAATGTGGTGTTGTGAATGAGGTGTGTGTTTAAACTTGCACCTGGTCCCCTTCACTTCTCCAGATACCGGACCCCACGAGTCTACCATCAACACGAGGTCCTTATGAACCCATCCCCCACACTGCCCTTGAGCTCCCGGACATGAGAAACTGTCTTGTTGATTAAGCATCTGTTCCTTTCCACACACAGTTACTGCTCATTCACCCTAGATTGGCCCTGGGGATTTAATATTTAGAAGAAGCTGCCCCACAGTCCGGGAGCTTACAGAGCCCCTGGAAGACAGACTGGGAGGATATTGTCAGAGGGCAGGCAAGGTCAGGATGCAATGCAAGTGAGCAGAAGAAGCAAGGAAATCTCAGGGCAAGTCGTGTCTTCAGAGGAAGGCGCTTTTCAGCTGAGACTTGAACAAAAAGTTCAAGCTTTTGTTCAAGCTTTGGAGAGTGACCCGAGAGGGGATTCTGGGCCAAAGGAGCAGCCCCTGCAATGTGGAGAAACTGAAGATACAAGAGCATATGGCATGTTTGAACAGCCACTAGAAATCCTACCTGTGTCCTCAGCCAGGGAGTTTAGGTAGGACAGGTGGGCGGGGCCACACCACAATGCACCAGTCTCATCTTAACGCGGAGACGCCTCAGGATTCAGAACAGCAGTGAGGCGAGATCAGGCTCCGGTGTTTGAAGGTCTCTCTGGCTTCTCTGGGAAGGAAAAGTGCCAAAGGTGGTTAAATGAGAGGTGCCCTAGTTCAGGCTGAAATAATCCCAAATCAGGGAAAAGCAATAATGGAGATGGAGATGGGGTATGGGGGACTCCTTGGCGGTCCTGTGACTTAGGGTTCTGTGCTTCTACTGACTGGAGCCTGGATTCCACCCCCTCGTCAGGGAACTAAGATACCACAAGCCTCGCTGTGTGGCAAAAACAAAAAAAGTTGGCACGAGGCTGTGGATAGGAGAGATAGACAGGCAGCAATTAGCAAGAGGTGGAGACAGATGGATCACTGAGATTGAGGGAGAGGGGTCCATGGTGACCCCCAGCTCTCTGGTGTAGCTGTCTGAGTGTGGGTGGGAGGTGACATTCTTCAAGATAAAGAATTCCAGAAAAGCTCATATGGGGAGAAAGATGATGAGCTCTGTTGGGATTAGTGAGTGTGAGTAATATGTGGAACATCAAAGGAGAAACAGTTACCTGAACAGGTAACTTGGCCTTTCTGTGCTTCCATCTCCTCATCTGTAAAATGATGGCTCGAGATCTCTGAGATATCAGCTCGAAATTCTGTATTTACAAGATCCATACTGGCTGGCATCAGTTCCAACAGCCAAATAAGTGAGGAACTTTGCCATGATGAGCACCAAGTCTCTGCTACCCTCACCCACCATCACCTGGCACCTAGGCTACCCCAACTACCATTTCACCAGAGCTCAGTGTTGGGGTGATTTCAGGGACCAAGGATATTCCTTAGTAGTAATGTGTACACTACCAGCCCTAGTATATTCATTGCTATAATTTATGAGAAGCAATGGAAGGTTGAGGATCTATTCATCTTATTGCTTATTTGCTTTTCTTTTCCCTTTTGATTTGGAAGATTGCCTTGTCTATCTTTTCCTTGTTGATTTATAAGAGACTTTTGTAAGTTTAGAAAAACACCCTTTTATCATATGTGACTCAGTTGTTGACTTTTCCCCTAATTTGTCAGTTTGGGGGCAACTTCTGCTTACTGAGACATCACTGTCTGCCTCGAGGCATTGATACCTCTAAATAAAACTTAGTTGATTAGAGTACCAAGCCAGGAAACAGAGAAAAAGTCTAAAAAACAAATATTGCTCTTGCTTCAGTTCAGTTCAGTTCAGTCACTCAGTCGTGTCCGACTCTTTGCAACCCCATGAATCGCAGCACGCCAGGCCTCCCTGTCCATCACCAACTCCCGGAGTTCACCCAAACTCATGTGCATTGAGTCAGTGATGCCATCCAGCCATCTCATCCTCTGTCATCCCCTTCTCCTCCTGTCCCCAATCCCTCCCAGCATCAGGGTCTTTTCCAATGAGTCGGCTCTTCCCACGAGGTGGCCAAAGTATTGGAGTTTCAGCCTCAGCATCAGTCCTTCCAATGAACACCCAGGACTGGTCTCCTTTAGGATGGACTGGTTGGATCTCCTTGCAGTCTAAGGGACTCTCAAGAGTCTTCTCCAACACCACAGTTCAAAAGCATCAATTCTTCGGTGCTCAGCTTTCTTCACAGTCCAACTCTCACATCCATACGTGACCATGGGAAAAACCATAGCCTTGACTAGACGGACCTTTGTTGGCAAAGTAATGTCTCTGCTTTTTTAAGTGCTATCTAGGTC